>NW_018406103.1:1668442-2032288 GCF_002113885.1 Mizuhopecten yessoensis
ACCTCTGAGTCTGAAGAAGAAGATTTTTGAAATATTGGTTAATTTTCCCTTTGGGGCCCCGCCCTGGCCCCAGGGGTTGGGGTAGGAATCCCAATTTTACAATTTTGAAGCCTCATCTACCAAGGATGATTCTGACCAAGTTTGAAAAAAATCCATCCACTGGTTCTTGAGAAGAAGTTGAAAATGTAAAAGTTTACGCACGACGCACGACGGACGAAAAGCGATTGGAATAGGTCACTTGAGCAAAGCTCAGGTGACCTAAAAAGGTTATAGGTCATCAATAAAAGGTTAAATACGTTATCTCTCCTGATCGTGACAAAGCGAAATCTTTAAAATTGTTCCTTTATGCTCTATATCTGCATTTTTTTATGCTGTATGTAACTGTAGTATGTCCTTTATGATAGGTGTAAATATTTCATATTATTACCCCTTTGAGAAAAATCTAGGAATCTGATTGGTTAAAAACTACAGTGTACCAAACCGCATTCGTAAATACCAGGGGGTATACAAAAATCTCAGGGGGTATACGGTCATGTCACGTGATTCTCAGCAGTAATACTGTGGAATCACGGGATTTTACAAGGGGTATACGGGTCACGTGTCTTTGTATCTTACGGCCGGGTATCGGGAGACAACTCGCATTCGTCGTCTGCTTCGCTGTTTACAAAATGGCAAAACGTTTAGCTTCGCATACTGATGAGGAAATACTCGCCAAAAGGGCTAATTATGTGCCACATAACACACAAAAGTCTAACAGATGAGCGGCAAACATGCTGAGGACGTTTTTAAAAGAAAGGAATCAGGAAGAACAGTTCGAGGAATTTGATAAAACAAAACTAAATGAGATACTGTACTGTGCCTGTTATTTTTCTTTGTTTTTATTATAAAAGACTCAAAGGGGTAATAAATTCATATGACCCTACAGGATTTCGGATTTCCTTCGGCCTATCGGCCTTAGGAAATACGAAAACCCTTTAGGGTCATACCATCCTGTATACCCTGCCAAAAATCTGTGTAACCAATAATGTCATCCTGATAAAATACTAGCCACACCTTAAAGAATCAGTAAGGGAGAATTCCCCTTGAGCCGATTCATTCGGTAGAGCGTAAAACTAGACAACAATTTCACAGGAGTGGATGTGTCGCCTACACAAGCAACTCTTAGATCATGAGATTATGAAGATGGGATCTATTTATATTAACAGAACTATTCAGCATGTACTATGGGAATGTAATTAAGTCCAAAATGTTATTCTTGCTTTCCAAATTTGGATCCAAACTACTTGTAATGTGACTTTTAATATATGTAAAAAATGTTTTATTTTTGGGAAAATAACACAAAATCAAAATCTGAATAACAGGGCAGAAAAATGTCATAATTCTAAATATGAAACACTACATATATTGTCAAAAGTGTTTTTGCAAAGAGCTTTACCTACCTACTCTAATCAGTAAACTGAAAACAGCATACACTATCGAAAGATACATAGCAAAAAAACATGACAGGGAAACATCTTTTATCAAAGATTTCAGCACCTTTCATATAGTTTTTTAGATAATTAGATATATATATATATAGATACATATGGGTCAAAGAAGTAATATAGACGGTAAAATCCCATATAACTCGTTGCCCCATATATAGATACATATAATATATATAGGAACCGTCTGAGGATGGAATATGTCAGCTACGGTCCTTTACATTAATGCTCTCTTAATTAAGCATACCTATTCAAGTTTTATCATGAAACTTATGTTTTATCCTACATACATCTATATAGAAATTGATTTCTAAAAACACTAGTCAGTCAGGCTAATAGTTTCTGATTTTTCTAGTCCATACGCAATTTTTTTCCACCTGCCAAATAATTATTCAACATGGTAATCAATCTCAAATTTTGACTTGTCAATCGGGCTAGCAATTTGTAGAATTACTACCTAGAGGCCAGCTGGAGATTTCACTCGTCTCAGACTATTGGGCTACCCTTATTGTCTAACCCTGAGAGGTTGTGAATACACATGTACAAGATACATCTAAAGCCAATAGACTTGTTTGAAGAACTATACGAGTGGGTGGAGGTTTATGCTACACTTGTATGGCAGGTAGACATTAACTGTTAGACAATGATTAAATTTTGTCTACAGGGTAAAATACATTGCCAGCTTTTATCCTAGAGATCAATTTTCCACCAATGCAAGGGATGATGATGAGGACTTGCAGTGGCGAATCCAGTTTTTTTGAGGGGCTTCAAGAACACCCCNCCCCCCCACCCTACCCTGAGAATTTTCTTTAAAAATCATGTCTTTTAACAATTTTCCTCCTCAATTTTCCCCCAAATGGAAACCCCCCCTTGGGTGGATGTTGCGGTATCTGTGCTGTGGCATTCAAGTGAGGTGGCATTATAAATCATACCGTTGGATGTCCGGTCCCACTACAAACAGAACACAATACATCTCCAGCACACACGCAGGCATACATACATAGGGAGATATTACTAGATATAGGACTAGTAGTTAGCGCCTGATAAGGCAGCTCCTGTGAATTCCTCAAAGTTGTATTGATAATGTATATGCTAAATGTATTCATTGTATTAAATTGTATATCTACATGTATGTACTGTAAAGCAATTTAGAGTGGCTTATGTTAGTATAGCTAGATAGGGCGCTATATCAAATGTTGTATATTTTTATATTTACATGATATAATGGGTGTATATACATTTCTATGTAACGTTTTAGATTGCACTTGCGTAAATACGTGTTAGGGATGTCAGCAGCTCATGATCAGCAGCTCTTATTTAACTAATTCACTCTCATATTTTTTTAACCTTTTCACCACTGTAAACCATTATGGACTCGTCCAGATCAATGCATGGTAGAGGCTACTTAAGTTACATAGGGGTGAAAGGGTTAAACTAGACTTGCCCAATCCTTGATTTGGTAAGGTTCAAGTGTGACTTTCGGGGTGAATGGGTTAATGGTAAAACCAACAATCACAACAAGAAATATCTAAGTTCAGCTTCTGCTATATATATATTAGTATTGACCAAGTACAAAAATGTACTTGCTCCATTCTTGATCTGCTGACTTACAATTTTATGACAATCTACATGTACCGGTATGTTAAACTGATGTTACAATTCACGGCCAATTACTACCACAATCAATCTTGATTTAATGAGGTTATGATCAGGAGGGTACCTATTGTTCTAAAGCGTCAATACAAAGTCTGAGACATGCCCTGCTCATCTGCTTTGTCCTAGTTATACCACTATCAATCCTGGACACAAAAACATAAACCGAATCAAGCCTTTGTGTGCGGAATACTTTTTATAAAGTACATTTATAACCTTTGTGTTTCATCCCACTTTATCTTCACTTTAGATTTTATTTATTTAACAAAAATTATGAACAATATATTTCAACTTATTCTAATCACTCTCGATGTTATTGTGCAGGGTGTCTTAATCTGGGAGGAAACCAGAGTACCTGCAGAAAACCCACTTAGTTGGGCAGGTGACCCCATACCAAAAGAGGTCCCAAGTTTGCATGAACTCATTTAACCCTGAAGACACATTTGAACCCTTCCAATTCAAAGGTTGGAATAGTTCATTATGAAATTTCCGGGGTGAATGGGTTATTGGGGTCAGCAGATCAATTTTGGTCTCTTCCATGTCCTCTTTTTAGTGGACACAATAAAACGTCAACAGAATCAGGGGGCCTCACATTAGTTGCCTTTTTTAGATACACATGCAATGGCCATGGGATACAGCATGTCTCTTCTTCAAGTTTCGTCAATGCCCCCTGATCATGAACTGATGGATGATGAAGACACAGAAAAAAATCCCTATTCTACATTATTCCCACATTACCAGTTGTCTTTTAAGATCGATACACATGCAGCGGGATCTTCAATGTTTCCTGAACTGATCATGACCAAAGACACAGAAGAAAAAACACTCAATTCTGCAGGGGACGTGGACAACAGAGTTCTGTTATAAGTGGGATTAACATATATATGTATGCCAAGCCGTAGCCACATTGTACCAACACTTCCCATGACAACCAGCTGCCATCTGCAACTTCTCAATGCCAGCTATAACCAAAAGCTTCAAGAATTCTTTCAGAATACATGTGTACAAGTGCTCTCACTTTAATTAGATTATATTGTATAGGTTGCTACAGAGGAATCACCCAGCTATTTCGGAACACTGTGATCTACTATGAAAAGGACATGGAATGCTGCAATAAATCTCAACAGTGTTCCCATGCCAGCTAAATACGGCAAAACCTGACATTATACTGCCGATAAATTCTGGCATTATAAAGGGGTTTGGCGATAAATTTAGGGAAACAAATAATTGTAAAGGAATTCTTAAGAAAAAGAGACAAAGGGACCTTGAAACATGTTGGCAGTAAGTGAGGTGGCAAATAAAATGAGCGGCGTTATATCAAGGTTTTACTATATGTAAAAATTAAGCGCCTTTTTTACTTGTTATAATGTACATGTTGTAGCTGAAGCCTTAATTTAGTGCTATTTTTCATCCTTTGACTACCTATGCTAACCAAGGATAGTGCTAATTGATATCCGTAAATTGTCATTAATTGCATATATAGTACATTATATTGTGGGTGTGTCAATTCAGTTCAACAATGTGTTAATCTGTTAAATTGTGATATTACGAGGTAGAATTTGAGTGGGCTAAAATAATTACATTGTACATATCTGTTTACAGCTCTAGTGATGCATAGTGTATACCGGTAGAACAAAAACTAGTATCAGTTCAGCAAGTTAATGTGATAAATTGATAATATTTAATGTACATGCAGTGTGATTTTGGCAGTTATCATAAAAACAATAATAATATACATGAGCCCTATCTAGCTCTATAATAAGCCACTCTAAAGTGCTTTACAGTACATAGATATACAATGAATACAACAACTAGCATATACATTAATCAATACAATGTTTAGGAATTCACAGCTACCTTATCAGGCGCTAACTTATAATAGTCCTATGCCACCTGGCTTAGTTATATAATGTCTGTATTTGCCTGCGTAGTAAGTGCTGGAGATGCATTGTGTTCTGTTTGTAGTGGGACCGTACTTCCAACGGTATCATTTATATAGTGCCACCTCATGATCACTTGAACGCTACAGCACAGATACCGCAACATCCACCCCAGACCATTTTTACAGTAAATACAATAAGCATATTTACATTAATCAATACAATTTTTAGGAATTCGCAGGAGCTGCCTTATCAGGTGCCAATTAACTTATAGTCCTGTGCCACCTGGCTAATAATCTCTGTATGTGTGTTATCATTATGCCTGCGTGAGTGCTGAAGATGTATTGTGTTCTGTTTGTAGTGGGACAGTGCTTCCAATGGTATCATTTATAGTGCCACCTCATATGATCACTTGAACGCTACAGCTTTCTGCAATACATTAATTGGGATTTCAAAATCGTAATGTCCCTTCCCATCACACATGCTTCATATTAACATGGAGTTACTACTTTTAATTATTCGTGGTAATGAAAATTTGCTCCTAGACACAGACATCCACACAGGAATATGAAGTAGTTTGCGTAACTTTATTTTCATTAACCAACAAAACATAATTACATTAGGTTTCCTTCACTTGCAGAGAATAATGTCATCACAATGCAATGATACGAATATGTATACATGCAAGATGACCTTTAATTTTGCCAATTGTTGAACCTTTTTAATTTACGTGTTTTTAGTAGGGCCTTAATAATGGCAATGAAACAATGTTAAAGGGTCCCTGTTCCATTGCCGGCAAAACACTAGAGAATTCCATTGTGGTTTTCTATATATATATATAGTAATTAACTCCCTTTGATTTTGTATTACCCTAAACTTAATTTCAACAGCTGGACCAATTAGGCTCCTTTTATCAGTTGACTAGGTTTAGTTCATTTGGTTATAGAGCAACACATTTGAATTTGAAGTACGTTGTTCCAATCCTGGTCTTAATCCTATCACCACTGTATAGACCATAATCGACTCATCCCCATAAATACATGGTAGTCTCTGACTGCATCATATTTACATGCAGAACATTGTTTTTTATTTTTATTTTTTTTTTCATTTTAGTATTTTATAATAAATGTATGGCAAGGTATGGTTTTCTTTTCAGAAATGATTTATCAAAAATATAGTCATGCTGGAAAAAAAACACAATATGCAATGCGTAGTTAATTTGACGATGGTACGTACAGGGATCCTTAACCCTTTCACTCCTAGGTATTAACTTAAGTAGACTCTACCATACATTTATTTGGATGAGTCCATTATGGTCTACAGTGGTGAGAGGGTTAAATTGATATATAAACAACTGACTAGACGACAATTATTGACCTTGATAAAGGTCGTGATAGTAAATGTTGAGGTAACTGATCAAACAATAGTTGACCTCGGACAGAGATCATGGTGGTTACGCATACGGAAGCTTGTCAACTGGCTGACCCTAAATAGGTACATGTAGATAGTCATGTTAGTATAGCAAATTATTATCAAACTGGTTAGATATATAATGATGTAATGTGTGTCAATAGGCTAATATATATATACTGATAGTTTCCCTGTTTCTCTTACGTATACCTAGAAAGTTTGTCGAGGAGTCCACATTTCTCAAATGTTGATGATTTTGTTTTTCTACAAGCCTGATTAAATGTAAACATACATAATCTAAGGCCAAACAAAAAAATAAATGTGTTTCGTATATAACATGTTTGAAAAATTTAGGGTAGGTAACAAAAAAATAAATTTATATTTTTTTTTTTATCATATATGGGCCGAGTGATCTTGACTTTACCAGTGCTTCTTTGAAAACTAATATTACCTATATATAGGGTTGGCACAAAAAATTAGGATAAAAGTAGGGGAAACACAAAATATATTTTGTTTGGCCTGAAAATGGAATTTTTGTGTGTTCCCTTTAAAAAAAAAAAGAATGTCACTGTGTGCATATTTTTGTGACGACGATACACTACTACTATTTAGTACTGCATGTTTAAGTGTACTTTTGCTATGATGTAGTATAAATGCAAAAATAACAAAAAACTTGCAAAGACAAAAATGTTCACTTTTACATGTACAGTAAACGCATACTCAGAAGAATATATAACACTAATTTAAAAGTAAGTAAGCATCACTGATGTCCATATACATTTTATTTACAGAGGTGTATAATTTTTCACTTGGAGTACATGCCTGAAGGCACATTTTGAAGAATTTTACAAGCCCACAATATTTTCAGAGTATAAATACTGAAAGTTGGTGCACTTAGTCCTGACATAAAATCTACAAACCGTGGTTGACTAGCATAGTGGAATTGTACATCGTATACCCCTGCATTTCTATACATACAAATCTAGAATTCGCCACGAGCTTAAACCTGACAGTGCAAGTTAAAAAGCTTTCAATTGAGAATTTATTTATTTTTTAAGTTTATTTTTATCTGGTTTTGAGATCTTCTCCATCTCTTCTTCCGACTATCGTTTCTAAGGAAGTGCCGACATTTTAGTTTGTCCTTGCTTGTTAACAAGTACGGGTCTTGCTGGGTATTTTTTCATAAATGTCCCAACTCTAGTTATGGTTTTCTTATATAATTATCGAAATTATTTATCAAAGCTGTAGTCATGTTGGAAAAAACCCAGATCAATGCCTAGTTACAGTTTTTGACAGTAGTAAGAGGATCCTTAACCCTTTCACCCCTATGTAACTTTAGTAGACTCTACCATTCATTGATCTGGATGTCTCTATTATGGTCTACAGTGGTGAAAGGGTTAATATAATGGTAAATGGTTTTTCACTTACCCAGAAATGTGCCAATAAATTAACGTTGATGGTTTTCTCTATCTGATGGTCGGGAATATCAATAAGTTTTTTCCCACTAACAACGCCCGCATTGTTCACCAAAATAGTCACATCACCAACTTCTTGTTTTACCCGTTTGGCCGTTCTATAAACATCATCTCGATTTCTGCAACAAAAGAATTACAATTTAAATCTGTATTCATATACATGTACTGTACATGGCTAAAAGGACTAACAAAAGGTACAGAAGGCCTGTATCACTCACCTAGATATTTTAAGCAATCAAAGCAAAAATTTCTCATTTGTAGTAATATTACAAAACCCCATTTTTTGGCTATTCCTTTCATCAGTACCAAAGGGGGACACATACCCTTCTTCTACCTAACATCTGATTTCCTGATCCCAAGGATGCTTCATAGGATATCTGATTGAAATATAATTTTAAAACTGGTCTGGCAAGACGAAAGGACAGTTTAACGTTTAACACCTAATCCCCCCTTTTGGAAAATTGGCCATCATGTCCCCAGGGGAGCTACACTCCTCCTTTATATAAATTATCTGACAATTCATTCAAAGGTCCAAAGAATCATATTAACAAGAGTACCGCGGAGCGGAACAAAATACGCCCGTCGAATGCCATATAGTGTTATATACTTTCTTACATTGAAATAAGATCTGCATCATTTTAAGAGTGGTTAGCTGATCAAATGCTATAAAAAATGTAGGAGAAAATCTTCAGACAAAAAATCAAATACTGAAATGAACAAAAGCCAGTACATTTTACAAAATTCGTCGAATCAATTTTTTTTTTACGGGAGACACAACTTCATATCATGATTATAAAGTATACCAAGTTTCAAAGAGATCGGTCAAAAAATGTAGGAGGAGATTTCCGGACAAAAAATCAAATACTGAAATGAACAAAGGGCAATTACTTTTGGAAAATTTGTTGAATCAATTTTTTTTTAAGGGAGACATACCTTGATATCATGATTATAATGTATCCCAAGTTTCAAAGAGATCCGTTGAAAAATGTAGGAGGAGATTGTCGGACAAAAATCAAATACTGAAATGAACAAAGGGCAATTACTTTTGGAAAATTTGTTGAATCAATTTTTTTTTAAGGGAGACATAACTTGATATCATGATTATAATGTATACCAAGTTTCAAATAGATCGGTCGAAAAATGTAGGAGGAGATCTCCGGACAAAATTCAAATACTGAAATGAACATGGGGCAATAACTTTTGGAAAAATTGTTGAATCAAAAATCTTTTAAGGGAGACACAACTTCATATCATGATTATATTGTATACCAAGTTTCAAATAGATCAGTCGAAAAATGTAGGAGTAGATTACCGGACAAACAAAGTTTACGCCGGACGGACAACGCCATACCATAATACTACTCAAATTTGACGGTCGTATAAAAACTCAACAAAATCAATAGCCATATATCTTGATCATTTAGCACCAGTTCTGACCAAGAAAAAACAAATAATGATTTAAAATGTAGAGTTCTTGAACATGCAAGAAATGAGTATGAAACCCTTCCTTTTAATTAATTTGAAAAGACCACATCTGAAATGAAAAGATATAGTAGTGATATCATAAGTCATGCCAAATGACCAATGGATACTTATTTATAAATATTAACGACTAGTTAAAAGAATAATAACACAGGTAACACAGTTGTATGATATTATAATGTTGCTTATATTAACCCTTTCACCCCTATGTAACTTTAGTAGACTCTACCATGCATTGATATGGATGGATCCATTATGGTCTACAGTGGTGAAAGGGTTAATTATATATATATATATGAATTGTAATAGGGGTTCCTCTAGAAGGACGCTCTACCAAATTGAGCTACGTACGCATACATGTATCTGGTCGGTGACAATCGACCCAGTCCAGTTCCGCTACATTCCTCCCTCTTTTTTTAAGTTTTAGCCCTCAAAGACACAACTATTTACAACTTATGCCAGGTTGTATCCCATTGTCATACATTCACCCTAGGCGTACTTGAAACAAGGGTTGGTCAAAGGCACCAAATGTAATAGGAGTTAAAACATACTCTGGGAGTTTAAACCCTGGACCCTCCGAACTCTTAGACAGATGCTCTACCAATCGAGCTCTCTGATTCTGGACGCTAACGATCGACCCTGCAGTCCAGTTCCGCTGCATAATTATACATTAAATTTTGTCAAAAACAAGCAACTGTCTATTAAAAGTACCACATAATCAAATTTCTGACACCTTATGATATCTTTACAACTTCAGATTCTGTATCTCAGAATTTTAATTTGACTTCCAAGATTCCAACGTTAACATTTCATGAGGGTCACAAACTTTTGATTTCATTCCTGTATTGAAACAGAGGTATATATCTGAGAGAAAAACATGGTTATTATGGTTAATATTCAGTACTTTAATCATATTATCATATTTGTGCCTGGACTGGCTGTACTTATTATTAGCTGGCATGCAATTAATTAGGGGTACAGTCGTTTCGGTACACGGTAGTTTCGGTACTTCAAAAATAAGAAGTTTCGGTACTTTTTGTAAGTAGTTTCGGTACTTCAACGATTTTTTCGGTACTTCGTTTTTTAGTTCATAAATATTTCTCATTTGTCATTTATTGTTGGTTGTTTATTTTCGGTACTTCGTTTATTAGTTGATAATTATTATTTATTGTTGGTTGGTTATTTAACGTTTGCTTTCGTAGTTGTTAAAACAATCAAGCAGATCAGTCAATCATTGTTTTCAAACTTCAAATGTGATCCCGCAACATACGCGATGGTTCTTTATTTAACGTTTGCTTTTTTAACTGAGCAGCTGAGTAGATCGTAGTAGCTCAACGTTGAGGGAATTCACCAACTTGTCATAAAAATGACAGTTATATATATGTCCCGCTATACTTAGAAATTATTGAAATATGAATTAAACATGTTATATATATGTCCCGCTATACTTAGAAATTATTGAAATATGAATTAAACATGTTATATATATGTCCCGTTATACTTAGAAATTATTGAAATATGAATTAAACATGTTATATATATGTCCCGTTATACTTAGAAATTATTGAAATATGAATTAAACATGTTATATATATGTCCCGCTATACTTAGAAATTATTGAAATATGAATTAAACATGTTATATATATGTCCCGTTATACTTAGAAATTATTGAAATATGAATTAAACATGTTATATATATGTCCCGTTATACTTAGAAATTATTAAAATATGAATTAAACATGTTATATATATGTCCCGTTATACTTAGAAATTATTAAAATATGAATTAAACATGTTATATATATGTCCCGTTATACTTAGCTAATAATTAGGGATTTCCATTTCGGATGGAAATACCTATTGTTATTATGTGTTTTAGTATTATTATTATTCTTAATTAATTATTATCAGAGACGTATACTACATTATACGTCTCTGTTATTATTAATACATTATATATATGTCCCGTTATACTTAGAAATTATTGAATATTGAAATATGAATTAAACATGTTATGTATATATGTCCTGCTATACTTAGCTAATTATTAATTAAACATGTTATATATATAAAATTATTCATCAATGTAATAATATTAATCTTGTTTGGTTTTGGTATTCATGATTCATGACGTGTAAAAAAAACTTATGTCACTGACATATTAGATATCAAGTTCGTGCTTATATCAAATATACATGGACTGTATCAAAACAAGCAAAGACCACTTCAAAAAATCTATCAAAGAAAAATATTAGAAACATGAGCAAATCAAAATAACAAACTGATACAAACGCGTGTATTATAGCACAAGTTTGACTTAGAGTTACTTCCCTTGAAGGTATACAGCACGCAAAAAGTGGTGACGTTGACTAAAACTTGGTACCAAAGTGTGTTTTCCATAAGTACCTAAACGATTTTCAGAAGTACCGAAACAACTTTCTGAAGTACCGAAACGACTTTCAGAAATACTGAAACGACCAAGTACCTAAACGACCTGAATTCAATTAATTATGTATCTTAGATCTGGAGTTTCTGTTCTTTAGTTTCATATCTGCTTTTTGAGGATGAATTTGTTGCACTTTGAAGATATATTTCATTTCGGACACAAGATTTGATTCGTGATTTCAAACAATATCGTTAAAATGGATTTTATAATACAATATTTATTATAAATTATTTTTATTAATTCACAAATTCGAATATAAGATATTATAACAAAAAAGTATGATTTAAAATAAATAAATAAAATAAATAGAAATATTTCTTAATTATTGATTGCAGTTTATTGTTCTGTATTGCAAAATTCCAATACAGTAAAAGTTTCCAGTCAAGAGGAGAGTTCTTATAATCGTACACGACATGTACAATGCTTCATGTGTGTTTCACAGATCACATGCATGGGAGGGTTGACAGGTCAATTTGTTCTACACTGATATTCTGACATGACATGCGAGTACAACAGCGTGACATTTGTGAACAATTCATTTAGCCTCTAGCCAAACATTTTGGTACAATCCTCCACCTGCCAAATGTCGCAGCTACAGCTTCAATAAGATAGAACTCGAAAACTTACCCAACATCGCAAATGTAACAATAACATTTCGCACCAGCTTGTCGAACTAAATCTGCTGTCTCTAAGTTTGTATTTTCCTGAATATCCCAAAGCACCAGAATTGCTCCAAGTTTCGCAAATTCTTCTGCTAATTGTCTGCCGATCCCAGACCCGCTACCTGTGATGAGTACGATTTCATTTTTTACACATTTCCTTGGCGGCGAAATGAAAAACCTCCATGTACTGACAAGTAACGCCACAACCACATCTTTCATGCATGTCATTAAATCCTTTAGAATACTCAGAACAGTTTCCGATTCAAAACTGTCGTCTGCTGTAGAATCCATTTTCGCTGCTTTCCTCTCCATCGTCGCGACTGAACTGTCAGGTCAAAGCACCTGTCATGCTGTAGCCATCAAGTCAGCGTGACCTATCACCTTTAACCCTAAAATCCTGTGGTTCGCTAATAACATTAAAAACAAAACGAATATCTTAGTACTTATGTATTTTATCTTTTAGTTGCATTTTAATTTAATAATAATGACTTTTGTTGATATAAAATAAAAATGAAATATCCACAAGATAATAATGCTTTTCTTGTACCGGAAGTTAGAGCGTTAAAAGACTTAAGCGGCCTTTTCAATAGGCCAACATGGCGGAAACGTATGTGTATTTACCCTTAGTATTTTAAATCCGATATCATCCATGCTAAAACATCAAATCGACAATTTCTAAGTTCTGCCAATAATGTCCCAATGTCTAAACGACCTACATAACTAATAATTTACGACAAAAATGTTGTGATTGTACTACAATCATCATTATTTTGAGCGTGATATCAACATGGCGAAGTTTACTCTGAAATGTTGCAATTTGGTTACTGAATGCCTAGCTTGAATTTTCTCTGGCCCCGTCACCAGACTTTAGACATTTTCACAGATAGATGTCGATGTAGGATTAGTGCAAACTGCTGTAGCAAAACGTTGAAGTCTCTTAAACCGTTTGTTGTCATGAAAAAACCCCGTACCATTCATGCATCTAGCTGCCAGGTTTCAGATATACTCCTCTCACAGATATCGATAAGTAAGCCCTCTTATATATTTATCTGTCAACGTTTGAAAGTTCTAGTGTGGGGACAAGAAAAAGTATTTACTAGTTGTTGGCTTGCTCTCTATTTTGCCATAAACAGTCCTATTGTGCGAGTTTTAATGCTAGACACAATGTACACCGAGTTTCTGACCACTTATCTTCAAAATTACTCTCAGTATTGTTACCATCTACCCATATACTTAAGGTGGATGCTTTCCTGCCCATCATCACATTTTCTTATTTCCTTTTGTACAGTATCCAGCGCATGGCATGTAATTAAGAGTTTCAACAATATGCCATTATTTATAGTTATCACTAAGAAGTCGAACAACAGTAACTCGGAAATGGTATTGATGTCTTCGAAATGTTCTGATTAAATAGGACATTGAATTTTAAGACTTTAGTCTTAATTATTTACTGTAGCGTACATTAGTCTTGGATTATTTACTGTAGCATTCATGGTGTGAAGACTAGGGAACAAATACTGATGTCAGCTTGGTCATGTCCACCCATTATTTCAATGTGCACATTTATAACCATAACCGGATTCAACTTGTTTGTCAGATATTGAAGTGCCCTGTACTAAGTACGCTCTCGCCAGCTCATATACAATTGTTGGATCCAATTCTTGAGACTATGTATACAATGGACATTACCCATTCTAACATGAAATCTATTCTCATTGTAGAAAAAAGAAGGTTCCGCAGGTGCCAGAAACCCTCTTGAAAAAGAGGAAGAGGAACGAGGAAGTCCGTGCCAAGAGGGCCAAGGCTGCTATTCTCAGCAAAAAGGTCAGTTTTCATTCTTACCACTCCCTAATCCAGTTCCAGATATTCAAGAGTGTAATTTCATGTTTCAAGTCATTGATTAATCAATTTGAAAAGTTGAAGAACTTAAAAACTCTAGCCTACAACAGTAACTTTTGTCAATCTATAATTGATCAACATTGTCTTTAGTAATATGACAGTTGCATTAATTTTTGTGCAATATTGATCCGTAGTTCAAGGAGATCATTTCAAATGCATTCAATTTCTTTCCAGAAAACTGCTTCGAGGAAACAGACCATCTTTAAGAGAGCCGAAAAATATATCAAAGAATACCGGTCCATGGATAGGGAAACCATTCGCCTACATAGACAAGCAAGGGCAAATGACAACTTCTATGTTCCAGATGAGCCAAAGCTGGCATTCGTAATGAGAATCAGAGGGTACAGTTTGATTAATATTAGTACGAAAAACAAATAAAACAAGAGTTCATCCCATTTCCTACTAGTGATAAAGCCTTTTAAGAAAGAAATTTGGGTTCCTTTTAACTTTTTTGCCTAATATTTTAATGTGGCAGCTGGATACAAACATAGTGAGTGGAACTTTTCACTTCAAAAGTGGCCTTGTGCCATCTTTTGACTGCAACCTTTGACACAGTTCATACAAACAGAGTCTACTTACCTTGCGCTTTTTCATTGATTTTTGGGACACCACTATTTCCAACATATTGGTTCATGCTTTTCCATTGGGACTTGTCAACATTGTGGGAAAAAAATCTTTCCTGGAGGGGGAGTATGTCACCCTGGTAAAATATTTGCCGGTTACTACTGACTCTGCTAGGGAGAATTTCTCTTTAGCTCATTTGTTAGAACGCAAGACTAGTAAGCCAGAGGTCCTGGGTTCGACTCCTACTAGAGGCATTGCAAAAATAATGGCCTCTGTTGCATAAAGTTCAGGAAATGCCTGAAAATTTCCAGCCAAAATCCCTATTACCTGCTTATTAATTCACTTTTACTAGGCGACAAATTTCATGTTCATTAATTTGCTTTACCCCGAGAACATTATCTTAATACCAGATATTCAATTTTACAGTATCAACGGCGTCCATCCCCGACCCAGGAAGGTGATGCAGTTGTTCCGTTTGAGACAGATCAACAATGGTGTGTTCATTCGTATGAACAAAGCCACCATCAACATGCTTAGAATCGCTGAGCCATTCATCACGTGGGGGTAAGTGTTGGGGGTCTATAGGTATAGGTATCCAAAACAAACACAAATTTGGATGACCGATATGAGCTATGTAAGGGGAAGTTTTTAAAGTCTGACTGTATGCTGGCAAAACAACTCTTTACATGGAGCAAGTATGTAGTGATGAACAATCAGTTTAATATTGTAATCAGTATTTAAAGTAATTGATGAACAATTGCGTAATGGGTTTATTTATACATCAGGTCTTGTTCTTTTATACTATCAGGTCGGGGAAAACCACTAACTTGTGTATAATATGCAAACTCGCCTATTATATACGCCAATAGGGGTATGAATTTGTTACTAAAAATAGCCAAAATCACCGTAATCTAACTTTTTCAAATTGTTTGTCCAAGACGCATTTATTCAGTCATGAAACATAAAATGCAAAAATAAACTTTATTTGTGGGAAAGTACCAAAAATAGATGCAATACTTCCGGTAAAGTTACATCAAGTTTTTAAGTAGCCAACGCTTTCAGTAAACATCTTTTAGCAAAATATTATTTACCTTGTCGTAAATTAATGCGATTTTTAAAAATATCTTGCAAAAGTTACTGTTTTGGGTTATTTTTAGTAACAAATCCATACTCCAACTGGCGTAAAATAGGCGAGTGCCTATTATGTGCAAGTTGGTGGTTTTTCCCAACCTGACTATAGAATGGTTTATAAGCAGCTTTTATCTAGTTCAGATTTTTTGTCAAATGCATACACTGTAAAGCATGCACTGAAAATCGATTATGATTTATTCTGTGATTTTTATTGTACAATTGATGGTTATCATCAATGATGCAATAAAAAATCACAAAATAAATCATAAATGATTTTCAGTGCATGCTTTACATTGTGTGCATTTGACACTTTTAGTTCAGTAATGAACTGATGATTATATATATATAGATTATGTAATCGATCATTGGAATTGGAACAAGCAAACTAATTGATTTTCTATTAAGATCACACATCGGCCCATCAATTAAGGCAAGATTTAAAAGCATGTGTTAATGTGTTATATATATAGGCCTATGGTCATGCTCTTTAATAAGACAGTGCTTGATTGATGAAGATGTGGCTGATTAATTCCATATAGTTTTGTTCATCTACATGATTATTACCAAATGTCTTCTTAATCAAACTGATGACTCAATTTCGTTATGATGGATGAACAAAATTATTGCTTTCTGGATATTATACACATTTTCTCAAATCTAGACTTCAAATCATCTATTCCTATTTTTCTGAAAATCCATCAATGGTGTTGTACAATGAAAAGTATTCATTCTTTTTTTGCAAGTTTGAATTGACTTCAGTTACTTTCCCTGCAATTTGAAAACATTTTGCTTTTCCTAATGAATAAAGTCATTCAACATACTTAGAACTGTTCATCATGTGAGGACAAGTACATAGAAGGTCCAAAAAAGGTGTTCACAGTGTGTGCCAAACTCCGTCACACGGTCGGTCATGATCATGTCCAACAAAAATCACCTTGGGCCAGCAAAATATTTCAGTTACCTGCGCCCATGTCCAATAAATATATCTTGCCAAATTAGATAAAATGTTAAAAAAAACATGTTCAGGATCATTCTTCTTCACACCTTGTTTGGAAGATTTGAGTGGTTTACACTAGAACATAAATAATACTGTCTTTAATATTTCAAAGTATATGTTTAAATCGTAGGTAAAACAATGTTGTTTTGTAAAGAGTCTTATCAACTACTTGTATAAATATTGTTCATCTGCATGATTATTACCAAATGTCTTCTTAATCAAACTGATGACTCAATTTCGTTATGATGGATGAACAGAAATATCGATCCGACTTATACAAGTATTCAGGATTACTTTAAAGACACTATATGCATTTTCTCAAGATCAATACTTCACGAAGAATTTCAAGAATTGCTGCTAATAAAGCATCTTTCTAAGGCAATCAATAATGGTGTTGATTATATGCATGTTTTTGCTCATGTTTGTAAGGTGGAATTATTTTCCCTTTGGTTTAAGAAGAAACGTTTTCTTAATATTTGCACAGAAAGAGTTTAAAAAGAAACATTTTCTTAATATTTGCACAGAAGGCAATACGAGAGAAGCATATTTTGATAAAACAAAATATATTTTGGGAAATGACTAATATAGGCTTTGTCTGTCTGATCCAGTTTTTGTAACGATAAGATATGGGTCTAAAAGTAGCAGATTGTTGAAATTTCTGCAGTATTGGTCCTGCCCCTCAAACTCTAGGGGTCAGATCCATAAAATTCACACTTTTGATATGGTTTTGACCATAAAACCTTCCTGCAAAATTTTATTTAATTTGATTCGTTGGCTTTTGAGAAGATGAAAAATGTGAATTGTTTATCAATCAATGCATAGCAGACATTGTGTATTATTGTTTGTAACAATAAGATCTTGTATTAATTTTGAGCAAAAAATTGTACAAAAGTTATAATTTATTTCTTACCCAGTAATTGGATCATTTGATGTTACGAGACAGCTGTTATATCCTATATAATGCACATTTCAGGTACCCCAACTTGAAGAGTGTGAAGGACTTGATCTACAAGCGTGGATATGCTAAGGTCGACGGCAGAAGGATCCCACTTACCGACAATGCTATCATTGAGAAGAGTTTAGGTAAGCAGTGTCAGGTGGCGACATATGACAGTAACTCCTATCATTTGTGATGCATATTCTGTTTTCTGCTCGGCATGTCCCTACTGGAGCGTGATCTGTATCTGTATGATCCATTGTCTCATCATGAAGCAATTTTTATGCCCCCGCCATATAGTGCTGCCCATGTCTGTCCCTTCCCATCCCATCCATGAGTAGACATTTTTGCTCATCTCGCCCGAAGGGCCAAGTGAGCTTATGCCATCGTCAATATTTGACTTTTAAACAACTTCTCAATAAACAAAAGGTCCAGGGTACTGATATTGGGCCTGTAGCATTCTGGGATGAAGGGCTACCGAGTTTGTTGATATGAATGACCTTGACCAACTTTCAAAGTCGCAGGGGTCAAATGTCTGGAAATCTTCAAACGACTTCTTCTCAATAACCAAAAGGTCCAGGGTACTGATATTGGGCCTGTAGCTTGCTGGGATGAAGGGCTACCAAGTTTGTTCAAATGAATGACCTTGACCCACTTTCGACCTAATGTCCTTGTTCGACATTCAAGGACACAGGCTTCATGTTTAAATCTTTTAATAGGTTCTTGGGAATCAAGCACTGATATTCTGCCTGTAGCTGTATTTTAGTCCACTTTTAAGATTACAAGTGTGAGATTAATACCAGGTGAGCGATGCAGGCCCATTGGGGCTCTTGTCTAGTTTACCTTCAAGTTTGTAACGCTATTTGTAGAGAAGTATATGACAGATCTTTCATGTTTCATAAAAAGGCCCCACATGGACTGTTAGCTGTATATGTTTCATGTTTAAGACTGTTAATTTCAATTTGGACATTTCAAGGTTAGTTAACAGAACGTTGTGTGCTTATGCTTCTCTATATGAGCATGGTATTTGTAGTTGATTCCAGGTTTTGAACAGGCCTAAAAAAGAGGATTATCCTCAGCAGCACTAAAATTGAAGAAAAGGCTAAAAGCCTCTAATCTAATAATAAACGCCTTAAAAGGGGTCAAAGTAAAATAATCACATAGCTATGGTTGTGTATTAAATTTGGTGTTTTTGTGAAAATGCAAGAAAATTAAACATCTATTACGCGTCGATTTTCGATTTTCGATTTAACTATCAGTTTTAAATTTTAGGGTTGTTTTAGTGCTTGTATGATGAGTTAAGAGGTATCTAAGTTACACTTTCGCATTGCTGTATTTTAATTGAGTTTACAAATGGCGGCAATATTTTTTCCTGGTAGAGGTCCTAAATTGCCCTCAAAAAGCCTTGAATTTCATTGTAAAATCCCTATGTGAGCCTGGATTTGTGTGTCTGTAACTTTTAGATGTATACTAGTCTTGATTCTGTGATTTCCAGGTCAGTTCGGAATCATCTGTATCGAGGATCTGATTCACGAGATCTACACGGTCGGACCCAACTTCAAGGCTGCCTCTAACTTCTTGTGGCACTTCAAGATGAACACGCCCACTGGAGGCTGGAGGAGGAAGTACAACCATTACAATGATGGTGGAGATTTTGGCTGTCGCGACACCCAGATTAACCCACTGCTCCGGAGGATGATCTAGATGTGTGGTATAGGACTGGTCTTATCTAAGTGGCTGAAACGTTAACTTAATAAAGTCACCTGTGATGGGAATACAATGTCTGATCTTTGTGTTTTGTAGTAGTTGTGTCCTAGTTTCACAATCATAAGGGCTGTTCCATAATAAATGGTTCTGGAAAGATGGGAGGCACTTGTTTCTTATTTATATAATATGGGTTGTGGGGTTAAAGGCAGATATGTCAACAGTACCATTCCTTATCTTAAGTCATTTTATGTATTTTGATAGGTTCTGAAAAAATGCCTCCCAAACCCTCCAATACAGTTAATTCTTGAACAGCTTTATCAAATTTTAACAACTGTGAAATGTTCAATGGATATAGAATAATTGTTATTTAATAACAAAAGGGATTGAAATGCACCTTGGTTTGTTTGGTACATTTATGATTTCATTTGTAAACATGAATGTGGATAAGGCCCAAAAAAAAAAGTCTGTTGCATGTGTTCTGTGTGGTCATGTGATTATGACCCTACTATTGTATGTAAAACAAAGAATTACATAAACATGGCTCATTTTGAGGCAAATTATGCGTCATTTTGAAAGGCAAGGAACAATTTATTTATTTTTCATTGCAAAGTTTTGGGTCGGGGGGGTAAAAAGCTAGGGTCGGTCGGGAACCCTAAACAGCATATTTTTTTGTTTGGCCAGATATGTAATCAAATGGGACAGATAATCAAATTAGAGTTATCAAGTATATTGGGAATAATTTATGGACCAGGTAATATGTTTCTACTGTTGTGCTAATATTTTGACCTGTATTGTAATCATGAATACTTAGGTTTGCAATCGCATTAAGCCTTTAACCACGGTAAAGACCATAAAGGACTCGACCATATCAATGCATGGTAAAGTTATGAGGGGCGAAAGGGTTAATTATGATAACATTTGATAAGTTTCAACAGTAATTGGGGTTAGTTAAATGAATATTAAATCATGTTTCTAGTCATAGTCTCCCAAAACGAGGTTAAGAAATGTAGTTCACTTCCTGTTTTTTGTGCCTCAGTACAAAACATGATGTTATTATTTTTGCATCTGATTGCAATCATTAAGTTTGCCCTGTATCGGGATAGTTTCATTACAGTAGCTAGACGCTGATAATCCTGAGATAGGTGTACAGCACGGTGGGTGACTTTGGATTGACTTACAATACTTGGCCTTGTTTAGATGAACATAACGTATCTAAGTGATAGCGTCTTGATTTTGGACGATTGAGTGTGCAAAAAAGAATAACACTGCATGATGCTAGGGAACAAATCGCTAACTTAATAAATATACCATTTTAGGAATGACAACGATGTGAATAAAAGCTTAACATAAAACTATATTTAAGACTCGAAAAATTGAAACCCATGTTTTTCGCCTCGCCAGTGGTGCAGGGGACTTTATTTTTGCCTTCTGTGTAGCCGCCTATAAGAGTTTTTGTGTTGAAGTCAGTTATTGTTCAAGTAAGTGAAGCTAGGGTCACAACTTGACCTTTATGAGTAGAACATGTTAATTAGGGCCCTGTATCAGAGATACGGGTGCCCTATAGTAATCAAGTCTGTCTGTCTGTCCGTCCACAAATTTTGTTCCTGGCTGATAACTTTGGTATTTATTTACCCATGTACATGAAACTTTGTCAGGATGTTCTGTTCACAAAAATACACTCAAAGGTCAAGGTTATTAGGTTCAAAGGTCAAGGTGAAATTTTGCATCTTTACTGATGAACATTTTGTTATGACATGATGAAGCAAAGTTGATCAGAATTAAACAAGGAGTCAACCCGACCAAATGTCAAGGTCATTGGGTCAAAGGTCGAGGTTAAATTTTGTATATTTTCACTGGTGAACATTTTGGTATGACACTTCGAAGCAATTTTGCTCAGAATCAAACGAGGAGTCAATTGACCAAAGGTGAAGGTCAAATTTTGTTATGACATTATGCAGTAATCTTGGACAGAATTAAGCAAGGAGTCAATTGACCAAAGGTCAAGGTCACAGTCAAATTTTCTATCTTTTCCCTGATGAACAGCAATGTTTGTGGGAATTAAACATTGAGTCATTTGACCTAAGGGCAAGGTCACTGGGTCAAAGGTCAAGGCCAAATTGTGTATCTTTTCACTGATGAACATTATGAAGCAAAGTTGGTCCAAATTTAAAAAGTAGTCAACTGTCTTAAGGTCAAGGTCATCTTATGTTATTATGTAGCAAACTAGTTCAATACTTAACACAGAGTCAAATATGGAGGTGGAAGGAAACAAGACTCGCATCATAGTACATGTAAAATGTATATTTTGCTTCCTTGCAATATTTTTTGAAGTCCAAATGGCAAACATCGAGCTCAGCTATATGGGCAGATTGCTTCTTGATGATTATAGGGGATATATTGCCACAAGACGGGGCCCTAACTGACCTGTCAGTGTTGTAGTTTACTCTTATCTTAAAAGATATGTCTTCCCATTTTTAGCTCACCTGCCCGAAATGCAGTCTGAAGCATGCTTAGAAAACATTCAAGAGTTGCCTCCCTTCCAGTGTTAAATCCCCCATTTGATCTCTTGTCTCATTCTTGCTACAACATTGTATTTTTTGAATCGTTTTGTACGACTGGGTCAAAACATACACGGCACACAGCTAATGTTACTGCTAAAGTGATAGACGGTAGAGCATCGGACTGGAGAGCCAAGGGTCTTGGGTTCGAGCCCCAGCAACGGCGCAATCTTTATCACTATTCCTCGTCCTACTACCAACTGGTGCTGTTGACCCTCCCTGTTCAAGGTAGGAGAACCCTTGGCGGAGAGTCCAAGAACCGGGGTTGGTGTTGAAAAAGGGGGAATAGTGTAAAATATGCGTATTGATTAGGTTGCCTTAAAAGCGTCAGCTGTAGGGAATTTCCCTTTAGCCCAGCGGTAGAGCCAAAGGTCGCGGATTCGAGCCCCAGCGACGGCACAATCTTTATCACTATTCCTCGTCCTACTACAAACTGGTGCTGTTGACCCTCCCTGTTCAAGGTAGGAGAACCCTTGGCGGAGAGTCCAAGAACCGGGGTTGGTGTTGAAAAAGGGGGAATAGTGTAAAATATGCGTATTGATTAGGTTGCCTTAAAAGCGTCAGCTGTAGGGAATTTCCCTTTAGCTCAGCGGTAGAGCCAAGGGTCGCATGTCGAGCCCAAGCGACGGCACTATCTTTATCACTTTTACTGGGAATAACTGCTTTTAAAGACGGATGTTTTAAAATGGGAATCTTTCCATATAGTTCCAGATGGTAATGTCTTGCTAAACATTCTGGTATCAATACATCCTCAAAATTTCAGAGGTTATGCTTACATTCTCTGTACCCCCTTAATATACAATTACAAAAAAACGACGACACGTAAAAAAAAAAGAAACCCTTCCCTAGACTGATGTCTGTTCTTTGTTTATAAGAGAGGATCAAAGCCGGTCAATTGTTACATTGTGGCGCGTTTGATGTACATCAAAGGACCAAACTAGTCTTGTATCGTCCACAAGGTGGTACGTAGAGAGAGTCTTTGATTGTGTCATGACATAGTTCACAGGTCAGGAGAGCATAACCCTTGGGGGTTCGATGATAGGACAAAAACTTTGTTACTTCTTAATGATTGGAATAACTGGACGTGCTTGGACATGTATTCTGCAGCTCATGAATTGCTGTACGTTGCATTACATGGTAACTGACTTATTGACGATGTACTGGATGAAATGTGTGATTATTTTGCATGAACATATATGTTCTCACTAAGTTTTGAAACAGAGGGTGGAATAGGAATAGCCGCTTGAATGTTATCAAGCCATGTTGGTGACCTATTCTGAAATAAATGACGGTTCAAATTCGATGTAGCAAGGCACACACTAGCCCTCACAGTGACACTATATAAGTTACTGACATTCAATGGCATACATTGTGGTAATATTACAAAGAGTAAGTATACTTTATATAAAATACCAAAATGATGAAGACATGCCCTAATTCGATAATAGTTTTAATATCGCACGGGGAAAAAAATCAAATGCTTAAAAAGTTAAACGTTGAGACCAATGAAAAATTTCGATTTTAAAATGTTGTTAATAATAATTAAAACATTGGTTGTGGATATTGTAATGTCATTGGGATATGAAAGCAATTCTGTAGCTTTTTAATAAACGTCCTCGATAGCTCACTTACGTTCTCTGTACGCTTGGAATATGCCATGACAAAATTGAAGGCTCAGTGTGCGTCACCTTGTTGATTAAACAAGAAGACTAGTTTGATCCTTTGGAGTACATCAAGATAATCTCGCGACAACGTAACGGTAAAATTGCCTGGCTTTGAAATCATGAGTCTTCTGTAATCGTTAAAGGGCATATGCATTATCAGCCTAACGATAGGTCAGTTTTTACCCGAGACAAATGATTTAATAGCTAGTACTACAGCTAAGAAATATGAGGGGGAAATACTGCCTTACTGGAAAGCTAGCTTTTTAGCCCACCATCAGCCTTTGGTGGGTCATTAAAATCGCCCTGCGTCCGTGGTCCGTCGTCCGTCCTTAAATAATTCTTGTTATCGGTATTTCTCAAGAAGTACCAGAGGGAGCTTTCTCAAATTTTATATGTAGGGTCCCCTTGGTCCTTAGCTGTGCAGGGCAATTTTTGAGACTGATCGGATAAACAACTTGGCCGACAGGCAGCCATCTTGGATTTTGATAGTGAAAGTTTGTTATCACTATTTTTCAAAAAGTACATGAGGGATCTTTCTCAAATTGTGTATGTAGGTTCCCCTTGGTCATTAGCTGTGCCGGGCAATTTTTGAGACTGATCGGATAAACAACATGGCCGACAGGCAGTCATCTCGGATTTGATAGTAAAAGTTTGTTATCGCTATTTCCCGGAAAGTACCAGAGGGATCTTCTCAAATTTTATATGTAGATTCCCCTTGGTCCTTAGCTGTGCAGCAGTGCCTGTAACGGACGGTGGCTTGCTCGCCAATGGCGGTTAAAGTCTTGCTGGAGTTATTAAAAGTTGTCAAAAGTGAGGTAGTCACTGGCCCAACAAAAATAGTTTGGGCGACTGTTGAAAAATTAATGAATAAAAGGAATTATAGTCCCTCCACATTAACTGGGGGGCAGTACATTTTCAGTTGTCACTACTACGATTTGAATCGAACTGTCTGTGATTAAACAAAATGTGATTTTATTTTCTGATTTTCTATATAAAATACTGCCAGGGTGTCTTCTTTGAGGTGCGAGTTTTGTGTATTTCTTTTTGGGAAGACCTGAATTGAGTGGATCATGTCAGGTTTTAACTAGGGTTAAAAATAAAATGTTTTATTCTGTTTTACATATTACAAACATTGTTATGTTATATGTAATTTAAATGTGCTATTTAAATTACATATAACATAACAATGTTTGTAATATGTAAAACAGAATAACACAGTGTTAAATGCTGTGAAAATATTTCTTCTTAAAATTATTTGGGCATGAGGGATATTTCTCAAATATGATATGTAGGTTCCCCTTGATCCCTCGTTGTGCATGTTATATTTTGAGACTGATCATAGAAACAAAATGGCTAAAGGAAGAACTAAACAGATCTTTCTCATATTGCAATGTTTGATTCTATTTCCTTCACATTAAGTACTGTACTAGTAAATATGTGATATGACAAACTCACTTTGAAGGTTGGCTTTCATACACATCAGTATTAAGTTTAGATCAAAAGTTACCTCAAGGTGCATTTACTGTTAACATGACTTGATCAAACAAATTAGAGGAAAGAAGAGAAGAGAAAAGATTAAACTGACAAAGAACTAATGAAGATGTTACAATGGTGGGCGCCAAGATCCCTCTGGGATCTCTTGTTCAGTGGTGCTATATAACCCAAGGACCCGTGCATGGTCAGTAGTTGGATGAATGACCGCCCGCACGTTACATTTGGTTGCAGCAGTGGGATTCCCCAGACCAAGTCTCGGGACGAGACTTGTCGGAGGGGGGAAAAGTGTAACAGTTAAGGAATATGAGGGGCAAATACTGCTTAGTGGTAAGCTAGCTTTTTCAGTGATACGGTATAACCCGGGGACCCATTCACTAGTGCAGTAACGTCGAGCGTGGTCAGTAGCTGGATGGGTGACCGCCCGCACGTTACAACAGTTATTCAGTTTTGCCATAACATATTCAAACGGCAGAGAGCGTATCTGTCGTTTTGAGGATGTTTGATTGCTTGCAATTTTGAAAGTCCAAGGGTTTCCGCTCTCGATACACGCAGATTATGTTGTGATAAAATCGAAGGCACGTGGTTACCTGTTTGATTAGTTTCGTGTAAAGAAAGGGACAAATCGCTAGGCTGATCCATGTCCTTTCTGGATTACTGAGGAGCTACATATGAGTCAAAGCCGGTTAATTTTACCGTTATGCTGCTGTGCAATTCTTTTGGTGTACAAACTTGATATACAACACCTTCAATTTTGCAATGACATAATATTGAAATCGGAAACCTTGTATTTCGACACGGACACAAGCACTCATACACAACACACATCGAGGCACGTCCTTAAATGACCTTATCTGTTGATGGGACGTTAAACAAAATGAAACCAAACCCTTAGAATTCGAAGATGGTTGCATGGCCTGTGTTTACCCACTTCATCTGTACGTTTAAATGTAGAACCATACGGCAGTACCGGCGGCTTAATATGACCAATACTTTACCATTATATTACATTTCAATAGAATGATGAGAAACAATGCTCCCTTTGATTAATGGCCGAGAACATTAAACAAATGGCACAAATACATTTTTAGCTCACCAGACACGAACTGCAGTCTGAAGCATGCTTAGGGACAAAAGAATCAATTTTGTATTTGGGGCAAATGGGTGGGGCCCATTAGGGGAAATAGAGAAAAACATTAAAGATCCTTCTCCTTCTGTTCCGTTGAAGGGATTTTAAACAAACTTGTTCGAGAGAATCTTTGGGCAAAGGGAATTTAATATTTATAAAAATAGAGGGGCAGAGGAGCGGGGCCCAATGGGGGAAATAGAGAAAAATATTTTCCCTTCTGTATGCATGAATTAAGGATTTAAACCAAATGTGGTCTGAAGTTTGCTTTGGAGAAAAAAACTCAATTTGTTTAATTTGTATAAAAAGGTGCATGTGAAGCCCAATAGGGGAAATAGAGGAAAATTGGGACATAACATGGAAACTCATTTTCTAGGTGTCTTTCCCACCAAAACATATTTATATGTAGTTTTTCTTGCAACTTTGTTTCTTGTACTCCTTTGATAAACCTGTATGGTGCTAAGCAGGTTTTAAATTGAAAAATTAAATACCAGTGAGCTATTAAGGCCCCTGGGCCTCTTGTTATATTATACTACCGCTCATAAGTTGTGTCTATTGTTCCATTGACCCATTTAACCGCATTTACACTCTTCTTAAACAATAAATTGGACAGTCTAGTATTTAAGTAACACTAATGGCACACTGAAAAAGTGGAACTCTTCTTTTTTTTTGCGCTGAGTAACGTATCGCGAATATATCCACACGCTTTCCCGAAAATATCCGTACGAGAATATTTATTTAATTCTTTACAGATAAAAAGAATATCTTGTATTTAAAACTATTGCTAACGCGAAAATTTACACACCGCGATACGGTTGAAGAATCGCAATGCGAACATTTACACATGTCGATTAGATTGAAGGATCGCAATGCGAACATTTTCACATTGTGAGCATATTGAAGGATCATAACACTAGCCTGTTCACATTGCGAGCATATTGAAGGATCACAAAGCGTACATTTCCACAGAGCGATTATATTGAAGGATCACAACGCAAACATTCCTACACCGCGATAAGATTGACGGAGCACAACGTGAATATTTTCACACCGCGATAAGATTGAAGGATCACAACACAGACATTCCTACACCGCGATAAGATTAAAGGATCACAACGCGAACATTTTCACATCGCAATTAGATTGAATGATCACAACGCAAACATTTCTACACCATGATCAGATTGAAGGATCACAACGCGAATATTTTCACATCTCGATTAGATTGAATGATCACAACGCGAACATTTCTACACCGTGATTAGATTGAAGGATCACAACGCAAACATTTCTACACCATAATCAGATTGGAGGATCACAACGCAAACATTTCTACACCATGATCAGATTGGAGGATCACAACGCGAACATTTTCACATCTTGATCAGATTGAAGGATCACAACGGAGCATGTCCAAACCTTGATCAGATTGAAGGACCACCATGCAAACATTTCAACACGCGAACATTTCCATTTTTACGGGATTTAAGTAGAGCATTCGTTAAGACAAAAGGGAGAAAGAACTTTCACTCTGTGGCATGTCGATTCTGTCCCTGAATAATTAACATATTAGAGATGATTGTTTGTGTTTTACGTCTTAACAGCTATGGTTATGTATGGCCGTGCCAGGTGATGGTGGCTGAGGAAAACCGGAGTACCCGGAGACATTTCTACTTCCGACCTGCGGTTAGTACTTGGCAACTGCCCCACATAGGCCTCAGGCGCGTAGCTAGCCCCTTTGCCGTGTGTAAGCCTGACATGGGGTTGCCGAAGCCGGCCCCCAGAAGCGCGAGCAGGGGGAGGGTACGGGAGGGGGTTTTCCCCCTCCCTTTAAGGCGTGTGTGGGGGTTCTCCCCTTTGTTTTCTAGAACGTCCTGATGTCTGTTTTTCTCGTTTTTAATCCGCAAGAAAAAAGTCCTATTTTTTGTATATATATATATACCTATTTACGTGGATCCAGTGTAATTCTGAAGATTAACCGTCGGTATTGCTTTGTACACCTTCCATACATACATTGTCTGGTTTTTACCTAATCTTAATAAATGCATTTGATACTTCTGCATTAGTGAACATGCAATTGGGTTTGTCTTTCTCATAATCTGATCCGAGTTAATTGGGAAGCGAGGTTACCCCTACTGTCACCTTTACTCAGTCTCCCATACAGTTTCGTCTTCTGTTTGTGCTTTGTGACTGGTTCCTTATACTTGCTCCTGTTATTTGTCGGGCACTTCCAGAAGCGAGGTTGCCCCCACTATCATCGTCATGCCATGCTTTGCAGTCTCCCACACCGTTTCGTCTTCTGGTTTCATAAACATTTTGTGGACATGGAAGAAAATTAAAGTTTAGTTTTATATACGTCCATTATAGAAGGTATTATTATGCGCAATCTGACAAAGTAAATACATACAAAGCACCGTGATTTTTAAAAAAAATCTGTTGTGTTGTAATTGGGCAGGCTCCAGAAGACAGTTTTCGTCATTTATTTAGATTCCAAAGTGTCCTTTCCTACGTTTGGCAGCAAGGATCTCCTCTATCGCAGCATCAATATCAATTGGCATATCTCGGTGAATATGGAGAATTGACAATGACGAAAGACGTTCCTGTCCCATTGTGCGACGTAGGTGCGTCTTCACTCTGCGGAGGGAACTGAATGAACGCTCTGCTGAACATGTGGAGACTGGCATGGTTACCAGTATTGCGAGCATCGTCCAGACACAAGGGTACAGCTCGCGGTTAGTTAGTGGAGGCGTTTCCTGTAAAGAAGCAGGTTTGATGGTGTTTGGAATGTTCCATCTCACAGTCCAATGCCTAATCTCCTCTTCAAATATCTCACGACCCTGAAGATAGAGAATAAATGCCGTGAATAGGCGGTCCTTGCAGACATGTGTGCACGAGATACTGGGCAAGGAATCTGTCCTGCGCCTCCCCACCAAGCAGTCTGCCGGTCAACTCTTGAACCAAATGGTCAGGGAAGGGTATTATGGGCATAGACGGTTGGACGTCAAATGTGTCTGCCAGATCTGATGTCTTTTGAAAACGAGCATCCCACACTGCCGGGTCCTCCCTCTCATGTTGCAACACATTAACAACAACCTCACTTTCCTTGGCAGCTTCCAAACGATTTATTAATTTTGTTGCTGGATGCAGATAATTTCCTCTGTAAGATAATGTAATCTCTATCTTTATAGCGTTGTTCTGGATTATTACCGAAAAAAACATTGATTGTCTGTGTCCACTGTGCCATACTCGGAGTCGTTTGCGCCGGGCGCGAGTTTCTCAATTTACTCAATCGAGCAGTTTAGTTCCGCCTGGAACTGTCCATTAATGCAATGGACATTTCTAAACTTCATACATTTTTGTACTAACTATTAACAATGTATCATATCTGAGAAATTACATATGTATACTATATATTCAAAACTTAAACTCCACATTATAGTATCAGCAAGAAAAAAACCGTCAGGAAAAAAAATACTTGTCAAAATCATGTGCAAGCACGGGCTTATTGGCTTACATGGTAGCTACGCGCGTGGGCCTCGTAGCCGCAACCCAGTGGCTGAGTATTAGAGATGATATAAAAACATGCAAATCAATACATAAAGGAAAAAAGTCAACTATTAATAGGTAATAATAATTTGTAATGGACTATTTATGTTGTGTGGATAACAAAATCGTATGGTTTTTTTCATTTGTACAAGTTATCATTGTTTGCTAATCTACTGATTTAATATCAATTGTTATAACAGTTCAAATATTCGATACAGAAGAGAAAGAAGAAACCGATGTATCCTGTCGAACATCATGTATAGTTAAGAATCCGTGTCACACAGCATTGTGGTTTTTCCTACATACAGTATTTATTACCTCCGATAAACTTCCGTTTTGATATATATGTTCAAAAGACTATTTTCTGAAAACGTTGAATCATATGAATCAACAAAATGATCAAGTGATATCAGTTACATTAAAGATACATTCAGCAATCGATACTTATAACATAGAATTGTTTGGATACAATTGAGATATGCATTGATCAGTGCAAAGTTCATTTGTCAACTTGTTGACATCGTTATCTTTTTTATAGATACCCACTAAGTAAATATCCAAATCCAAATATCCTGAGTCATCATGTATTTGTAAAATTTGAAGCTTTTGTTGTAAATAATGAATGAAAGACAATTTATCTCATCATTGGATAACCATGCTAGATGTTGGTAAACATGTTGGTTACCCACTAGTGTTTAACGACCTAGCCGTTATTTTACTGATCAATTTTAAGATAAGATAATAACGTCATTCATTAATAGATCTTTGTGCCGTCATTGTCAATGGTGACGTCATGATTCAAAGCAATAGTTTCAGAAATTGAAATAATGCATACATGTACATTATATATATATGTTTGAGAAACATGCTGTATTCTGTAAATGATACGAACGTTATGAGTGTAAAACCTACCCCAGACTTTTAATGGTTGATTATCATGTTTATATAACTCTAACTTGCTAATTTTCGAATTACATGATACACTCGGTAGCTTTTTTTAAGCGTTATGCAACTTAAATATTAACTTATTATTGCTATTTCGTCTTTGCGTATTGAAGTTATATCTTCTCTTGAGAGCAGGTATTGATTGTGACGTCATTGGTTCGTGTGAGAAAATTACGTCGTTTTCTCAAAAATTGATGACGTCACTCTCACAAACAAATGACGTAACAATCAATACCTGCTTTCAAGAGAAGATAACTCCAGAATACGCAAAGACGGAATACCACGGAGAACAATCTCCGCCTACTTTCGGTTTATAATGCCATTACAGCCCCTCGAGTTCTGATGGAAAATATCCACAGAAGCTATAAGATATAACTCTTTTTCCAGCTAATGAAAGTATTACCGCGAAGTCGGGCCACATCGTAGTTTGATAATCAGTACGATTAAAATTGAATGATGACTTCATACATTTTAATATATATACGAAAATTCAAAATTTAATGATGACTTCATACGCTTTTGATATATATATGAAAACTCAAAATTTAATGATGAGTTCATACGCTTTTGATATATATATGAAAACTAAAAAAATAATGATGACTTCATACATTTTAAATATATATATGAAAACTCAAAATTTAATGATGAATTCATAAACTTTTGATATATATATGAAGAGTCAAACCGTATTGATGGTTTCCTACATTTATAAAACATATGTACACACAAATTTAATGGTTGCTCGATCCATACAGTTATGATAAATAAGTAGAGTCTTAATTTAATGGTGACTTCATACATTTTTAAAACAAACGTATGGTCAAAATAATGTTAGCTTCATACAGATATATCACATATGAAGAGTAAGAATTGAATGGTGGCTTCATACAGTCATAATACATATGACGTGTCCAAATTTAAAAGTAGCTTCATACATATTTGATAGATATGTACAGTCTGTATTTAATGGTGGCTTCATACATTTATTATACATATGAAGTGTCCAAATTAAATTTTGGCTTTTTACATTTTTAATACATAAGTACAGTCAAACGTTACTGGTGGGTTCATATGGTTATATTACACATGCAGAAACGAAATTTAATGGTGGCTTCATACATTTATATACATATGTACAGTCAATATTTAATGGTGGCTTCATACATTTATATAATATGTACAGTCAATATTTAATGGTGGCATCATACATTTATATACATATGTACAGTCACTATTTAATGGTGGCATCATACATTTATATAATATGTACAGTCAATATTTAATGGTGGCTTCATACATTTATATACATATGTACAGTCACTATTTAATGGTGGCTTCATACATTTATATAATATGTACAGTCAATATTTAATGGTGGCATCATACATTTATATACATATGTACAGTCACTATTTAATGGTGGCATCATACATTTATATAATATGTACAGTCAATATTTAATGGTGGCTTCATACATTTATATACATATGTACAGTCACTATTTAATGGTGGCATCATACATTTATATAATATGTACAGTCACTATTTAATGGTAGCTTCATACATTTATATACATATGTACAGTCACTATTTAATGGTGGCATCATACATTTATATAATATGTACAGTCACTATTTAATGGTAGCTTCATACATTTATATACATATGTACAGTCACTATTTAATGATGGCATCATACATTTATATAATATGTACAGTCACTATTTAATGGTAGCTTCATACATTTATATAATATGTACAGTCAATATTTAATGGTAGCTTCATACTTTTATATACATATGTACAGTCACTATTTAATGGTAGCTTCATACATTTATATACATATGTACAGTCACTATTTAATGGTGGCATCATAAATTTATATAATATGTACAGTCAGAGTTTAATGATGGCGTCGTACAGTTAAAATACACATGGACAGTCAAAGTTTCTTCATATAGTTTTAATTCCTATGTACAATCAAAATTTAATGGTAGATTCATAAAGTGATTATGCAGATTTCGTGCTGCTTGAAATGTACATGTAAGGTCACTTCATAAAGTTATTATACATGTATACAGTTCAAATGTTATGGTGATTTCGTACTGCTGAAGTGTACACGTGAGGTCTCCATATAAAATTATAATGCATGTATGCACTCAAAAGAATATGGTGGTAAACTAAACATATAAGTTCCCAAACAATTGGTCTTTTAGAAAAAGAAATATTATATATATTTAATATCTACAGTATATGGTTGCTTCATTCGTTACAACGTATATTTACTTATAGTTTAATTTAATTATCCATGTTCAACTGTAGGCAAACACAAAATAATTCTACTGTGGGATTTTTGTTATATAATAATAATGATAATAATAATGATAATAAAAATAATTCGAGGTTCTTATATACCACTTTATCACAACCTAGTTCGTAGGTCGTCTCAAAGCGGTTCACACATTATTATCCGTGGTTATAGGGCCTTTGCAACCAGCCAATATCTTTCTCAATTCCCTCGGGGAGCATACAGCCGGTGCTGCCATTTTAGGCACTCACAGCTAGCATTCTACAATTCTAGCAATACCCATCCACGTACTCATTTACAGCTGAGTAGACTGGAACAAGCGGAGTAAAGTATCTTGTCCAAGGATACAACACAATGCCGTGACATGACTCGAGTCCGCAACCCTTCGGTTACGAGCCCGGCATCCTACCCCTAGACTACCGTGCCTCCAACATACATACAATGACCTACTTTTAATAATATTCAAAGTAATGATTGATAATTGGTATCCTTGTAGTAGAACTTGGAAGTGGAAACCACAGTTCACCAGGTAGCTCAGTTCGTAGGAACGACACCATTCTGATCTCAGGTCCCGGGTTCGAATTCCACTCTGACCCTGTTTAACTTTTTATTCAGACCAATTTTCTGTCGAATTTATTATTCATAATGTTTTTGGCAGCAAAAAAACACTCAGAAAATAGTTACAGTTCATAGATATTAGTTCGGGGGAGCTCTTAATGGTACTCCCCTACTTGTTGTAAACTAGAACGAAACTTAAGATTAGACCAAACACTACGGTTTCTGCAAAGAAAAACAGGGTAATGTCAATACAATTTGTGACATCCTTTTTGTCCGGTTCATCAATATCGTTAGCATTGATGCCTTGCTCTCCGTTTTCCTTTTTAAGCTCGATCGTACTGACATCAGAGGTACTTGGTACATTCTTAGACCCAAATTCAATACTATCAACATCAACGCTATTGCGAGTGATCGGCTTTCTGGTGTTTTTTCGGTTCTTCTTTACTTTTAAAACAAGTCGCCTGACGCATTTGGGAAAGTTAGTTACGTCTGTCACAGCGTCACAGCGAAGGGTGAATATCGTCAGGATTATAAGTAGACAGCTGAACAACATTGCCACCAGGAGAAAGTAGGAAATCCCTGCCATTGGCTCCGATACCTTTGGCATGTTGTCACCCACAAGTGTCATATAAACAGCCAGCGACAAGAACATAGTGATTGTGTAGGATATCCTTTCCCCTGACGCGGCCGGCAGGAGAAACACGAACGGGTTAAGGAAACAGAGTGTGTACACAGGTAAAATCATAGAAAGTAAAAAGTAAGTGGATTTCCGTGACAGAACCATGTTGTAAGCGAAAATTGAAACTTCATTACCAGGCATCAGATATTCTTCTGCCGAAGTTTCGTCCAAATTCCATTCCCCGTTTGGTCTAAAAAAGACCATATAGAAGCTTGCCGCTTCGGATGAAAGAATAATTTCACTTGTATAGTATCCCCATACCGCTATAAGTACAGAGCACTTTTGTGAGTCTGAAGGGAAATTCGTCATGTCTACTGAACAACTGGACGTAATCTTTCTTCCAGGACACACAGATACTTTACCATTGTTATAAATTCTAGAGCGAAATTGGTCTAGATTAAACATCTCCATATCTGAAGCAGAAGACATAAGAAATATGGAAGGTGTCCAAATCTTTGAGGAATTCACCACAAATTCAGTTATACCGCCATAGTTTGCCGGTTCCCATGACAACTGAAAGTCTGTCCAAAACATACACAATCCAGCAGTCAAGATTATTGTTCCAGAAACCTCGTCCACGTCCAGAATAGCTATGGGAAAGAACACGGTACCAATGGCTAACGTTTCATTCAAGTTTTCAACTGGTCTCATCTCTTTACTGTAGTTTGTGAATACGTTTTCCATCAATCTCTTACGATCTGTAAACGTACCGGAGGCTTCCACATAATATATGATTTTGTGACAAGCAATAAATGTCCCCAGAAATACGAAAAATTCATTAAATTTCATTTTGTCATTAGTGGTTTTTAAGAATTATTAAAAGTGCTGTAGTCAATTTATTTCTCTATAGTCTTCGGACTCCGGTCTCCAGTATTGTGAAAATGGTGTAAAGTCCAAACTAAGCGGTATGTTCTCTCAAAAAATCAAAGCAGACCTATATGGAGACCTGAAATTAGATGTAAAATATACATATTTTCAGTTATCTTTAACGAAATCCGGAACTATTCATATGCACCAATATCGCAACAATATTCAAACTAGGTGATATCATTTCAGATAATTCAGAAACAATGCTATCAACTTGTACTGGTTTTTAGATATTGAGTTACTATTTAACTACAGCGATACACCTTAAGTTAATACGGAAATTCGGTAATACATATTTTGTTAAAACTGATAATATAGGTTAACATACATGCCATAAACATTACAAAAATAAAGCATGCTATTTCCCAATTTATATGTGGATTAAGTATACTATGCTGAAACGATATTTATATATGTTTTTAATATCGCATATTCCCAGTTTAAATAAAAATGATAATAATAATTCGAGGTTCTAATATAGTTCGTAGGTCGTCTCAAAGCGGTTCACAAATTATTATCCGTGGTCATAGCGCCTTTGCAACCAGCCAATATCGTTCTCAACTCCCTGTGGAGCATACAGCCTGTGCTGCCATTTTGCCGCTTTACAGCTAACATTCTACAATTCTAGCACTGTCCAATCACGTACTCATTTACAGCTGAGTAGACTGGAACAAGCGGAGTAAAGCATATTGCTCAAAGATACAACACAGTGCCGTGCCGTGACTCGAACACGCAACCCTTCGGCCATGAGCCCAGCGTCCTTCCACTAGACTACAATGCCTCCTAAATGTTGATTATACCTTTTACATTAAAATTGTACGATTTGATTTTTAGATTGTTGTCAAAGTTCGATAGTATGTTGTAATATGTTACCAAAGGTCAAAGTAATGTACGGACATGTGATTACATTTATAAAATATCGTAATAGATACAACATGACATAAATAAAATACCCTGAACCATACAGCTGTTTCGTCCTTCTAGGTACAACGTGTACGTGACAGACACTGCTGGTGGATTTCTTAGTCCCCAAGGTTTGTCGTTACCTTTATAGCTCCAGTAATCTCTTTCGAGAATTGACATAACTCTTAACATACACATTTTACTAATCATTTTTCTTGAACTTTACCAGTATTTCTTTTAGATTCATGTAATTAGAGTTTTACGTACCTTCTCTTTAGTTTAAACATTTCTTTAAAGAAAAAAATGGATTTCCGTGCCCTTGACTCCCTAGCATCACTGATGAGTCTTAGAAGGACGAAAGGCTGTATGATGCAGTGCAAATCGTTTTTTTTTGTATACTGTACCCCCACACCCGTATTTTGTACTAACTATTAAAAGGTGTTTTCACCCATGTGTTCGATAGGTTCATCTTTCTATGACTCATTGGTGATGCTAGGGTCAAAAATGGTGAACATCCAAATTGTCCTAAACTACTGTTGATACAGAAGGAGGGGTGGGGGTGGGGGTTAGCGTAAGACCTCTTTATAGTATTTTTCAAAAGTTAGAGGAGTATTGGGTGACTTCAAATTGATGATGAGTAAAATATATATATTATAAACCATGCCACTACTCAATGTCGGCGAATATGGTTATCAAGGTTACGGTAAACTTCGATTCGGGCACTTAGAAATCCGGAAGCGGTCTACCAACCCTGTATCTCGTAAACTAGTTAAACCACTTACCTTGCTATAGCTGAGTTGCTGTTTTGAACACACACATACACCTTCTGTGCAAGTAACATATACAAAACTAAACGGTAAACCAGAGAGCCGAATTTATGGCCAATATCTTACCTTTATGTTAACAAACCGATATTCTAATTTCAGCTAATGGCATAGGCAAATGGGATATTGATGAACTCCATTGTTATACAAATACACATTTCAACAATAGATGCTACATGTATCAATAGGCAGGAAAACACGTCAGCGTTACTTTTGTCGACAAAACAAAAACATGTCACCAAAATGTGATTCTAAATGTTATCATCAGGTTGGTAAGTATGAATTGTAGAAAGATAATGTATCACAACCAGTAAGTGTTTATGTGTGACGTTTCGGTGACTAATACAATACGTACCCTGTAACCTTCATCAGACACATGACCATTGAAGCATGTAGACAAAACGAAAAAATGGGTTGAAGTGGGGGCAGCAGATCAGTTATGATTTCTTCAATGCGTTCTTTATATAAGACATGAAAGTAATCCCCAATTCCTCCAGAGCGCCCACGTACATCGTCTTTTATAATCTATTAATCTATTAATAAAATAAGGTGAACCAAATTTTTCAACGATGTTACAAAATGCGACTTTTATAGACAAGTGTTTATTAAAGTAAGAGTGAGATATTGGAATCCGTGGCCAGTCACTACTAAGTCTGCCTGTCGATATTTTACTGACTGATAATATTAGCTGTTATCTAAATACGTAAACGTTAACCATTGTTGACACTTTTCCCCCTCAAAGAACATTGATATATTTCTAATTGTCGATTTTTGATTATGCATATCCTTTCTGTACCGTAGTTTCGTGTGAAAATGTAATATTTATGACTCATATAACTATCAATGTCTCTTAAGGGAATTATTTTCATTTTCGATTCAGTCGACTGACATGTTTTGTTTATTGGACAATGTAGATGCGTGCGTTTGTCATACCAGTCGGTGATAACTAGAAATGGTTATAGATTTTTCATTGATATTAAAGGAATAGCTACATAGGTTCCACACAGTCAACAGTCACGTTCTCTAATTGAATACATAGACGTAATGGGTATATCACAACGAGGCTGACGAGTCTCTTACAATGAATGGCTATCACAAGGAAAAGGAATCCATTTTCCAATAACATTGAAATAATGTTTGTCTTATTTATTTATTTATTTGTAAAGCGTGTAGCGCCGAAATAGGTCAGACACCATTGTAAAGGACTATTTATAGATGTAACGCTATCAATGATTGGACTGTATATATATGTAACACCATCAATGATTAGACTATTTATAGGTGCAACATTATCAATGATTGGATTATTTGTAGATGCAACACCCCTGCCGGCACAATATATTAAAAAAGTAAACTTTGAATGAAAACAGATAAGAAATACAAAAAGTATTCTCCAAAAGTTCCTGTGTAGGGTAGGTCGCGCATGTTTTAGCAGTATTTTCAACAGCTCATCTATACACCTTGCTGTACTAAATTGATACCGATACCGGTCTCCCAGGACGTTTGTGTCAAGAAATATCGACAAAATTTAATATGATATTAGATTATTAATGCGATGCAATGCAGTATACCTGTATGGCTTGTCGTATTTCGGCGTTACTGTGATACGTTGAACCTCTCTTTGATGGACTCCCTTAAAGTCTCAGCCGTTTTCCTATCGTATTTGTGCTGCAATAAAATGCTAAATTTTCATAAATTAGATATTTAACTCATTAAAGTAAATAGCGCAGGGATGTCATGATACTTATGTAAGTAACGAAAATAAAACCATGTGTATGCATTATGTCAACAGCTCTTATCCCCAACCAACATTGTATTAGAAAACAAAGACAATTCGTTGTATAGCTTTACTTCGTATTCCAACGTAACAATTTGTAACCTTGTAGATGAATTTAGTTCTGGCATGGTATAAACGAAATTTCATTTCAACAAATTTTATTGACAAAGATGATACAAGTCAATTGGATGGAATAACAGGCAAAGCCTATATAAATTCTCTCCAGCGGTGGCTAAATTAATGGATTCTATTATTTTTATTTGATTAAGTTAATACATCAATTTTGAAATGAAAATTATAAAAAAAAAATATTAAAGGGATGTAACTCCTTCTTAATTAACATAACTGAAATACAAATACATTCACACTTCTCACATCACACACAAAACACTTCCACAGGTATTATTTATTTTTATAACATTTTACAATTGTATATAAGCTATATAGCTATCAAATCACACAGATATTGGCAGACATTGACCAAAAGTCCATGTGCAAATATATGCACAGGTCACAGTCGCCAAAACTGTTAAGGTATTGTAGTTTAATATGAAAATAGATAGCTAGTCTATGTGTAATTCAATGTATAAGATGGAAACTGTAAAACAAGACAGATTGAACAAATCTTACAACAAACAACAACAAACAAACATGCTCAACTTAAAACTCCTATGTCCGTAGAAGAATAACATTTATAGAAAAGTAGGTAAAGTTACTTATTTGTGGAGTATAATTGGATTAGGAATAGTAAAGTATAAAAGTATAAAGTATAAGGTCATGGCTGGTTAGATCATATAGAGATTAAAACGCCTAGATTTACCAATAAATAACTGTACATCATTAAGTAACTGTCTGTTTGTAAACGAAATACTGGATTAAACCAATTTATTTGGTCACGGAACTAGATTATCTAAGTCCGTGATTTGTTGTAGCTAAAAGGAATACACTTTTAATATTACGGAGGTTTTGTAGCCACCTTTCCGTTTTTCTGTTTATACATGCGTTTCGGAACACCTAATGAGTAGATTTAGATTTTTTTAATTTTTAAAAAACTTATAATGATATGTCATATACGGATTAAATGGTAATAAGGAGCACCAATGGATATACACTAAAAATAGATGTTTCCATACTTCGTATTTTTAGATGTTTCCATACTTCGTATTTTTAGATGTTTCCATACTTCGTATTTTTAGATGTTTCCATACTTCGTGTTTTTAGATGTTTCCATACTTCGTATTTTCTAGCTGATATATTTATTAATTGATGGCTAGTTATAAACTTTTTAATAATATATTTTGTTATGTTTATATAAACAAACCTTAGGATTACACCGTGGTTCTGTTTGATGAGGTGTGACATTTCTTTGTATGATAGGTTTGCTCTGGCAAACTCGAGAAGGCTATCATGGACATATGCAAATAAACAACAAAGTTATCGATATGTTTATGATTTAAACTATGCCATCGTGATAGGACGATAACGTATATCTGTTAGAGAAAAGTCATTTTCATAGAAATAATACAACAAACGTATGCTATTTGGAAATCTATATGCTGACAAACGTGATAGAACTATCCTTGCATGTTTCTCCTGGTCTAGATACCACAAGCTAGATTGCACAGTTGACAAACCACCGGTTACAAACGATGCTATCCGATTCGGTACATTCCTTGCATTCTCGGTAAGGTCACACAAATATAATGTACAGAATAAAATTATTCTGTACTTTTTTTTCTTTTTGAAAGTTATATTTGTACATAAGTCATCATGTATTTTTTTTCTTTTTGAAAGTTATATTTGTACATTAGTCATTCCGTTGTTTTTTTTTTACTTTTAAAAGTTTTATTTGTACATTTGTCATTAAGTACACATGTATGCAGTACTTGGTGTATACTAATTACGGCCGCTGTCGGCCATTGTAGCTTCTCTACATAAAATACCACGCAGTCAGTATTGATCTTTAAATGTATTTGTTTTCAACCAGTACATTGCTAATGCCTTGGTACACATTACAATTCATGTGTCATTATGTTAAATATCGATTTTCTATTGTCCTCCATGCTTTATTATATCTATTATCTGTATTTCATAGATGAGATTCCTATCTAGCTTCGGCTGTTTGTAATATCACTTGGAATATTTGCTCATTCAAATCATCACAGAGATCATCCTTATTGATCAGCAACAAAGGGCAACGTATTTATTCAGCCAATCGTTGGCACCGTTTAAGTTATAATGTATTTAGAAGAAGTTTTACCCATGAAAGCATAACACCTTATACAGGATGATGGCGTTAAATGGCTGATGAGAATAAGGTGAGTAACCAATCTGATTTTGTTTGACCATGATTGCAGCATTTACCGATAAATACGTAACTAAACTGTTGCTATTTACATCGCCAACAAGCTAGGTTATGACCAACCCTGGAGACGGTCGGGTAGTCAACCAGCATATCCATTCTCCTAGTTACGCAAAGCTATCAAGGTACTGGAAAGACATACGTGTGATTGCACATTAAAAACTAAGACTACGTGTAGGTATAGAACGTCAAAATTGAATTACCGCTGTTTAGTCTTTCTATATGACTCATCGGTGATGGTAAGAAACATGGGAGGTGGAATTCCAAATTGGTTAAAATTATTAGATATACGAAACAAGCAAGAAAGTAATTATAAATAATTAACTGCGAAAATTAGATATATTTATCATGTTTATCATATACAAACAAATTTCAAAAACGCTGCAATACGGTGAGAACTCGTTTTTTCTTCTCATTTTAGAGATCTACGTGAAGTTTACAATATTATTCTAGTGAAACAAGTGCGTCCTTCTTGAAAATGAATAAGGATTGATCGCCGTGGATGCCAAATATAATAAGTTACGATCATTTCGAGTAATTCAGGATGAAAGGAGGTGAGCTTATCGTTGTCTTAGTTACGATGTTTCATTATCGTTTGACATCCTATGTGGTTACTTCGGGTACAATAGAGGACATGACTCGACTTATGGACGACCTGGTCTCTAACTACAGTAGAGAGATACGGCCCGCCAAGAACACCAGTGCCGCTGTAACAGTGAACACATCCTTCTTTCTTCTCCATATTCTTGATGTTGATGAAGTAGCCGGATCTATATGGCTGAGTGGAGGAATGACTTTAATGTGGGAAGATTTTAGACTGGAATGGGAACCCTCCGATTACGGTGATATATGGTACATAACGGTCAATTCTTCTAAAATTTGGACACCGACAATTTTTCTAATATCATCTGCAGCAGATATGGAAAAGTTCAGCTTGCACGACTATGATGTAAGAATTTTTAGTAGTGGTTTGGTCAGTGTTAGCCCAGGAAAGATGGTCAAGTCTACCTGTATAGTGGACATGACGAATTTTCCTAAAGACACACAGAGATGTTCCTTACTTATATTGCCCTGGGGATACACTCCTGAACAAATTCAACTTTCTTTCCGATTTCCACATTTCCAAATGCAACACTTCAATCAAAATGGCGAATGGAATGTTGACAGTACCTCGGTTGAAAGATATCAAGGCTTTGGACCTGGTTCCAATGTCCTTTCGTATTCAATGGTTATGACACGAAAATCGGCATACTTTATTATCTCGACGACCGTGCCAGTATATATTATTTGTGTACTGAATCCTTTTGTGTTTCTTCTTCCCTCCTCTTCTGGCGAGAGGATGTCATATACCATCACCATGTTCTTGGCACTGGCGGTTTATATGACGCTCATTGGAGACAACATGCCGAAGGTATCTGAGCCAATGGCGGGAATTTCCTACTTTCTCCTAATTGCAATGTTGTTCAGCTCTCTGCTAATAATACTGACAATATTCACCCTTCGCTGTGAAAAAAAGAAGGACGTAAAACAGTTTCCAAATTGGTTGAGGCGACTTGTGTTACGTTTAAAAAAAAGAAAAAAGACAGATTGGGATAAGATTTCCTATATTAAACCACTCGCTAAGAATGAAAGTATTCAAAATAAATCCGAGCCGAACGTCACCAATGAACCGGAAGAGGGCGGGAAAAAAGAACACTTGAATACTCTAAGTGATACAACGGATCTGGAAAAAGACGACATCAACCATTTCATTGATCAGGCTTTGTTTGTGATATCAGAGATAGCGGTTGTTGGACTGATTTTTGGTTTCACACTTGTGTATTACAGGTAGTTTTGTACATAGATGAGGCTTGCATTGTCATACATTAAACTCTCTACCTTCTCCTCAAATACAGTTAACATTCGGTAATTCGTAATCGAGTGAGTTATATTGCTGCTTCTTTTCTGAAAGTACTAAAAAATCACATTCATATTTTATTATAATGAACTCTTAACAGCTATATTCATAAGTGTTTTATGACCAAAATTTAGCTTAGTAAAATAAATTTACAACTTTTGGAAACAGACCTAGAATCTACTTGGAGATTTCGTCCTTTTTTTTGTTCAGACTCCGGTATGTTAAACATGTTTAAATATTTCATTAAGCTTGAATTTATACTTGGACGAATCGGCGAAATGACTCAATGGTACAGTGATTTACGTAACACAGACAAAGATGATTGCACTTTTACAATTTGGTTATTGATACAGCACGCCAAAAATGAAATACACTACATCATACATCTGTCTCGTCCTTCTAGATCATATCGGTGATGCTAGGGGACAAACAGATGAACATCCGAATTGGACTAAACTACTGTTCAAACAAAGTGGGAGATGCGTAAGACACATTAACATATAAAATTCAAAATAAAAAGGTATGTTGGTAAATTTGAAATCGAATAGTTTGTATATATGCAAGCTATATAATTAGCCTCTCCCCCCTTCTTGGTGCCTCCGTTGTTTTGAGATTTTTGATTGGCTAACACCCCACGCTACAATCTGTAGGCCCCTTTCTTCATCTTTAAGAAATTTTTCAACGGCGCCATTTTGTGGCAGCATATTTTTAGAAATTTATACAAAATTTGCCTTATTGAAAAACCCAACCTTACATGCCACCCTTAAATATTGTTTGTTTTGTGATCTATACATATGTGTGTTGGCGTGGCGTAATTCTATCGAATCCCCATCTAAGGGTGTAAATTGACAGTAAACATCATTTTCATTCTTTGTGTCGTGATGTAATAAATTGTCATCTTATGATGGCCTTGTTCAATTCTATATTTGCGTTGAGTTTTATGTGGAGTATGCATAACATGTATTATGTATAAGTTACGACAAACTTCTTGGACTTAACAATCCACAAGCAGAGTGTACGTCATTTACCTTGAAAGATAAACGCAACACACATTAAGGTGACTGCACGTTTGATAGAATAGATACGGTATCCCAAAAATGAATTGCACGGCATCATACAGCTAATGATGACAGAAATCCAAACGAAATAATTATATTGAGGATTGAATCATAAACGGGTCAGTGCAAAACCATAAACTCTCAAAAATAAACTAGTAAATAATATGATTAAAGCACAAACCTTAAAGGTATAAAGTAACGGAATGTACTCCTTGTTTCTCTTGATCTTTAATGGAAAACATAAATTATTTTTGACCATTAAGTAAGATTAAAATATCAAGATTTGTGAACATTTCATGAGAAAAAATGGCCATATGATGAAGTAAATACGTTTACTTTGTTTTGGCTTTTCTTATCGACATAGTACATTCTTAAAATAAGTGATCCCTTCGTCGTATTCTAGTGATCATTTTTTAGAAAACATCATGAGAATATGAAGTACACAAAGAAATAAACGGTTGAGTCTGACAGAAACCAGAAACATAAAACAAAAAGAAGGAAAAACATGTTCTCTTCCCTTGTAACACTTATCATGTGATCTGAAAACGTCATTTCCTTCTATATTTATAGACTAATATAAGTATGATTTTAAACGTAATTGTTAATTACAGGTTGAATTTTAAAAAAATACTATACTTATGTATCTAAATATAGAAAAAAAATCGATGGATAAAATGTTCCAAATGAAATGCTTTTCATTTTCATTTAGATATTATAAGCATTGCTCTGCTTTTCCTTATTAGTTAACACTTATTTTATCCCAAATATAAGTTTCTTATTACTGGGACAATAGTCAACAACTAGCGAAATCGATTACCTTTACTGCCCCATGCACGTCATGAAATCGATTATAGACGACGTCACGATCAAAATAATGATAATAATAATAATATTATACAACATTTATATAGCGCCCTATATAATTTGTAAAGTTACTCTAAGGCGCTTTACAACATATGGATAATAGTAATGGTTATAATTCTGAAAACAAACAACAAAGGCTTGCAATCACTTTCGTACATTTAACAAGCAATGTGCACATACCGTGAAGAGGTGAGTTGTTATGTCCCTCTTGAACTTTGCCAGGGTATTTGACTTCCTAATAGCAGATGGTAAGCTATTCCACAACGTAGCCGAAACCCTCCCAAAGCATCTGTTTCCGTAGGTCACAGTACGAGATTTTGGGACACACAACAAAGATTCTGACTCCGACCGCAGTGATCTTGACGGCTGATACAGGGTAATAAGCTCCTGTAGATACTGAGGAGCTGTTCCATTCAGTGCCTTGTATGCGTATACCGGAATTTTGTACTGCGAGCTGTACCGTACAGGTAACCAGTGCAACGAATAAAGCGCAGGTGTGATGTGCTCTCTCTTTCGAGTACGAGTAACTAGCCGTGCTGCAGTGTTCTGGACCCTCTGCAGACGACTCGTTAGTTTGTCAGATATACCACAGAGCGTGACTATGAAAAGGGATTGTTATTTCGCCTCACATCAGATGATATTGGTGTCAAATAATTCAAGGCACAGGGACAGAGCTTTTTGAAAAGCACACAAATATATCAAAAAGTCGATTCCCCCGGTGGTTCACCTTATTCATTGAAGTGGTCTTATTGAGTTTCATATTTGTAATGTTATATCGTGATTATTCTATTGCGAGTATCCATTTCACTGCCTCCGCTCTACAACCTAAAGTCTCAAAACACAGCAGAGCTATGCCATTATTTGCTGCCACATTTCAAAGGTGGATGGGAAGGTTCTTCGCCTCGTGTTTGGCGATTCAATAATCTTTTCCCGAGGGTTGAGATTCCCCATATCACCTCAAGGGGGTAAATTATAATTTTTGCTCTTACCCTGCTGAACCTGTCATGAGGATAAGGCAATGCTAACTTTACAGGCTCAATTCATTGTTGCCGTGACGTCATGTCAGAGTTATGATTGGGGAATCCCCCTGTTTCAAACCTAGGGTAACACAATAATATCTCTCACTGGTAAAAGTGTGGATACGCCTGTCTAAGGTAAGAGAAAATTCTGTCTTTACATACCTAGAGAAAAGACAGGTCATGCACGTTATTATTCAGAAAACGTCACCGTCGCATCTTAATTTTATGCAGCGTAGCCAGGGTAACCAATTTTAACGTCGTCAATTTTACCACATATTTGATGCGCTATGATGATGGCGCTAAGCACTGGGTTTACCATTACATATTACGGTAGTAAATGTGGAAGAATTATTCTTTATAATAGAGTTAAAATATCCTCGGGGTGAGGTTGTGAAGTTGAGCACTCGGTAAAACATATTGCTAACTTTCGAACAGCATACCCTCGGATTGAGATTTATCTGTCTTCAACACACAGAAATGATATATTATTCCGTCTTTTCGTATTGCAGAGTTATCTGCACTTGCGAGCAGGTATTGGTTGTTACGTCATTTGTTTGTGAGAGTAACGTCATCAATTTTTGAGAAAACGACGTAATTTTCACACACAAACCAATGACGTGACAATCAATACCTGCTCACAAGAGAGGATAACTCTGCTATACGCAAAGACGGAATACATAGCCTAAAGCGAATGTTTTCACATCGTGATCAGTTTAAAGGGTCAAAACGCGAACATTTCAAATCGAAAATTCCAACATTTACAGTACGATATGTAATTTATTAACAAATATCGAAAAAAAAATACATTTAATTTGAAGAAAGAGAAATATATTAAGAGGGAGGAGCATACTAGAATTTTATAAAAAAATATATATATATAATTAATATAATATAAATAATATATGTATAAATTTTATGGGAAGTATTTCTTTAATTAACAATATGGTTTTAACGTGTATGCTTGTGTGTTTGCCAATACTAATTTTCTATTAACATGTATAACGATTAGATGCCATTCTTATCTTCGCCGTGCATTAAATAATCAATTTGAAATTGCTTTTTCGCAATTTTACAATCTGATGAAATACTTGTTGTTACCAGGTTTTTTTTATCGTAATTGAAAGCACTTTATAGCTAATAATTTCAAAGCAAATATAATTACAAGTATGGTATCCAATTACGTTTGATTATTGCTGCGTTATAAAGCAGCAAGGTACAGGTCAACGATTCTTTAGAAAGTGCAGATACAGTCAGATGATTATCAAAAACTGAGCAAACATTTGGTTTTCAACTATTTTATTATTTAATTCAAACGAGAAGAGGCTTGCGGAGGGCGAATAAAGAGAGAAAAAAAATAATGAAAGGTAGGACTACAAATGTTTATCGATTACTGATTATTGACAATGGTCTGGTTGGGCAAATAGAAGAGCCATCGATCCAATATTGAGAAAAAAAATATCTTTTGAAGTCACACAGTCCAAAACAAAAGATTCGGTCCACATCTTTATCATTGAAGGTATCCGGAATGATTTAAATACAAATGAGTGATAAGATATTTTTTCGTCTTTGCTAACAATGATACAGTATTTGCAGACAACGAATAATTGATCAGATTCCTTGTAAACAGACACAACTACATGTAGATCATTGATCCCCGTCTGTAATGTACATAATTCAGGATATCTTAAACTAAAACCATGTCTGAAGTTCTGTGAAGTCAGTCGTAAATGTAAATTGACCGAGATAATACTGAGTGCGAGTAAAAAGCAAGGTGATTTGATATGATGACAATGTATCTGTCATTGCTGGCGTTGGATTATGTATGCTCTTTTAATTCCATTTATAAATCTTGTGTCATTTTAATTATCGAAATAAAGAGTGACAAAAATACGTTAACCTGTATTTTCGTTTCGAAGCATCCATGGGTCCAATTGTTTTATGCAGAGGTTATAGATTTTGTACTAACCTTGTGTGTTAATACTGGTGTCCCATTTGTATCAAAAAGCAAGTCTAAAAGGTTCCTCAACTTTAAAATAATAAAATTTTATAACAATTATGAAACAAGTTATTTCAACTTATATTAATCACTCTTGTTGACTCTGAAATTAGCGCGCAGTGCGTCTTAATGGTGGGAGAAACCGGAGTACCCGGAGAAAACCCATGTGGGCGGGCAGGTGACCCATTCCTTTTCACGTCCGATCTGGGAATCGAACCCCTGTCGCCTTGGTGAAAGGCGATAGCGCTATCCACTGCGCCTACCGACCACCTCTATTTTGATATTATCAAATGAGTTTACATTATTCTTCTTTAGTATTGTTTTATTCGAGTCGTTCTAAGTTGTTATAAATGTGTATATATTAGGGCATTAAGTTATACGCATGTATGTGGTGCTCATGCGCCAATGGACCGGAAACACATGTACATGTAAAAGTGATGCTGGAGAATACAACGCTAGAATGGTTTTTTGTCTGTCACCTAATTATATCGAATTCGAAAAATCATTACAATCATTGCTCGATATTTTCATTAAATCTAGTAATTGAACACAAATAAAACTATGTTCTGAATTACATAAGCCAAGCAGTGCATATGGTTCAGAAGACATAATCACTTTTATCAATACATCGCTTGATTCACATTAATATTCATTTTTCATTAAATAAGAACATTGTTGAATTGTCCTTCATGCCTCATTTATTGTCTAAACTTCCTATTTTATGTTACGAATTCCTCTCTAGGATTGACTGTTTGCGTTAAAATATCATGGGAAATACTTTTCTCTTTCATCAAATCATCAAAGAGACCATACCCATTGACCAGAAACCAAGCGAAATGTATTAACACACAACGGTAAGATGATTAAATATGGAGCTGGTATGACCATTGTCATAAAAAGGACTATGACAGGGAGAGAGTGGTTAAGTCCTTAATGATCTGTGACAGCACCACTTTGAGCAGTTTGGTGAAGAGGGTTTGGGGAGCAAAAGCGTTCGAAAAAAATCTGCCGGAGGAAAGTCGTTGAACATATGCTATCAATTTATCTCAATAAAAGGGATAATGCAATATATCTCACAGCTTACTAGGTCCATTCCAAGTAATGCCAAAGAAGTGATTACGTTTACCGAACGGTTAGAATAAGGTAAGTGACCGTTCCTTATATTCTTTAGTGATATATACATGATTGACCGTAACTAACTGTCTCTGTTTACACATCATTTATTTTTACAATGAAACCAATTTATTTGCGTTTGGTTCTTTTGCTTCTTTTACATGTCAAGCTTTGAATTAATTTTCGATAATTCCTTTTTGTGAATGTGATTGTGCTTAGAAACATAGTTTTGCAAATGGCTTCCCAATCGAAAAGAAAATCCCTAAAAGTTTGTAAAAAGTAAATCTAAAAAGAATAAGTATTTAGTTTCCAACACATTTTTCAGATGCATGTTTGCTTTTAAAAGTGATAATAATATGTTAGATACAATAAATCTATTATACTAGATCATGATAAGATTCGATTGTGATTTGAACCTCAGAAGAGCAGATCCTAAAAATAATATTTTGCTGTTTTCTTCGTCTCATTTGTCTCAATGTTCATTTCTTCTTGAATTCTTTGTTTTAAAGTACTTACAGATACAATTTTCAAAACATGTTTAGACATTTGATATTAAATACTTGTTTTATATCATGAAGGGTACCACATTCTTTCTAAGTAGTTAATACCGAAACGAAATATGTTGTTTTTTAAAGGTATTTTGCCGACGCAGAAAAACCAAACAAATCAATAGTTTACTGCATCATTAGTCAATTTGAGCCTCATCAGTGCCATGTTTGTAAGCAAACACACATATGGGGTATTAATATCGTCTTTCACTTGTGATGACGTCACAATTTCCAGTGACACATTTCAATGACGTCATCCTTGAGTACTTGCTAATCGGCACGAGGCTATCTCCCCCTCCGGGGTGACAAGCTGATCTTTCCCGGCCAAAACGGTAAACACACCTGTGAAGGGTGGGAGAAAAGCTGATAATTTCCGGCAAAAACGGTAAACACACCTGAAAGGTGAATACCATTGCTAACGCTGCAAATGTATTACTGCTGGCTACGTTAGATAATTTATTCATGAACCAGAAAACCATTCCAGAATAAATCCCAGCTACAATGATATGGCCAACCTCAGAGAATGATAGTCCACCAGCAGAATCAGCCACTGTGTAACTGAAGAAAATATTAGAGATATGAAATAAGGAAGCAACTGTCTGAAATTAAATCCGATTTCAATATCATTATTGTTATATTGATGCAGTATATCATATCAAGATTAATGTTGAATATACATGTATGCCATTACTGTTTGAACTCAACCATTTCCTTCTTTTCATTTTAGAGCTCTTCATGAAAGTAAAAACAATTTTAACATAAAAGAAGTGGGTTCTTCGTAGATTGACAAAAGAAATTGAGTAACGACTGGTCGTCGCGATCGGGGATAACGAAAGATAACAAGGGAGGATAACTTATAAAATTTGAGGATGAAAGGGATTAAACTCTTCTTTGTTCTGCTAACAATTTTTTATAGTCACGTGATACGTTACGTGGTTGCTTCGGGCACATTAGAGGATCTGACTCGACTTATGGACGACGTTTTCGCAAACTACAGTAGAGAGATACGCCCCGCTAAGAATCTCGATAATACCGTAACAGTCAATACTAGTTTTTTTCTTCTCTTCATTCTTGATGTTAATGAAGTGTCCGGATCAATAAGCTTGAGTGGTGGAATGAACATGCTGTGGACAGACTATAGATTGGAATGGCGACCCTCTGATTACGGTGGTATTATTGACATGATGGTCAATTCCTCTAAGATATGGACGCCAAACATTTTCCTCATTTCATCCTCAGCAGACATGGAAAAGTTTAGTTTCCAAGATTTTGATGCAAGAATATTTAGTAGTGGTTTGATCGTGGCTAGTTCTGGAAAGATGATCAAATCTTCCTGTACGGTGGACATGACTCGTTTCCCTAGTGACACACAGAGGTGCTCATTGATTATCTTACCCTGGGGATACATGTATACCGAAATTCAACTTGCATACATACAGCCGACTTTCCAAATGGAGTATTTCAATGAGAATGGCGAGTGGAATGTTGACAGCACTTCAGTGGAAAGATATAAGGGCTTTGGTCATGCTGTCAATGCTCTCTCATTCACCATAGTTTTAACAAGAAAGTCGACATACTTTATTATATCGACCACCGTGCCAGTATATATTATTTGTGTACTGAACCCTTTTGTGTTTCTTCTTCCCGCCTCTTCTGGCGAGAGGATATCATACACCATCACCATGTTCTTGGCACTGGCTGTTTATATGACGCTCATTGGAGACAACATGCCGAAGGTATCTGAGCCAATGGCGGGGATTTCCTACTTTCTCCTGGTTGCAATGTTGTTTAGCTGTCTGCTGATAATACTGACAATATTTACTCTCAGCTGCCATGCAAAGAAGGATGTAAAACAGTTTCCAAAATGGTTGAGGCGACTTGTATTCCGAATTAAGAAAAGGAAAGGTAAAGAGAAGACGTACCCTATTAAACCACCTGCTGAGAATGCATCTGAACAGAACGTCAACAATGAATTGGAAGAAGACATAAAGAAAGAACACTTTCGAAATGACTTGACGGATCCGGAAAAAGGCGAAGTCACAAACTTCATCGACAAGGCTCTGTTTATGATAACGGAGATTACGGTTGTTGGACTGATATTTGGTTTCACACTTGTATATTATAGATAATTTTTTGTATATGGATTAGCCTTGCATTGGGATTTTTAAAAACTCTCTGTATTCTCATGATCGAGTAAGTTTTAATGGGGGGTTTTTAACAAAGAAAAAAAAGAAAAAAAAATCATTAATAAAAAAATGTTATATTTAATTTATATGTGTTTCCCATAAGAACGTTCAGTTCCATTTAGAACTTTTAAACAAGACGAGGGAAATGGGGTACAAAGTCGGTATTTTTTAAGATACTGCTAACAGGTCTACATTTATTATTACTCAAGACTTACGCCTTTGAGGATACGCAAGCTTTCCACGGAGACAGCATGACATATACCATTCTAATTAAGATAGAACTTCCGGTTTCTTCTCTCCTGTTGCATTTGAGTTCATCTTGTCGTTCACATTATCTCCGGTGTTACTTTTAACTTCGTATCGACATTAAGGTTTTTATAAATATGTTGTATATGTATCAATGTTTCATCTTGCTTGAATATACGTTGGACGAATTGGTTGGTTTGGGTTGGGTTTGTTTGTGTTTTACGCCCTTTTGACAGCTATGGTCATTAAGGACGTGCCATGTTTTCGTGGTGGAGTTTGCGGAGAAAAAACACCGACCTACGACCTAGAAGTATACCAGTTTTAACTATTGGTTGGAAGAAGTCTACCAGTTCATTTATATATAAATAGAGTCGTACGGGTAACCCCGAAGAGCCACTGACAGTTTTTGTAGGGTATTTAAGATAGGATAAATGTAGGTTTGTAAAGTGTTGTTGTATATTTTTTTGCTTATGCTTGACAGTAAGGTTAACTATGATTAAAACAATTAAAGGTAATGATTCTGTCATGTTGTATTTTGGGTAAATGCATAACCGCGTAAAAATAGATGTGTTTTGCACAGAATGAATCATAAACACGCTGGTCATACGAATAATTAACTTACGTTGAAGTAAGATGCGTTGCGGCTGAAAACATAGTACCAATATGTTATAATGGATATTCACACGTATTTATTATCTAATTAGCCCAGATTTTCTTCGTTCTGGCAGTTAAAATTCTGCGGAGATATAGCGCAGAACATGAAAGTGGGTCAGCTTATATTGAGCTTACACCAAGGAGTGGTCTGTATTCGTAATGTGTTTTAACCGAATGCCGTTTATGCTTTAAAAGTAAATCAATTAAGAAATTACGAATTCAGAAGATGTCTTACTAATAATGATATATTTCAAATTAAAGAGCGCTGTATAAATAAGGTATATACTTAGCGTAGCTTACACAGTAACTGTAACATACTGATAGATGTTGAGTCATGTATTTATTGGTTTGCAGTAATATAAGTTGCGGTGTTATCGTCCTACGGAGTCGTGTTACAAGCGGTGTTCCAAATAGTTAAAAAAAAAATACCCGGCGTTCAAAAATAAACATAAACGCGATACTAATTTAATGTCAAACCGACGAAGCAACACAAGAATGAAGCGTCACGAGTACTTGCCTGTCATAGGTGAATTCTGATACAAGTTTATTGTTTACAGGACAATGACGACCCTGTCTATTTGTTCAAGACAATTCGAAATTTTGACACCGCGAAATAAAATGATTTTAACCTAGTAACAAATTTACATGACAGGATAAACTTGAACCTCCGACAACAGGGCCCGTATTCATGACGTTGTTCTTATGCTTAAATTCAGATTATGTGCTCAAGCCCAATTTCTTGTTCCAGTGATAAATAAATGAAAAATCACATTTTGTCCATTGGTTGGAAGAATTTTGAAGAGAACTCAAACAGAAAGCTGTTTAAAATGTTTGCACTTGACATTTTTTTACTGTGTCGGATGGTTTAAGTGAGCAACAAGGGAGCTGATATGAGCACAGAATCCATGCTATAGCATGAAAACGGTTTCATGACTCTGGGCCCTGGTGAATCAGAAAGGTAAGCGTGTAACACTGAACATGTTGTACACATGATAAAAATAGGATATTAGGAAAATGTGTCATACGATTACTAGACTACATCACTGGAAAAATATCCTCATATTAGTTTGTCGGGTGGCGCAGTGGATAGCGCACTTGCCTTTCACCAAGGCGGTCGGGGTTCGATTCCCCAATCGGGCGTGACAAGGTTTTCGGTCACCTGCTCGGTATCCCGGTTTCATCCCACATTAAGACCCCCCGCGCGCTTAAATCAGGGCCAACAAGAGTGATTAATATAAGTTGAAAAAACTTGTTTCATCATTGTTGTAAATTAAAAAAAGCTGAATATATACAAATCCTCCACAATCTGATTGACCGAGTGACTGCGTGGGTGAATTTGCGGTCTTAAGAAAATACAAAGAGGATGGCGAATTGCTAGACAGAGGACAGCATTATTTCATAATGCGTTTTACTGTTGGGTTTAACGAAACGTCACAAAATGTTACCGAATTCTTAATTTTCAAGTATGTCTCAGACAGTGTAACCATCATCTTACGGGTTCTGAATGACACGACGGATCTGAAGAAGGGTTATGTCATCAATTTTATCGACCACGCTGTGTTTTTGATATCAAACAATACGGTTGTTGACCTGATATTTGACTTCACACTTGTGTATTAAAGAGGGTTTCTTGCAATTTAAAAGTCCTGAGGTCGACCCTGTAGTTTTTGTAGTTTTCGAAAAAAAAATATTGTTTTTTTATTTCTATAAATTTTCGAACATTCAAACATCTAATGACTATAACCCTGTCAAATGCATCGCAATATGTGACTTTTAAGGAATATTTCTTTTGAAAAGTATCCTATGTAAATAGACTTTTCAAACACAATATGAAATTTATGAGTAAATTTCTATTGTTCATATGACCCTTGTTGGTTAAACGAAAGCTACCAAACAGCAGAAGGTAATATTTCGTGTCCATTGAAGAAAAAACAACCCACACAAATACACACATCTCGGTCAAGAGAATGCTACATAGAGCTACTAATATAAGAAAGCGAATCATGGAGCTGTGAATGTCAGCAATGCATTAGGTATGTGGTTTCAAAGGAAAAAACAAAGAATGTCATATAGAAACACTATTCCCAATGTAACGATCGCCAAGATCATATTGCAGAAGAAGAAGAGCAGAACCAAGTTTGCCAATCAACAATCTTTAGATACTATTATTTAAGTTTTAATTATCAATTTTACTTTTTGTGTAATCACTGGATGTGTATTATGTGATTAACCTTCCTGTTGCTAATGACAACAGTCTTACAGATTACATAGTCATTGTTACAACAACTACATTGCTGTTTTGCACCAAGGGATTTCTGTAATTCTGTTATAAAGGGTCGTGCGGAATGTAATCAATTTTATGTGAAAATGTTACTCCACCCACGCATTACAACAGTAAAAACTTGGTTATTTTTTAACATATTTTTTAAGGAGAACAGGTTAACAACTTAACACATTTTGTCACGCAATAAATTCGACAAATCATCTAAACAAGATTTTTTGATTTTCTTTCACCATCATTTCATGACATCAACTCATTGCTATTTTAGACGTTTCAACGATGATGTTAAATATGAAACATTGATGAGGTGTTGTTACTTCACTAAATAACATATGGAAATCAAATAGGATAGGAACAGTTGTCTCCCTTCAACGTTTATTAAAGAAATTGTTCAATACTACAAGCAGAGGCGTATATATTATACGTCTTAACTACAAGGAAGTATCAACTATTTTGTCCTGATCAAACGTCATTCCTCTGAGTAAGGTATGTGTGTTTAATAATAATAATAATAATTATAATATACAAAATTTGCATAGCGCCCTATATGATTTGTAAAATTACTCTAAAACGCTTTACAACCTATGGATAACAGTATATTAGTTATAATTGTTAAACAAAAACGACTTAAAATCACCATTATACATTAAGCAAGAAAACAATCATCTCAATGCGCACATGTACATGACGTCTGTACAAAGAGCCTTAAATACAGACGTGAAGAGGTGAGTTTGTATGTCCTTCTTGAATTTAGCCAGGGTATTTGACTTTCTAATAAAGCTATTCCAAAATGTGGCCGAAACCCTCCCAAAGCACCGGTTTCCACAGGTCACAGTACGAAGTTTTGGGACACACAACAATGATTTTGTCTCCAACCGCAGTGATCGTGACGGCAGATACAGGGTAACAAGCCCCTGTAAGCGTTCACAATACGTAACTCTATATAACTTGATTTCTGTGTGTACTACTATATGTATACTATGAGTTTATATTTCGTTTGATGTTTCCCTTAAGTGCAATATAGTTCCATACATATGTGATTGTATACATACATGTATATAAATAAACATAAGCAGGTGTAGAAACCGGAAGTTTACATAATACTATATAACCGTTGTAAAACCGAAACTAGATTATACTGTTAGTTTAGACGGGGCGGGTTGTTTGTTGGTGCTAATTAGGTATGTACAGTATGTTCTTTTTAAATGTTTAACCAACAATTTATAGTTTTTAAATGTTTTTGTATGTAGTTTAATCATAAACGATGTATCACGATATCATTTGATAATGTGAAAACTATATCAGGTGAAAATATAAAACTGACTTATCCATGACCTATTATGCAAATTAATTTCAGGGATTATCTTCCTCGTCGTTGCTATGCACAAATGACATAATCTACCCCTTAAGTAATAGAAATTAAGACACAAACAAGTAAAACTATTTTATTTGAAATGGTATTGAAATCGTCAGGTGGTTGCTGAGATATCTATTCTAGTTTATTCAGTATAGTATACAAAGAATTGTATAGACTTGCACAAGTTCCAACTTCCTCTATACAAAGGTACGTATTGTTGCATATATCTTTTCCTAGATAATAATTATGGAAAAGAACATGCTTATTATTTGAAAAGTTATATACATTCATTACCTATATTTGTAATATATCTGTACCAAATTAAAATATATATTAGTTGTATGAATATAGAAATCGAATCGCATTCGTGAATAGAAATATTATATCATAACCTACACTTTAAATAAATATGTATCGCATATAAAATATATCTTTACCTACTTTAATAATATACACATACATATAACTTGTAGTTGTACCTACGTATAAGTTTCATTTCAGAATATTTATTGTTCAGATATTAGATACAAAGAAATTGGGCAACAGGCTTTTGTACTTAAATATTAGTGTACTTTATATCAAAGTTTTACTTTCTTCATTAAACAATGTACGTAATAAAATGTACATTGTTTGTGTAGAAAGTTAAACTTTGATCCCATATTTCCAAGCTGATGAATCTTATTGAAGATAATATTAAACATAATTGCATTTCTGGTACCGGTTTGTGTCCTTTTAAAGGTTTGTAAAATATAAGATACCTGAAACGAATTATATTATTGCATCAATTTATTGTCAAATATATTGAGTAAAAATCTGAACTTTTGTACGTATTCCAGCTGGTGTTAACAAATTATTTCCTTTTTATTTCATTTAACAGTGATTTTCATCTGATCATTATGTCAAGCACAAGGCCCACCTCAGGAAAGGAAATGGGGAAGAGTGTTCACAAGAAGAAAGAATCTTTGCTTGCTAAAGTGGTGAGTAAGAAGAAAGGAACAAGTGGAAAACCTAGTGATAACTCTGAAACTGATAGTAATGATCAACAAACTACAGGATCCACTGTTAGAGACAAAACCAACATTCCTAGAGAAAATGTATCGGGAAGTAAATCCACGGTTGTTACTGGACATGAAACTACAAGATCGGATACCATAAATAAGTCCAAAACATGCCACCACCCGAAGAATCAGGATAGCAGAGCATCCCTAGCCATTCATGGATCAAATCCAGTTCAAGAACCGGATCATACAGAAAAACTTGAATCTCACGAAGAACAACGACATGTATCTTCAGCTACTGCAACTTCGGCATCTAATCCGGAAAATGGGAATGGACCTTCAGTTGAAGCATCCCCTATGGTGAAGGATTCGAAGACGAAGAGCAGGATGTCTGATAGCGACAAAAGCGTGCGTGTTCTTGTGAAAGAACAAGACTCGACCCCGAAAGAATCCAAACCGAAGATGAATAGGACTGGAATAGTTTCTGGAGATGATGCGACTGGCACCGTGACTGACTTATCAAATACCACATCGGAGAAAGAACAAGGTAAGAGAACGGAACTCAGACAGGCATCTACATCCGTCGATACGAAATCTAAAGTTAGAGCATCGGTTGATGATGAGAAAGAAAATTCGAAAGGTCTTGTCAATTCCAGCGATGATCACGTTCTGTCTTCTACAAACTGTGGTCGTCAACTTAAGCCTTCAAGTAAAGGGTCGGGAAATGGAGATGCTAGCTCAGGAGAAGTGAAATTTTCGTCTAGCCAAACATCGCAATCAAAGCCTTTGAGTGACCTACACGCACGAAGCTCAAATGCAGCTAAGGATACAAGCTCCATGACTGCAAAGCATGAATCGAAACAGCAAACGACTTTTTCAAAGCCTTCAGATGCAAACTTGAGAGGAAGGACAGAACAAGAAAATGCTTCATCAAGAGATCCAAACTCGCCGTCGAGCCCACCTACTCAATCTTTGAGCGACAATCATTCTAGAAAAGCTGCTAAGCCAGACGATCACGGCGGAAATAATTCTAAACATCCTCCATGTCACATATTCGTGAATCCCACTAAATGTGAGATAACAGAATTAGAAGTGGATGTTGTCGTGTCAAGTGAGGATACTGTACTCCAGGGATATGGCATGGTGGCCAAACAGCTGATGAAGAAGGGAGGTGAACGGTATCAACAGCATAAAGAAATGGCATGTTTTGCCATTGGTGGTTTGAAAGAATGGCACTTTATGTTTACGCCTGGAGCAGGCAATCTGAAGTGTAAAAATGTAGTGCATGTCAACATACCAAGACTTCAAGAATTCGACCAGGAAACATGGTGTAGAAACTATACTAAACTCATTTGCAGATTATTGAAGAGAGTCGACTGTATGGGGTTTAGGTCGATGGCCATTCCTTTGCTAGGCACAGGTAAGTCTTTGTATTACATCTTGTTGATATCTGGTGTATTTGTACATGTAGCGGCGTCGTAATAAAAGCTCTTCAGAGCTTATTTTATTGTTGACAATTGTACACGACGTTAAATAAATATGCAAGACCACACACTTGTGTTTTTCTAACGAATCAGAAAGCACGAGTTTATTGCGCGGACGAATATATATTCACTCGTGCGCTCCGCGCACTCGTGAATTTATACGTCCGCGCAATAAATGAGTGCTTTCTGATTCGTTAGAAAAACACAAGTCTTGCTTTTATCACATACCTTCCGTCTTTGGTAGAGATCGATACAAAGATTTTATAAACTTTGATATTTTTTGCAAATACCGGGAACTTTTCAGTTCGCCATGACAAGGGGATTCCCATAAAAAAGTAGTTCCGGCTATAGGTAAATACAACATTCCGTATTGCACATGTGCAATACAGAACGTTGTATTTCATGGTCTGAAAATTGCTTGTATCACTATAACAAGATTCAACAGGTTTGTGATAAAGATTATTATTTTTATTATTTATTTTGTATTGTACTATAGTGATACAGCCTATTTCTCAGTGTGATAATACGTAATGCTGAATTGCCCCAGAGGACAGAACTCAATTTTGGCTGGAACTCAGATCATCGGTTGTTTTCCATTGATCAAACTGGCAAAATGAAACAGGGATGGGTTCCGAACATATCTGCGCCATTTTTGTTGCTATGGAAACACGAAGTTTTATCGGTCATCAACGTCGTCTTGTCATTGTTGTGTCCATTATTATACGGGCCAAATTTTCGTGAGGCAAACTCGCACATTGGTACAGAGTAATAATGAGACATGTGTTGCAAGATTTATAAATTGCATTTAAAGAACAATTGAAGATAATCAATCAAAGCAATACCACACTTACACGTAGGTGATAGTTGGACCTCGCAGATATCACTCGTTTGATGCGCAAATAGATATATTTCACTATATTTCACAGCTATATAATGTAAAAAGGGAAATTTTCGTGTGTGGGAACGTTCGCATTGTAACTTTTTAAACTGAACGCCGAGTTGAAATTTTCACGTTGGTAATGGTTCTTGGAGGCTAAATATGCTATTTACAGCTGATTTACATATAATCTCGTAAATCTCAATAAAATAGATAAATAAGAATGTGAATATTTTCGCGCTAATGACCATTTAAACAACGCGAAAATGCCCCCTTTTCCAGTATTTGTGATTGGAGGTCAAGGGTTTGAATCCGCGTCTGGCCAATTTCACTTTTCACTCTCGGAACACTGTTGTTAATTTCATCTATACTATCTTTTTTCTCTCTGAACACGTTTTGTTTGTTTCTTCTCTGTCATTTTTTATGTATAAGCTGTCAGTATCTTGGCGCTCAATTATAGCTCACTTAATAATTATTATGTAAAGGAGATTGTCAATGAATATATTTTCAATCCACAGGACGAAACGGTGCTCCAACGAGTTTCGTCATCGACCTCATTTGCAACCAGATTCTGGACTTTTCCCAAAAATCAACCGACAAGATTTGGCTCCAGACCATTTACATCGTTCATCCCGATCGTTCCACTGTCAAAACTATTGAAACTGTTGCTAAGCGACTGCCTTTTTGCCAAACACCGGAAGTGACAAAAACACCCGATGTCCGAGTGGGTAAAAGCAAAACAGGCAAAGATCATTTTGAAAAGGGTGTTTTATCGTTCATTGAGAGATATTCGGTAAAACAAGAGATGGTAAAAAGTGTCTTACATGAGGAACAATGCCCAATATGTATTGACAAGATTGAATTGAAGGAAAGGGTGGAGTTAAACCAATGCCATCACGTTTTTTGTCTGACGTGTATCAAACAAACCTTCGTCGTCAAACCAGCATGTCCAGTATGTAACATTGTCTACGGTATCGTCCGAGGAATCCAGCCAGAGGGTTGTATGGTCGAGGTGTTCCGAAAGGAGTCCCTACCCGGGTTTGATGGATGTGGTATCATCCATATTTACTACGCATTCCCTGATGGCATACAAGATGTAAGTCTGATTCATGTGCAATGTTAAAATTCTCTTTATTGGAGCATTTGTCAATCCGTAATTATTCTTTCCGAGAAGCATAAAAAAGAAAACTACAATATCTGTACAGTAGGAATTTCGGTAGATAAGTCTTATTGGTAAAATCGGTACAGTAGCATTGGAACACTCACTCTGAAGGGTTATCGGTACAGAAGGAATATTTACATGGTATTAATATCGGTTCAGTACGATTTCCTGGTACAGTGCGAATATCAATATAGTATATCGATACAGTATAAATATCGGTACAGTCAGAATTTCGGTTCAGTACGATTATCTGTACAGTCAGAATATTTGTACAGTGCAAATATCGATATAGTATATCGATACAGTATGAATATCGGTAAGTCAGAATTTCGGTTAAGTACGATTATCTGTACAGTCAGAATATCGGTTCAGTACGAGTATCTATACAGTCAGAATATTGGTACAGTGCAAATATCGATATAGTATATCGATACAGTATGAATATCGGTACAGTCAGAATTTCGGTTCAGTACGATTATCTGTACAGTCAGAATATCGGTTCAGTACGAATATCGATATAGTAAATCGGTACAGCAGAAATATCTTTATATTAAGATTATCAATACAATGAGATTATCGCTCCGAAGGATTATCGATACAGTATGAATATCGTCCAATAGAATTATCGGTGCAGAAAGGTTGTTGGCACTGTAGAAATATCGGAACAGTAAGAATATATGTACAATATGGTTATCGTTTCAGTCCAAATATCGGTACAGTACGTTTATCGATATAGCAGGGATATCGATACTTTAAAATCAACGATAAAGTTTGAGTATTGGTTCTCTAGGTATATTGGTACGATAGGATTATCGGTACAGTACGATTGTCGGTACGTTATAGTAAGAATATTGGTGTAATAGGATTATCGTTTCAGTACAAATATCGGTACAGTACAACGGGAATATCATTACAGTACGAATATCGGTATAACCCCTATATCGATACAAAAGACATTTTTGTTTAAGTCGTCACAACTGCAGAGGTCTTGTGAAGCCGGTCACATATTTATAATGCATGTTTCTATTTCATATCTAAGAAAAAACATCCAAACCCAGGAAGAAATTACAGGGGGACCAATCGTGAGGCTTTTTTACCCGACAACCAAGAAGGTCAGAAAGTGCATCGCTTGTTGCGAAAAAGTTTTGAGCAGAAGTTGACCTTCACCATCGGGAGTTCCAGGACTACAGGGCGCGAAGACGTTGTTACATGGAATGATATTCACCACAAGACCCGGATGCATGGTGGTCCTGAAAGGTATCCATAAAATAGAAATATCTGTGATTTAATTTCAATGAATATTTAGTACAGGTGATTCCGGCTCTTTTTCGAGGGGTGTATATCTGCATGAAAATCGAAATGGTAATACATTGCTGTTTAATTCAATTCTACGAAATGAGACTAATCTGACAGGTTAATGACAGCCGATTGTGGAAAGAATATACCTGCTTTATCATAACTTAATGAATGTTTGAGGCGACTAATGTGGGGCATTTGGAGAGATGCAGAGTGGTTTTTTTTCGTGCCATCTGCTTAATAGACACTTCAGTGACCAAAATTGACATACTGATCTCATTACAACAGCGAGGATCTTTATATTCTCCCCTTTAAGTTTTTTTTACAAGTAAATCCTCAAATTAGTTACGATATTGATCAGAGGCCAAGTCCCTCCTCAAACTAGTCACAAAAATGATCAGAGATTACGGCCCTCCTCAAACTGGTTCCGACATTGATTAAAGATAAAGGAGCTACCGAATTTAGTTTCGTCATAGATCAGAGGTCAAGGCCTCGTTATACTACTTTCGACAATGATTATATACCAAAGTCACTACCAAACTAGTTCTAGCTTTAGTGATGGACGGTCTTATTTAATCAGACATGGTGTTATTGAAATGAGGTATAATGATATATTTTGTTATTTTTTAATAGATTCGGTTACCCGGATCCCTCGTACCTGAAACGTGTAGAAGATGAATTGGCAGCTAAAGGAATTTCAGAGGCAACTGACCCCCTTGAGTAACATTTTTATCAATATACGAAAAAAGATATTGTTGATTCAAACTCGGATTCTCAGAGAGTAATTTTTGGACGTTTTTGTTCAGAAACGTGTCTAGACCAGCACAATTTTAAATACAAAGAAACCTTCACGTCCTGACTGAAGAGGTTCTGCTTTATACAGAAACCAAAGTGACCGGACCAGCGAGGTTCTAAATTACGAGGAATATAACGTAAATGGACAACAAGGTTCCACTAAAAGATAATTCGTATTGTTCAAACTATGGCTGTCCCGGTGTACACAGAAACCAAAGTGGCCGGACTCGGGAGGTTCTAAATTACGAGGAATCTAGCGTAAACGGACAACGAGGTTATACTAAAAGAAAAGTCGTATTATTCGAACTGTCGAGGTCCCGGTGTACACAGAAACAAAAATGGTCGGACTAACGAGGTTCCACTGTACACAAAAGAAACCAAAGTGTTGTGATTACTACACTGTCTGCCTTAGAAACGTTAGCCTATACTTAATACGATGTCGTACATGTTTGTAAGTAATGCATTTACATAATGTGTTAATTATAACGGTGTTCTTTTTTGTATTTGACAGTACATGACTGTCATTATATACCATTCTACAATGTATTGCTTGCAGTGTGCAGTAGCGCACACTCACTGATTCATCCATTCAAAAGAGTCACGTGACTGTTGTGGGAATTTTTTTATTACATTTTAGGGGGGTGTCATTAAAATAATGTCTACATAAGGTATTTGCGCCCGCGGATTAGTGACACATGTAGGCATTCTTCTCTTTTGGGGAAAAAAATTCCCCAAAATTGATTGGGAGAGGTTCTTGTCGTGAGAACACCGCAACCATGTGCACAAATCAAAAAGACACTGAATATATATAGATGACCAGTGGCGGATCCAGAGGGTTTATTTTCCCCCTGGAAATTCGGACTTTTTCAGATGTACTTTTCTCTCGTCTCAAAATATGTAAGATCTACCAATGTAATTTAATTAATATATCGCTTTGTAGCAATTATGTTTTTGATCAATATCTCTTACGGCGTCATCGAAAAGTATTTCATTTTACACTGCATAACAATGACGTCACAAATATTATAGTGAAACAGGTTGATTGGGTTGTTATTTTTCTATATTAAATACCATCACAAGAACATGATGTTTTCGAGTTTTGTTTTTTGCATTATAAATATTGAATTTTATATTATTGAACTTTGCAGATATACAATTAAATCAAGAAAAAAAACCTTAATTTGATGAAGACGGAGTTTGATGTAAGCTCAATTCTTTTTAATTCATGTATTACAATAGAAATCAAACGGAAGTATTGGCTGGAAAAACCTAACACAAATATCGGATAAATGGCTATGGGATGTACATGAGACGTAGATCATGTTACAGTCCCCTGTGGGGCCGTGGGGGCCGCGGTGGCCGAGTGATTAAGGCGGTCTGACCGTTTGCGATCACTAGCCCTCCACCTTGGTTCACGGGTTAGAGGCCTACGTGGGACAGTCGCTAGGAACTTGATGCATTTTGGTGGTTTATTTTACCCCTGTGGTAACTATGTAATATAGAGGAAGTATGTATCGGGGGAATCCTGCTATAGTCCCCTGTTGTAGCTATGTAATAAAGGGACGGTAGATATCCTGCTACAGACCCCTGTGATAGCTATGTAGTAAAGGGGATGTTGGAATCCTGCTACAGACCCCTGTGGTAGCTATGTAATAAAGGGGAGGTTGGGATCCTGCTACAGTCCCTGTGGTTGCTATGTAATAAAAGTGAGGTTGGGATACTGCTACAGTCCCTGTGGTAGCTATGTAATAAAGGGGAGGTTGGGATCCTGCTACAGTCCCTGTGGTTGCTATGTAATAAAAGTGAGGTTGGGATCCTGCTACAGTCCCTGTGGTTGCTATGTAATAAAAGTGAGGTTGGGATACTGCTACAGTCCCTGTGGTAGCTATGATAAAAGTGAGGTTGGGATCCTGCTACAGTCCCCTGTGGTAGCTTACAATAAAGGGGATGTTGGGATCCTGCTACAGTCCCCTTTGGTAGCTATGCAATAAAGGGGAGGTTGGGATCCTGCTACAGTCCCTGTGGTTGCTATGTAATAAAAGTGAGGTTGGGATACTGCTACAGTCCCTGTGGTAGCTATGTAATAAAAGTGAGGTTGGGATACTGCTACAGTCCCTGTGGTAGCTATGATAAAAGTGAGGTTGGGATCCTGCTACAGACCCCTGTAGTAGCTATGTAGTATAGGGGAGGAAGGTATCCTGCTACAGACCCTGTGGTGGCTATGTAGTATAGGGGAGGTAGGTATCCTGCTTCAGACCCCTGTGATAGCTAAGTAGTATAGGGGGTAGGTATCCTGTTACTGCCCCCTATGGTCGTTATGTAGTAAAGGGGGGGTAGGGATCCTGCTACAGACCCCTGTTGTAGCTATGTAGTATATGGGAGGCAAGTATCCTGCTACAGACCCCTGTGGTGGCTATGTAGTATAGGGGAGGTAGGAATCCTGCTACAGACCCCTGTGGTATCTATGTAGTATAGTGGAGGTAGGGAGCCTGCTACAGACCCCTGTGGTAGTTATGTCAGCCCCCTGTGGTAGTTATGTAGTATAGTGGAATAGCTATGTAGTATAGGGGAGGAAGGTATCCTGCTACAGACCCTGTGGTGGCTATGTAGTATAGGGGAGGTAGGTCTCCTGCTACAGACCCCTGTGATAGCTATGTAGTAAAGGGGATGTTGGAATCCTGCTACAGTCCCCTGTTGTAGCTATGTAATAAAGGGACGGTAGATATCCTGCTCCAGACCCCTGTGATAGCTATGTAGTAAATGGGAGGTTGGAATCCTGAGCTATGTAGTATAGGGGAGGTAGGTATCCTGCTTCAGTCCCCTGTGGTAGCTCTGTTGTATAGGGGGGGTAGGGATCCTGCTACAGACACCTGTGGTAGTTATGTAGTATAGTGGAATAGCTATGTAGTATAGGGGAGGAAGGTATCCTGCTACAGACCCTGTGGTGGCTATGTAGTATAGGGGAGGTAGGTATCCTGCTACAGTCCCTGTGATAGCTATGTAGTATAGGGGGTAGGGATCCTGTTACTGACCCCTATGGTAGCTCTGTAGTAAAGGGGAGGTAGGGATCCTGCTACAGTACCTGTGGTAGGTATGTAATATAGGGGAGGTAGGGATTCGGCTACAGTCCCTGTGGTAGCTATGTAATAAAGGGGAGGTTGGGATCCTGCTACAGTCCCCTGGGGTAGCTATGTAGTAAAGGGGAGGTGGGCAGCCTGGTACAGTCCCCTGTGGTAGCTATGTAGTCAAGGGAATGTAGATATCCTGCTACAGGCCCCTGTGGTAGCTATGTAGTAAAGGGGGGGTGGGCATCCTGCTACAGTCCCCTGTGGTAGGTATGTAGTAAAGGGGAGGTGGGCATCCTGTTACAGTCCCCTGTGGTAGCTATGCAATAGAGGAGATGTTGGGATGCTGCTACAGTCCCCTGGGGTAGCTATGTAGTAAAGGGGAGGGGGGCATCCTGTTACAGTCCCCTGTGGTAGCTATGCAATAGAGGAGATGTTGGGATGCTGCTACAGTCCCCTGGGGTAGCTATGCAATAAAGGGGATGCTGGGATCCTGCTACTTACCCCTGTGGTAGCTATGTAATAAAGGGGAGGTTGGGATCCTGCTTCAGACCCCTGTGATAGCTATGTAGTATAGGGGGTAGGTATCCTGTTACTGACCCCTATGGTAGCTATGTAGTAAAGGGGAGGTAGGGATCCTGCTACAGACCCCTGTGGTAGCTATGTAGTATAGGGGAGGTAGGTATCCTGCTACAGACCCCTGTGATGGCTATGTAGTATAGGGGAGGAAGGGATCCTGCTACAGACCCCTGTAGTAGCTATGTAGTATAGGGGAGGCAGGGATCCTGCTACAGACACCTGTGGTAGTTATGTAGTATAGTGGAGGTAGGGATCCTGCTACAGTACCTGTGGTAGCTATGTAATATAGGGGAGGTAGGTATCCTGCTACAGTCCCTGTGGTAGCTATGTAGTATAGGGGAGGTAGGTATCCTGCTTCAGTCCCCTGTGGTAGCTATGTAGAATAGGGGAGGTAGGTATCCTGCTACAGACCCCTGTGATAGCTATGTAGTAAATGGAAGGTTGGAATCCTGCTACTGACCCCTGTGGTAGCTATGTAGTATAGGGGAGGTAGGTATCCTGCTACAGTCCCCTGTGGAAGCTATGTAGTATAGGGGAGGTAGGTATCCTGCTTCAGTCCCCTGTGGAAGCTATGTAGTATAGGGGAGGTAGGTATCCTGCTTCAGTCCCCTGTGGTAGCTATGTAGAATAGGGGAGGTAGGTATCCTGCTACAGACCCCTGTGGTAGCTATGTAGTTTAGGGGAGGTAGGTATTCTGCTACAGACCCCTGTGATAGCTATGTAGTAAATGGGAGGTTGGAATCCTGCTACTGACCCCTGTGGTAGCTATGTAGTATAGGGGAGGTAGGTATCCTGCTACAGTCCCTGTGGTAGCTTTTAGTATAGGGGAGGTAGGTATCCTGCTACAGACCCCTGTGGTAGCTATGTAGTATAGGGCAGGTTGGAATCCTGCTTCAGTCCTTGTGATAGCTATGTAGTATAGGGGAGGTAGGTATCCTGCTACAGAACCCTGTGCTACAACTGTTTTATGACGAACAATCTTCATCAATAATATTTTGTATTTTAGGGGAAGTCGGTTCATCGTACACCTGAGTATTATTCGTGACGGTAGAGATAATTACAGGGATTAGTAGCGGTAGTGGGGAGGGATTAGCTGTAACTAGTCTACCTGGTGTAAAATGAAACAAATCCAGAGTTACCCACCATGTACCTACCCAAGAATTAAACCAAAATATAATTATTTATCAATGTGTTACTTCTCGGATTTAAAGAAAAGAAAAATATTAATATTTAAAACACATTCAAAAGCGCGTCCACAAATTGACTGCAAGTTAAAATATTGCAGTAGAATAATAACATATCGTGAAAAATTGTATATCTAGCAGAATCCATTTTATTTGTTATATAGTAGTATGATTTTACTCGTATTTTCTCTGTTCAGACTGTTTACATTTCAAACACACTAGTATTAATATGTACTAACGTGTTATCAAAGGTCCCCTAAGTCCAAATTGGCCTCAAATATGTGAAATTGATTTCGAGAGAGAGTAATGGGTGAGAGAGTGGAGATGTTGTCAGGATGAGAGAAAGGAGGGGGTAGGATAGAAGAAGTGAGATGAGAGAGAGAAAAGAAGTAGGAATGAGAGAGAGAGATGCAGGAAGAGAAATTGTGAGAGGGTAGGAAACGGATAAGAGAGAAAGTAGGATGGGAGAGAGCTAGAGAGGGAATGTATGGGTGCGAGATAGATAGAGGGTGAGGGAAAGGAGGATTTTTATTATCGCGCATATATGTTTAGTGAGGAACCAACTCCTAAACGTTCATTGTAGGGAATCGCATCATGTTTAGTTGCACAATGTTGTTATTAACGGAACACGTCGAATAGAAATATCACTACCGTTATGTGGAATGGTACAGACAAACATGGTTGAATTGGAGACGTGTTGCTTACAGACTGGTAACAAAGAGATACTTGAGTAAAATGTGGTTTACTCACACACTTGTTTCAAAGAAATAATTTGCCTTACTCGCAAACTAGGCTGAGTGAGATGTGTGTTGACTTTTCTCACAAACAAGGTTGAATAAGAGACGCGTTGCCCACAAACTAGTTACAAAGAGATATTTGACTTTTCTTACAAACAAAACTGAGACGAGTGCCCCATTCTCTTGTTACAAAGAGATGGTTAACACCCGGCTAAATAAGAGAAGAGTTCTTCACACACGTGTTACAAAAGAGATACTTGTCTTTCTGCGCAAACAAAACAGAGACGTGTTTTCCCAACCCTTGTGGTAGAGCTACTTTGAATTTCTAAAAAAATACGCGACTCAATGAGAGATATGTTCCCACAAACTTGTCATGGGGAAGCAGTTGACTTTTCTCACAAAAACGGTGGAATTAGAGACGCGTTTTTACAAACTTGTTACGACAAGATGCATAAATTTCCTTACAAAAAAGACTGAGAAGTGTTTCCTATTCTCTTGTTCAAAGAGATGCTGAAACTTTCTAAAAAAAAATACGGCTAAATAATAAATAAGTTCTCTGAACAATTGTTACAAAGGGTACTTGACTGTCTGCACATACACGGCTGAATGAGATGTGGACTCCCCACAAAGTAACAGAAATACTTGACTTTTCTCACAAACACGGCTGATTGTGAGATTATGTTCCCCACAAACTTGTTATAGGAAGATACTTGACTTTTCTAACATACACGACTGCATTAAAGACGCGTTTCCCACAGACGTTCTTCAGAAAACGGCTCGGTGTGAGATGAACTCCCCACACACTTGTTACAAAGATATATTTGCCGGGCCTTTACCGCAAACTCGTTATAATAGTCTTCCTCATAAACACGCATAAGTGAGAGATACGTTTCCGCAAACATGCAATAGGGAGAAAGTTGAGCAGACTCCTGAGTGATTGGTTTGGTTTAGTTTAGTTTAGTATTGTTTAACGTCCTATCAACAGCTATGGTCATTTAAGGACGGTCTCCCTTGTGTGCAAGATGCACGCGTGTAGTGTATGCGTGTGTGTTTTGTGAGGCTGCGATATGTTCGTGTTTGTCTCCTTGTGATAGCCCGGAACTGATACCAACTTTATAGTACTACCTCACTGAAACATATTGCCGAAGACACCCAGCAGGACACCCGGTCACGTTATACTGACAACGGGCGAACCAGTCGTCCCACTCCTGAATTGCTGAGCGTTAAACAGAAGTAGAAACTACCATTTTCACAGACTCTGGTATGTCTCGGCCAGGGCACAGAACCCAAAGCCTTCCTCACAGGGGCGAACGCTCAACTAAAGGCCAAAAGTGAGGCATTGTCAAGGGGGACATTAGGATGAAGAAAGTTGTTTAGAAAGAAGAAAAAAGATAATATCCCAATATCAATTAATCATTGTCCTTTGATTTGATCGACAGTGCAAAAAGAGGAAAATTATTGGTAGATTCTAATATACTGCGGTGAAGGATGTGACATTGCTTTTTTTTAATTTATTTAATTTTATTAACGTTCATGCAGCATTAAGGGGAGTGGCAACAACTGGTTCACCGGCCTGTTGTCAGGATAATGTGACCGGGCGGAATGCTGTGCTGGGGGCCTTCGGCATGGTCTTTCAGTGAGATAGAACTAAAAAAAAATCGGCATCAGATCCGCGCTATCACAAGGAGACAACTGCTCCAGCATACCCTGTCTCAAGCACACATACACACATGCACGCTTTCACATCACACATGGAGGCACGTCCTTAAATGACATTAGCTGTTAATTCTACATTGTCTCCCTACACATTTTAACACATAACAATATATTAATGTACATGTATAGCATTAATTATCTAAACACTTCTATTCAACAGGAAGATATTTCCGAGGTGTTTGTTATCATTCAATTGGAAATATTTCTCTACCATATAAAAATGTGAACAAATTATTTTGATAGACTAAAAAATGAAAAGAAATTTGATAAATGACAAATAATTAGATACGGAAGCAATAATTCCTTGGTTGATAGTCATTCACTCGATATATTAAGATGAATTTTAAGTCATTATGTTTTACTTGATTTAATAAATAATTTACCATTACATAGTGCCATTCTGTATGAGTTATCTCCCTTGTTGTATTTGGGTTAGAGAGTAAAAAATGAGTGTCGATATCTACTTCCTGTTTTAAAGTGATAAACACGATTCATGTGTAGAGTGGATTTTCCAGTTCACAGACAGAGTCTGAAATCGTGACCGCCTACACCCATCGACTGATTTGATTTGAAGGTAAGTAGAAACAGACAGTCATATTTATTTGAGTGAAAGTAAACGAAATCCGTGATTGGACAGCTTTCAAAGGTGTGTTTCCTTTTAGTAAGTATGAGTCAACTTGCTATCATACGAGACACCAATACCGATTGTCTTTGTATGCAGGTAGGGGGTTTGAAGTGGTATCCTAATGATTTTCACCTGCACATAATATGCTCATGGTAGATGTAGTCTTTAGAATATATACCCCATTGAAACAAGCTTCAACCGTGACGAATTGAGTAACACTGCTTGCAATATTGACACTCATCATACCTCACCTTTGTACAGCTAGACCGAGGTTTACTCTAACGCCATATATGGTATAAAGTTGCATATTTTGACGGCAGGATGCCCAGATCGGATCTATACTGATTGTTTATAGCATTTTAATAGACTTTTAAATTTCACAACGATTATTATAAGCCATTCATGCAGGATTTCACTTAAAAATCAAAAAGACTTTGTAATTAAAATTAATAGTAATTTTAGAAGGAGTGGAAAAATGCACTGCCAGACTGGGGTTCGAACCTAGGAACTTCTGAACTCTAGACTCACGATCGACCCTGTCAAGTTCTGCTACATCCCTCCCTCNCCCCCCCCCCGAAGACACCTTTACCCTTTCACCCCTATGTAACTTTAGTAGACTCTACCATGTAATGATATGGATGAGTCCATTATGGTCTACAGTGTTGAAAGGGTTAACCCAAGTTTGGGTATCCCCTTGTAAAGCATTCATCAAGTACTTGAAACAAGGGTTGGTCACAGGCACCAAATAGGAGTAGGAGCTAGTAGACAAAATGCATGGCCAGACCGGGGTTTGAACCCAGAACCTTTCATCAGGGGTTAGTAGTGTTCGCTTACGCTCTCTGCACCCCTGGAATATGTCATAGCAAAATTGAAGGCTCAATGTTTGCCAGATTGTTGATGACATAAGAAGACTAGTTGTACATCAAAAGAATCCTGTGGTTGCATAACGGTAAAAATCGACAGCTATCTTAGTACGTGCCTTCAATCTCGGTATGACATATTCCAGGGTGCAGGGAGCAAGAGTGTGCGTATATGTAGCCTCTGGAGTATCGAAGATCAGGACCTTCCAAAGTCTAGATAGACACTCTACCAGCTAGATTGTACTTATTCCCTGACCCTCAACCCAGTCCGGGATCCAGTTCCATCGTAATAAAGTATCATCTACAACAAGACATTAACTCATTGACCCCTGAAATTTCATAATGAAATATTCCAACCTTTGAGTTGGAAGATTTCAATGTGTCTTCATGATCAGGGGTAAATGATCAGGAGTTAATTAATGGAATTACTCGAAGGTTTTAGTTTACAGTAAACAGTTTGTTTGTAATGTTTAGTAATCAATTATTCATTCTACCTGTCAAAATGGTTGGTGTCAGGGCCTGAGGAAACTCCGGTAAACAGTTTACATGTTATGTTCAGCAATCATTTAAAAGTGGCGTACAGTTTGAAAACGTCATTGTTTGAAAGCACATAATAACTTGCATTGTTTTGTTGTCGTGTTGTCACACTTACATACATAAACTTAAGGATGTTTGTCTCTCATTTGGTATGTACATGGACTGGAGGAGGTCAAGTACCAGAAATCCCAAGTATGGCCTGGAGAGATGTATGTAAATTGAGGAGTCTCTAAGGCCTTCTAACACAGAGTGGAGCACTTGCTTTATATTATATACAAAGGATATGTGATGTAATTTATGCAGATTTTAATTATACACAATGATCATGCTCTTCTTCTGGCTAGAGGGGATTTCCCTTGAGTTATGAGCTGACAGTCAGAATAAATCTGTGTATCTGTATCTGTGTGACTGGGAAGCTGAGAGCCACTTGTTTAACCCCTGGTGGAAGTCAGTTGTCTCTTTCCTGTTATAATATAACATAAGTTAGAACTTTACCCAACTTCAAAATCGAGGGTTCCACTCTCGAAACACACATATCCTGGTATCTTTTAATTTTCTGCTGGAATGTGTCATGACAAAATTGAAGGCTCACAATTCAAGAAGCTATTTATTTCAGTGTATGAAAACCTTACCAATCACTGATACTTGTCCTTTGAGATTATATAAAGGAGCTACAACCAACTTTAGAGCCTCATGATATTACCATTATGCTGCCACATGATTTATTTTGATAATCATCAAACAGCCTAATCTACTTGTATCTTCCGCTAGATGTTGTGTAAAGGGCCTTTAAGTTTGTCATGGCATGTTTCCATCCTCGATATCCAGGGGTTACGCTCACTTTCGCTTTCTACACCCCTGGAATATGTCATAGCAAATATGAAGGAATGCAGCTAGCTATTTGATTGGTGTAAGGTAAAAAAAAATGACCAATCACTAGGCTGATCCTTGTCCTTTGAAGATTACAGAGGAGCAACACCAAATTTTAAAGCCAGTAAGTTTTACCATGGCCACGAGATTCTTTTGATGTACATCAAAGGATCAAACTAGTCTTCTGTCTCATCCACAAGGTGTTGCACACTGAGCCTTCAATTTTGCTATGACATATTCCAGGGGTGTAGAGAGCGAAAGTGAGCGGTTTTGTTATGACATATTCCAGGTGTGTAGAGAGCGAAAGTGATCAGATTTTGTTATGACATATTCCAGGGGTGTAGAGAACGAAAGTGAGCGTGACCCCTGGATATTGAGGAAAGACATGTTTTAGGGGTGCAGAGATCTAAAGACTGTATACTGGGAAACTTTCCCCATTTTTGGCGAAAGTTACACTGTTGTGAAGTTTTCCCGATATACAGGATGTGTACTAGTAACAAAACCCTTGGATTTCAGGGATGAACTTCACCAAATGGTCATTTGTCAATCCCACTGAAATATTGACTGCCATTATAACTGCATGTTCAGTAAACATGCAAGTACCTCAAATTAATTTTCAGCTCAGGGCCATGGAATAAAAGTCATGGTCACTTAATTGTTATAAATAAAGCATGTTATTTATTTGAATCTAGATACGTTCCATTATCCTGACAAATAATACAAATATTGATATACATATATCTTTATTTAGCAATAAACATAAATGCCTTTGTGCATCATAACCAAAATACATGATTGAATGGTGACAGTATAACAAGTGCTACATTTTGAGGTCATGGCCATTTTACGACGACGTAGCCAATTTATCATTTACAATTATTTAGATAATAAAGGTATGTATCCACATGTACAGCGTCAGGTACAGGGAGGCATGTAAATTAAGTTTAGGTCACAATAACATTGATGTCTAGCTAGATCCACACGCACTGCATTATATAATGTTTTATCATATATATATATATGTATGTGAGTTCCCCGTACATAACAATAGACATATTAAGTTCTGTCAAATGTCAAAATTTTCGACTGCAGAGGCCAAGGGGCCATATAATTAATTCTGCTTAAAAATGGAATCATATATATGTACCTGGTACATGGTATCATTTTTGCAACGAGTGTGTGTGTTGTGTTTTTCCTGCAATTGGCCCTATCTAACAAACAGCTATATAAACCAGTCCGGCTGTTTTAGGGGCCCCTTGGAACAAATCCAACAGGCATGCGCACAGCTCCTGCATTTGATCATTGGAAACAGGTCAGTCTGGATTGTGTTCTTTAAAGTCATTAACTCTACCTGAAGGATGCCAAGTCAGTCATATGGGCTAAAAGAGAAATCAAATTAGGGATAACTGAGGGGGGGGGGGGTGCTTAAAGGTGTTTTTAGAAGAAGATATATAAGTAACATCATTTAAAGGGGTGATTCTGTTGGGTGGAATATGTAGAAAATGTTTTTTAAGTCCTGATCTTAACTCTTTCAACCCTGAAATTTCATAAGGAACTATTCCAACCTTTGAATTGGAGGAGTTCAAATGTGACTTCAGGGGTGAATTAATTTAATGTCGATTGAATCATGGGCAAGTTTGTACATGGTGTTTATACTTTTCACTGAGGAATCTTTGTATATGATTGGGCAACCTCGATACTCCTGGGGTTACACTCATTTTCACTAGGGCTGTCACAATTTATAGGAAAACAGATATATCACATGGCGCAATAGACGGGTATATTGTTCGTACCACAATACAGAGATAAAATATTGCTGAATCACAATATTTTTCAAAAGCATATTTTTATGTGTATCTGCTTGGTGTTTTAATTTTGCAAATTACTATAAATTCTAACAGATAATTTCTAATATGCAAATAAGCATTTTGTAATCGATGGTTGGTTTGACAAAAATCTTAAATCTATGTAATCTATTTTATATATGATTAAGTTTGATAACATTTTGACAACAACTTATTATAAAATTGAGCACATCCTTCCTATGACAATATATCGGGATGCATATCACAATACATTCATTCTGTATTACTATATATTGTGATATACTCTTGTCGTATTGTGACACCCCTAATTTTTCAATCTCCGATAACCCTGGGATATCACATCAGGTACATGTTTATACATCCTCGATATCCAGGGGTTACGCTCACTTTCACTCTCTAGATCTCTACACCCCTGGAATATGTCGTGGCAAAATTGAAGGCTCAGTGTGTACCACCTTGTTGATGAGACAAGAAGACTAGTTCGATCCTTTGATATACATCAAAAGAATCTTCAAAGAACAGGTATGTAGAAGCCTAGCGATTGGTCAGTTTTTTTCACCTGAGACCAATCAAACAGCTATCTTGGTGCCTTCAATTTTGCTCTGACATACCAGGGTATTCCAGGGGTGCAGAGAGTGAAAGTGAGCGTAACCCCCGGATATCGAGGATGATGTTCATACTATTAGGTACAAAAACAAAGAGTATTAATGAATACACATGAGGCACAGATTTATAAATATATATTTGTGTATGTACCTACAATATAGCTTAACATGGAAGAAAAAACAAACTATTAGGTCCTAGCATATGTTTCCTCCTTCCGAAACATGTACATGTATGTATCAAAAAAGTGAATACCTCATCACCTATTTCATATGACTGTACATTCTATAAATAGGTGATGATATATAAATCTGTTGGTCATGTTTATCAATATATATTTACTGGTGACAGCACTAGTACTGTATGATTGTATCAGTGCTCTATATATAGTCATCTCTAATCCTCCGAAATGGTAATGAAAATATTAATCTGTAAAATTTAATCATACCCCTACCCTTCCTCCCCTTACCCTTCCTCCCCCTATACCCTTCCTCCCTCTCCCTCCCCCTACCCTTTCTCTTCCTCCCCTTCCTCCCCCTATACCCTTCCACTCGCTCCTCTATCCCCTTCATAGAGTGGAGGGGTATATATAAAGAAATCGCTTCATTGGTATGTCAATGTGTCATGCCCGTCCATTCAAAACAGTTAAAAGGCTTTCATTTAATGGACATATTAAATATTCAGTTTATATTCATATATTATACTGCATGGTATCTTAACTTCAAGTTTTACACCTGATCATATTTTGATGGTCAGAGATCTAGTTTAAGGGGTCAAGAGTGACATGTGTAGAGTTCAGAGGGTCTCGGGTTCGAATCCCAGTCTGGCCATGCATTTTTCAGCTTCTATTACGGTAGAATATATATATAAACTGTGTACACAACCAAAAACTGATCTGCCATCCTTGTACATTAATCCCCACAGATGTAAGTGTGTGTAGTTGATGTACCCGGAAGTATTGTATATTTTTCCGTTGTTGGGTGGATGTTACAGAAAATGGGGGGTTGGGTAGAATATCAAGTACTTGATATGCAACATTAAGGCTCATGTGTATAGGTAAGTTGAAGTGACATGCCATCTCTGTATAGTGTACAGTGTATATATGTATATATAAATATGCATATTGTATATGTATATAAGGTAGTGTCCCCCCCCCCCCCCCCCTCCTACTTTTCAAATGTATATGATTTAATAAAGAAAGTTACTGCTGTTTTACTATTAGATCTATTATACATGTACCTCTATATCAGTATACAGACAGTTTTATGTGTTGGGGCCGTGGTGGCCAAGGCGTCTGACAATCTGCTACCACTAGCCCTCCAACAATGGGTCGGGGGTCAGTCACCAGGTACTGGCCGTTGGTCGGTGGTTTTTCTCCGGGAACTCTGGCTTTCCTCCACTACCAAAACCTGGCACATCCTTAAATGACCATAGCTGTTAATGGGACGTGAAACACAAACAAACCAAACTAAACCAAATTCTATGTTGCAAGCCTTTTTAGGGAGTTAACACAATTTGAGGCTGTTCCCGGTAATGTTGTATATCATGTGGCAGAATGGTTGATCCCTGCTTTACAGCCAAGTGGTCTGTGGATCAAATCCTCCTAGTGGAATCAAAATGGTCACAGGTTTGAGACCTACATTGGGCATTCGCCAGGTACTGGCTGTAGGTCAGTGTTTTTTCTCTGCCAGGTACTGGCTGTAGGTCAGTGGTTTTTCTCTGCCAGGTACTGGCCGTAGGTCAGTGGTTTTTCTCTGCCAGGTATTGGCTGTAGGTCAGTGGTTTTTCTCTGCCAGGTACTGGCTGTAGGTCAGTGTTTTTTCTCTGCCAGGTACTGACCGTAGGTCAGTGGTTTTTCTCTGCCAGGTACTGGCTGTAGGTCAGTGTTTTTTTTCTGCCAGGTACTGGCTGTAGGTCAGTGGTTTTTCTCTGCCAGGTACTGGCCGTAGGTCGGTGGTTTTTCTCTGGGAACTCCGGCTTTCCTCCACAGTGAAAACCTGACACGTCCTTGAATGACCATATAGCTGTTAATGGGAAGTAAAACACAAACAAACCAAACAGTTTGTTTGCGGAAAAAACAAAATTATGATGGATAAATGTTTTATATTTGTACATGTATTACAGTCTTAAGCTTTCTATCATAAATGGAAGTGCAACTCCAGGTCAGAAAAATAACAACTGACAATTTGATTTAAATATAATAAAAATATCTTCAATTGCAACAGAGATGTATCTCTCAATGAAATAGAGATGTCTTGATTGTAAATAAAATGGAAGATATCTTTGAATGAAATATATTCAATTAATCAAGATATATGTGAGATAAAACAAAAATCAGATATCTTCTTAAAGAATAAACATATCTGTTTTCAGTATTAAATGTTAAATCGGAATTTCATACGATCATGTTCAGACGACCATACGAATACTTTGAACTATATTTGACCAATACATACATGTATAATAGACATATTATGGTCACTGACCAGAAATGACCATTGGTCACCTCTCAGGAATTCTATCCTCTTGTATTGATCTATATATAGGTATACATAGTTTACCTGGATATATGATATGATACACAGGTATAGTATGTATCTATGGTGATAAATTAAACGTGTTTGTCATCACACAAACAAGATTCATATACATGTATTCATACAGGTATGTAGTCATGATAATATACACTTATATTATCATCTGGCTTTGAGGAGCGTGTTTATTAACCCATTCACCCCTAAAATCACATTTGAACCTTACCAAATGAAAGACTGGGTAAGTCCAGTTCATAAATGTAAGGGTGATTGAGTTAACCTTGAGGCTGGAGCTGTTTGCTGAGGACAAATTAAAGCTTGAGGTAAATAGTTCAGGCTGATCAGCTTACAAACAGCCTGCTGATAAATGTTTTAATTTGTTGTCCTTTTGATTCTGTCAGTATACTTAATATACATCATCAATGCTCAGAAACAGCCAATCACATGTAGAGAAAAAAAAACTGTCAAAATGTGAATGGATTTGATAGTCATACAGAAGGTGCACGTGATAGCTTGTAAACTATCAACCAGGTGATAGTCAACGCCCCAGGAGCATGGATTGGTGCATTTTCCGTATCATGTCTTTGAAAGGTACAGAAAAAACAATTATGTAGCATATTGACCTGATGTATCATTGGCAGTGGCCAAGTGGTTAAGGCATCTGACCATCTATAAATCACTAGCCCCTATTATTGGCTCGCAGGTTTGAGGCCTACCAGCTGGGTCGGTAATATAACCATGCACTGGCGACAGGTCAGTGGTTTTTCTCCGGTACTCCGGTTTCCTCCACCACAAACCTGACACACCTTAAACGTCCATAATTGTTAATAGAATGTAAAGCACAAACAATGTTGTAACATAACTATCAATTGATGATAATAATTACCAATAGTCTAGTCCATGCTCAGTATTTCAGTATTCCCCTACATAGCTAGTCATTTGAGAGTGTTAAGGATTAAAAATAGTTTGATTGAATTGATGCTTTTATTTGTGCATTGAGATAATACAGTCAAGAAAAGCCAAAGCAAAACGACTTGTGATCGACTGTCACATTGATCACCTCGACGTAACTTGTTCTTATTGGACGACTACATAAACTTTTATTTTCAGATATATGTGCATCTATTCATGATCATATTAAATTTAATATGTCAAGTATCATTAATATTACCATGCCAACATCTTAGATATATATATCCAAGGGTTACAAACTTGATTTACATATCTTCTGATCTCCGACATGTAAGGGTTAAACTTGATATACATATTTTCTGATCTCTGACATCCAAGGGTTACAATCTTGATATACATATCTTCTGATCTCTACGTAATATGTACACCCCTGGGAATATGTCACAACAAAATCAAAGGCTTGCAGAAAGTTATTTGATTAGTTTAGGTATAAATATCTGACCAATCGCTATGCTGACACCTGTCTTTTGAAGATGCTTCAAGGCTTGTTGATTATACCATTATGCTGCTGCATGATTCATTTGATATTCATCAATGGGTATGACCTTAGACTAGGCTAATGACCATGTATCATCCGTAATAAATAGCGTAAAGAACCTTAACCTTGATTTTGTCACGACATATTCCAAGGATGCAGAGAAGATACTGGTATGTCTATATGTATCGAAAGCGAAAACTTTTTAAGTTTGAATATTGATTTTTCTTTACCTGTCAACATTAAATTGTGACTATGTGGAATACGATGCTGGGTGCCTTCGACATGTGGTAATTCAGTGAGACAGCACTCTAAAATCGGCGTCAGATCCGGGATCCAAGGAGGCAAATACACCAATATACCCTGCCTCCAGCACACATACAGACATAGAGCCACATCCTTAGATAGCCTCGCTGCTAATAGGATGATAAATCTCATCAAACCAAACCAATCAGTCAATCTGGTAATCACTAATCAAAGGTCAACACAAAAGGTCATTGTGGCCTGACTATACATTTAAATAAGTAAAATTTAAAAGCGATCCTGTTACACCCGTAATATTTTTCAAGGCTTAGCATAGCATGTCAAGGTTGATTGATTGATTGATAGGTTTTTCGTCCGCTTCACTACCCAGTAGTTCGGTTATCCAGCAGACGAACATGTCGGGGTAAAGTATACAGATTTATATAGGGTTGACATTTCATGTGAGATTTACCATACAAGTCTAGAATATTGAGCACTGTTAAGTTAGGCTATGCAGAGTTAAAACGTAAATTAAGGACAACTCGTAAATCTAAAATAATACAACAACATACATGTACAATTCATGAATTTTTATCACATTACTACGAACATACCATGGACATACATGTGGATACTGAGGAAAGATAGACTTTTTCCGATTATCATCAGCATCGTCATTTGAAACAGCCAGACTGGGATTTGAACTCGGGACCCTCCAAACTCTTAGACGGATGCACTACCTATTGAGCTACCTATACATCTAGTTGCCAACGATCAACCAAGTCCAGTTCCACAACATTCCTCCCTCCTTTAACAAAGTCCCTGACTATACAGACACATGAGACCCTTAACCACTTTCAGTGGGTATATGTTGTTGGAGGCCAAATGTAACAGGAGAGGAAAAAATGTACTGCCAGAGCAGGATTTGAACCCAAGCCCCTCTGAACTCTAAATGGACGCTCTGCTCTATCGACTGACCTACTTGTTCGCCAGTGATCGACCCACTCCAGTTCTGCTAGATAATTATGCACATCACAATATTGTCATGTAGTACTAGTGTTTATTGTGTGTGGGATCACCTGCCCATAACACCGCCAAAATTGTAACTAAGCAATGGAAAGTTTTGTTCCCATCGTGGCAAAAGTTTTGATAAATCATTTCTGAAAGGAGATCCATGCATGCAGCACTTGTATGAATCAAGATGAAATAAAGAAAGAGTAATCAACGGGATCAGACCAGAATCCAAACCCTGGAACCCTGATCATATGCACAGTGCATGTATACTGTCATCCTTATTAACTTCATGAGATACCTGGTCATCTGAAGTCACCTGGCCCAGTTTTTGCGCTACAGTTATATGAAAGAAATTTAAGGGGAGTTTACTGTGTATATGACTAACTACAGTGTGGAATTGTCTAGTGTTTTTGCATGCAACAGGGCAGGGATCCGTGATGTAATAATAATATCTAAAAAATCTATATTCACATTTGAGAGAGAAACACATTCAGTCATTAGTGTGTCTGATACCTGATCATAGGTGTTAATTATTTCATGAGTTAATATGCAAGTAGATATGACATAAGTGTTCCCCGTGTGAAAAAGATATATTTTGTACTTATAACTTCTTATCTGATGTAGATATAAGTATGGCAGCGAGGCCAGTGACAAATGCGTCCACACATTAAAGGCTAACCTTTTTTGGGAACTCATGAAACATTGTTGCAAAACACAATTTATAAGTAAGTTAAAGTTTACAGCAACGCGCTCATTAAAATGTACTTTCTTCCTTTTCTGAAAGTCTGACCCTATTATTGACAAATAGCCATTGATATGTTTGGAAATGCATTGTAAAATTTAATATAAACCATAAAATTGATCCATGAAAATAAAAAAATAAAAACAAACCAAAAAATTGCCTACCAACCTACCTGTACCCTATTTTTTCAGGTATATTACCTTTTTATGTTGTAATGTAATCAAAGTAATTACAATTAATAAATAAATGTATGCTGCTATTTCAATACGGTTTGAATGTAATTCCAAAATTGAATCAGATGTGAAATGTTTGTGTGCGTGTACACAACTTTTCTATGATGTAAACACATGAAGGCACGGTAGTCTAGTGGTAGGACACACCAGGCTCGTGATCAGAGGGTTGCGGGTTCAAGTCACATTACTGCACTTTTTTGTATATTTGAGCAAGATACTTTACTCCGCTTGTTCCAGTCTACTCGGCTGTAAATGAGTACGTGGTTGGGCAATGCTAGAATTGTTGAAAGCTAGCTGTGAGTGCCGAAATGGCAGCACCGGCTGTATGCTCCCAAGGGAGTTGAAAAAGATATTGGCTGGTTGCAAAGGCCCTATGTAACCATGGATAATAATTTATGAACCGCTTTGAGACAACTTACAAACTAGGTTGGGATAAATTAAAGCGGTATATAAGATCCTGGAATTATTATTATTATTATATAATCACATCTGAGGTGTATAATTTCATATGCCTAATGTCTGTGACTAGATTTTATGTAAGGTTTCAGTGATTTTTTTTTTGCCCAGATTTTACAGCAGAATACATGCTGTTTCCCATAGCTAAAAGGTACCTTAGTTATTTTCACAAAATGACAAAAAATAAGGAATGTATTCTCAATAACAGTAGAAATAATGCTATGTTTTCCCTATTCATAATGTGAAAATTTTCAATGCACACTTTAATTAAAAATACAGGTGGAGCGTGTAATTATATGTCAAAATCTGTCAAAATCTGTCAAAATAGCAATTCAACACCCTTAAGCTTGCATATAAAACCCATTTATACAAGTCTACATATGTATCATGCCTTTCCGGTTTTATGCGGGATGTGTTCAGTGCAGGCCACAATTTGTTATTTTAACTTTTTGATTGCTTCCTGGTTTTAACGACTGGAAACCTATTTTTAAACTGAAGTGAAGTGGCACTTTACTTCTCTTCATGATATAAGCTCATCTTCAACATGTCATTACAGATATGTTTTTAACAACCCTTCACGCCACGTCGGATATTACAAACAGGTCTGGGAATGCAGGAAGGTGGCAATCCTGGTATATATAGCTAGCTAGGAAGAAGGGGACGTAGAAGTGATGACGTTTAGTTGGTGTCTTATAACCTCTGAACTACTTGACGTTGACATTATGATACAGCTATATTATATATCTACATAAATCTTTACCACTGATGAGGACTCATTCGGAAATATGACTACTCTACGACAGGTTTAATTTATGTATGGCATGATTGATGCTTCTTGTAAAATTTCTATGTAAAATATTATCTGCAAATTTTTATTTTTCCATATTTGCACTTTACTGTTGCTTATAGACCCATAGACCACCAGCATAGACAACACTGTAGGTCTATATATACATGTATATATAGCTATCGGAAATTGGGAACGGTTAACTTCATAGACCTATTATCTATGGTGTTATTACCTATGATGTGTATATGGTTCAATGACATAAACAGTATATAGTAGTGAGCGAAAACATTTAAAATTACTTTCTTTCTTTATAATTACATGTACTTTCGTAATTTCCTACAATGTACTAAATGAAACTATTCAAACTTAGCAAATTTGTTGGTCAAAAGCTGGTCTAAGCTAGCTATGAAAATTTCAATAGGTCTACAAGAAATTGTTATTACATAGGCCAATTGACTATTGCATGTAAATTCTAAGGCTGTACATCAAATATGTATATTTACATTTCCTCTGCACATTCCTCTATAAGCTTTACTAGAATAAATTGCATTCATAGGGGTATGAACGCAATTTAATCAGTTTCATCTTGAAGCTTCTCCTCGAAAAACATGAAACAATCATTAGGTGCAAACGTTTTGGTAATCATAGGCTGTTACACTTAAATATGGAAAATAGAAGTGAATGCCTGCTTTAGATCAATAATAACTACAACAATTTTAATGTAGATATAAGGATTGAACGACATTTTTCAATGTTCATGCCAGTACTTAGGTTGCAGCAGGCTCATTGAATATGAATGTATCCAATTTGCATTCATACCAGCATGAACATTGAAAAAATGGCATTTAATCTTGATATGAAGTAATTCATTGTGAATCACAGTCTAATCTCAGAGTGAGTATAAACACAAACTGAGACTCTGTACACATGAAGTGGGAAGCTGAACTGATAAAAACAAGTTGTTTGCTTACTGCAGTGATAACCTCAGATGACATAGGACATGATGTAAATATAGACCTTCCAAACTTGTGCACATCTCAAATTGCTTTTTAATCTTATCTAATGAGTTACCCATCTTTTGTACCAGGATGTTGGAGACCTAGTTGAGAAGTGTAGTCTCAGATTACATGTATGTATGTATTGGCTTACCAGTGTAATCATTTTTGAAGCTTCACCATTTTTGTTTTGCCTTATTTAACCGTCGTCTTAATTATGGTTAGTGGAAATACAATTTTACTTGTTATCCAGAAAAATGTAAGTTCAGATTTTTTCTCCCTTAAATCAATATTTGGCACTCAGTCTCTGCATGTTAGGTTGCAGTTTACTACAAATTAACTCCTTCACTCCTGAAGTTTCATAATGAACCATTTGAAATGGAAGAGTTCAAATGTGTCTTCATGATCAGGGGTGAATGAGTTAATTATACCCCCGCAACCAAGTTAGGGGGGGTATACATGAATCACCCTGTCTGTCTGTCTGTCTGTCGTCCGCAGTAACTTGTACGCACAACACCTCCTTAACTTACAGGTGGATTTCATTAAAAAATTGCATGAATGATCAGTATCTTATGCAGTTGTGCACCCTCGTTTTAATTTGGGATTTCGACCCTTTTTGATGGAGGTATGCCCCTTTGTGCGAAAAACTTGTTACTGGTGGGAGACTATGGATTGCTTTGCAATGCTTTGCCTTAGTAAGCCTTGAACTTACAGTTCTGGTTTATATAGCAGCGGGGGTATTAGTTAGCCTTTGGCTTACAGTTCTAGTTAAACCAGCAGGTATATTTGGTGGAAAAGATCATCAGTACTTTCCCCATAGAAGTTTCAGATGTTTTTTCATAATCACTGCATATTCTAATTTTCCCTAAACAATATTTAAATTTGTTTTCTATGGACACGTGCATTTAAATTTGCCTTTGAATTTTTTAAGAAAACTCAGTTCAGAATAAAGGAAAATTTGCCAAAGCTTATATTTAACTGTAAAACCCCTTGAGATCACTCAAGCGAAATATTAAAACTTTATTAAGAGCGTTTTATATAGTTTGGTTTGATTTAATTTTGTTCAACGTCCTATTAACAGCTAAGGTCATTTAAGGATGTGTCTCCATATGTGTAGTGTATATGCGTGCTTGCGTGTGTGTATGCAGGAGACAGGTTATGTTGGTGTTCTTACCTCCTTGTGATTACACAGATCTGATGCCAACTTTATAGTGCTATCTCACTGAATACCATGCAGAAGGCACCCATCACAGCATTCCGCCGGTCACTTTATACTGACAACAGGTGAACCAGTTGTTGCCATTCCCCTAAATGCTGAACGTTATAAGCAGGGAATAACAACTACCATTTTTAAGGGTGGTATGTGCAGGCCTAGGGATAGAACCCATTGCCTTCCCACGTTGGTGAACGCTCAACATTAAGGCCAAACGTGAGGTGTTGCCAAGCAAGGCGTTAGGCAATAAAAGGTAGTTAGAAAGATAAAGATCCCAAATATTTCAATGGCTGCAGTCGATATATTTTGGTCGCTTTTGTGTTCCCAAATAGAGGACACCAAAGCAAATCCCCAATTCTGCAGGGTGTTCCCTCATTAGTCGCCTCCTACGATATATGCAGTGGGTAACAGCTGGTGTATTCTTTTCCCTATCCCCCACCTGCAGGGGTGACTTGTTATATAGAAAATACCATTAATCTTATGATTGTCATTCTCAACAGGTGGTCTTTCTTGACAGGTTGTCTTATACACAGATGGTTTATATAAACAGGTTATATATATTAACTGGTTATCTTATAATTAATAATAATAATAATTGGAGGTTATTATATACTGCTTTATCACAACCTAGTTCGTAGGTCGTCTCAAAGCGGTTCACAAATTATTATCCGTGGTTATAGGGCCTTTGCAACTAGCCAGTACATTTCTCAACTCCCTTGGGAGCATACAGCTGGAGCTGCCATTTCGGCGCTAACAGCTACCATTCAACAATTCTAGCACTGCCCAGCCACGAACTCATTTACAGCTGAGTAAACTGGAACAAGCGGAGTAAAGTATCTTGCTTAAGGATACAACACATTGCCGTGCCGTGGCGCAAACCCGCAACCCTTCGGTCACAAGCCCGGCGTCCTACCACTGGACTACCATGCCTCCTTAAAGGTGGTCTATATTGACAGGTTGTCTTATACACAGATGGTTTATATAGACAGGTGGTCTTTATTGACATGTTGTCTTATACACAGATGGTTTATATAAACAGGTTTTATATATTAACAGGTTTTCTTATAGACAGATGGTTTTAATTGGGCAGGTTATCTTATAGACAGATAGTTTTAATTGGGCAGGTTATCTTATACACATATGGTTTTAATTGGGCAGGTTAAATTTACCTGTAAAGGGTGTTTGTTGTTTATGATTGACATTTGTTTTTGGTTTTATTTACCGGTATATGTGTACAGGTTCTATAATTGAAAGATATATGCATAGAAATGTATAGTATACAATGGTAGCTAGGTGAAAATATAGACTTGTTTACGCAGGGTTCTATATTATTCAGATTCGGTCAAGTGTAAACACAGTAAACAAAAAGTCCCAGGTCTGACTCCTAGGGAGGTATAGAAAAAATATAACAACCTTTATGACAAATACCAGTATTACATTTGTAAATGTGCGTATATAACAGACCCATTGTCATAATATAAAGTAAAAAGTAAAGAGAAAAAAACCATGAAACAATCAGGCTATGAATTATACAAACTATATGTATTGCAAATTTCTTCCTGGTATTTATGTATAACACAATATATAACAGTGGATCTCTGAATAACATGAAACAATCAGGTTATGAATATATACAAACTATATGTATTGCAAATTTCTTCCTGGTATTTATGTATAACACAATATATAACAGTGGATCTCTGAATTCTATATTTAAGTGTACTTTTGTTTTTTTCTTTCAGTCAATAGATTTTAGAGTGTTGATGTTAGCTCAAGATTAAAGTGACAGGGGTCAGAGGTCATAAGATGTTGTCCATCCTCATCCAGCAATGACTTGGTGATCTTTTTCTCAGTGGGCTGACAGTTGGAGGTCATCAGAGGTTAACTATAGCTGCTACAGAGGCCGATTGCAGGGTTCACTGGAGGAGGTGAAAGGTCAAGATGTAGAACTCTCAGACAAATCTTGCGACAGTTCTACCCACCATGGTTACTACGACGGCCGGGAAGTTTGAAGTATGTGTAAGTTTATAAATGTCAAGCAGGTTATATTGCACAGTGTGTACAAGGGAAATATTGTGCACTCACAGTCATTTGAGACATGCAATATGAAGTGCTGTTGATCGTGTAATATTTCCCTACAGTCATGGCCATACATTAATCACTGTTGACAGATGATGATAAGTGAAAGCTAATCGGAAAGGAATTTAGCCTGAAGCATTCTACAATGACATGGAATGACACGGACACAAAACGTTATTTCTTTATGTGGAATTTTCTTGAGATTGGGTTGTCTTTCTCCAATACCGATTTGACGCATTTCCTTGCAAATTTTACCGACGATATGTGAATGTGGTACAGTTATTTTACTAAGATGTGTATATTTTAACTAACACATGTACATATATGTATATTATACCTGTGACTTGTGTAAGACTTAAAGATATTTGTTAGCTTTACACATGTGTGTTAGAGTTATCTCCCTTTAGGTATATGGTATTAAGCTACCTTACACGTTATACCTTGGGTGTGAGTTACAGTACCTCCCTTAAGAATATTTGCTATTTTACACATTATACCAGGAATGTGCATTAAAAAGGTATCTTATAAATGCTTGCTAAATAAAATTTATATTGTCTTACTTAACATCATAGGGAACAGTATATTTCAGGGGAAAGTGTGATATCTGGCTTTAGAGATTTACTTTACAGAGAAATATTATATTTTTATGCCCCGCTTTCACCGAAGCTTGGGATATTAATTTGGGTTTGTCCGTCTGTCTGTCTGTCTGTCTACAACAAATGTTAACAGACATTCTTCAAACTTGGTCACAGGGTTAAATGCCTTAAGGGCTCAGCAAAGTTCGATGACCACTTTCAGAGGACCCCATTTGGCAGAGTTATACCCCCTTGAATAATGAAAAACGTCATTATCTGCCGTTTCTGTTAATTAACTCTCGCAAATATTATCCGATTGTCTTTAAACTGGGTAACAGTGTTTAATGCATTAAGGGCTCGGCACAGTTTGATGACCACTTTCAGGGGACCCCATTTGGCAGAGTTATGGCCCCTTGATTAACGAAAACGTCATTATCTGCAGTTTCAGCTTGATAACTCTAGCAAATATTAGCCAAAATCCTTTAGACTTGATGACAATGTTTGTGTTCCTTTGTCTTTCCACCCATCTTGGGCACTTTTTGCTTTTCGTGTGATAATTGCTGTAAATACTGTTCAGATGTTTCAATCAAAAATCATGCTAAGTTTGCCAACCGATGTGATTTGTGCATATTTACGGATAATCAATGAGGTATAGGGCTTTTATTTTCTTCAAGTTTCAAGCTATACATTATGTCTCAACAGCACGATACTCACATGTTTAAACCTAACCTCAATAATGTTTACCTACAATATGTCCTGCAAGCGGGGGATATAAATTCCACGAATTTGCTTGTTCTATATATCCATGCATCATCACTTATACTGTGTACAGGGAAATATTTCCTACAGTACAACTTTTGCCGTTTTTACCTTCCTCAATTAGGATAAATTTTACATTGCAATGAACAACAGTCAACAACATAAGTGTTTTTCTATATGTAAATTTTAAAACAGCCTGTTTCCTGCATGCATGAATGGTTAAAATGTAACATAATTTTCATTGAAATTGACAAAATATTCTTCATTTTTTTCCAAATTTTGGGTAAATAGAGCACCTTCGTGTCCGGGGAAGCAGTCAGTAGTCAGCTGTAAAGTCAGGCAAACACTATCACTGATGATAAACATAGTATTTTCAAACAAATACAGATTTTATTGGCATAAGGTAAAGTTTTGACTGGGCAAAAAATGTCCTGGTATACTGTAAAGTATACAATATTTAAAAGACAGACTTCCACAGTGTCTAAGTTAACTGAGAAAGAAAAAATTTCAACTGATGTCAATGATAGAAGAGTAAATGAATCCATAAAAAAGGGTAAAAAAAGACTGTTGAAGCTCCAAAAGGACTAGAGTACAGTCTATCAAGTTTGTTTACATAAATCTCCTTGACCTATAGAGTATAAAGTAATGATGTACGTTGGTACCAGTATAGTATAAAGTAGCCTGCTATTGAGTTTGCCCAAATATATTTTACCCTGACCCTTGAAGGTCTCGGATCTATAGATGTGAAATGTGATTGCCAACACTATTCAAAAACTAGTGACCGTACAGGCCCATTGGACCTCATGTTTTTGAGATTTTACTTACTGGTATACATATGTTTCATGATTTGGACCAAAAATTTAGATTGTTTTACCTTGACTTTTAATGGCTAAGGTACCTGGTGAATTGTAGTGTCCTGGCCCTACTGTGCTACAGTTATATCCAAAACAAGGGGAGGCTACTGTGTAAACAAAAAAATGTGGTACAATTAATGGGACAGGGATCCTTAAAAAAAGTGGTGGTGAGGACTAGAGTTGTTACCTAATGTTGAATTTCTATAATAGAATTATTATGATTTACTATTTCTTTTCAAGTGTAATTAACTCCAAACACACACAAGTCATGAAGCAGAGACATACATCCTAGCCATTTGACCTTCATTTTGACATCGCCATGACTGTGGAGTTGGCCTTGAACCTTGACGGGTTCTTTATACCTGTGATCGGAGGTGTTGTGGGCCTCTTTCTCCTCGTCTACGTTGTAGGGGGTTGTTTATGCTTAGGAGGGTAAGTGATTTTAATTTTGTTATGAATGAGCTATTCCCCTTTATCAAATGTGCCGACTCAATTTGATGTAGGTTATTTTTTCCACCTCATATACTGTTTGGTAAATTTACTTAATTAAAAAGTAATTTGATTTTTACTAAACAGGTATAACCTGTGATATTCAGGGGTTTCATTTGTAGCCAGAAGCTGGTAAAAATACCCTCCATAACAGATATTTTACTGGATACTTTCTTGAAAATATAAGAATGGTAATGAGGTTTTGCGATAAAAACTATATCATGATACACTCCAGGTGTATTTTGACATTCCTACATATTGTGGTTTATTTTTTTCTTACAGGAAACAAAAGGAAACATCGCTGAGTACTGGCAAATATGTATCAGGACGGGACACGGACACGGTAAGGATGGGATTTGTGTACAGTAGAACCAGTTCATGGAACTTAAGTTCATTGAAATGCTTCGGCTCATTAGTTATATCTTGTCAGTGGTAGAAAGTTGATTCAGACATAGGAAGTCCCTTATCAGTGTAAGAGAGTTGATTAAGACACAGGTATTCACTTATCAGTGAAAGAGAGTTGATTTAGACACAGGTAGTCACTTATCAGTGATAGAAAGTTGATTAAGACACAGGCAGTCACTTAACAGTGGTAGAGAGTTGATTTAGACACCGGTAGTCACTTATCAGTGGAAGAGAGTTGATTAAGACACAGTTAGTCACTTATCAGTGGTAGAAAGTTGATTTAGACACAGGTAGTCACTTATCAGCGAAAGAGAGCTGATTAAGACACAGGTAGTCACTTATCAGTGGTAGAAAGTTGATTAAGACACAGGCAGTCACTTATCAGTGGTAGAGAGTTGATTTAGACACAGGTAGTCACTTATCAGTGGTAGAGAGTTGATTAAGACACAGCTGGTAGTCACTTATCAGTGGTAGAGAGTTGATTAAGACACAGGTAGTCACTTATCAGTGGTAGAGAGTTGATTAAGACACAGGTAGTCACTTATCAGTGGTAGAGAGTTGATTAAGACACAGGTAGTCACTTATCAGTGGTAGAGAGTTGATTAAGACACAGGTAGTCACTTATCAGTGGTAGAGAGTTGATTAAGACACAGGTAGTCACTTATCAGTGGTAGAGAGTTGATTAAGACACAGGTAGTCACTTATCAGTGGTAGAGAGTTGATTAAGACACAGGTAGTCACTTATCAGTGGTAGAGAGTTGATTAAGACACAGGTAGTCACTTATCAGTGGTAGAGAGTTGATTAAGACACAGGTAGTCACTTATCAGTGGTAGAAAGTTGATTAAGACACAGGTAGTCACTTATCAGTGGTAGAGAGTTGATTAAGACACAGGTAGTCACTTATCAGTGGTAAAAAGTTGATTAAGACACAGGTAGTCACTTATCAGTGGTAGAGAGTTGATTAAGACACAGATAGTCACTTATCAGTGGTAGAGAGTTGATTAAGACGCAGGTAGTCACTTATCAGTGGTAGAAAGTTGATTAAGACACAGGTAGTCACTTATCAGTGGTAGAGAGTTGATTAAGACACAGGTAGTCACTTATCAGTGGTAGAGAGTTGATTAAGACACAGGTAGTCACTTATCAGTGGTAGAGAGTTGATTAAGACACAGGTAGTCACTTATCAGTGGTAGAGAGTTGATTAAGACACAGGTAGTCACTTATCAGTGGTAGAGAGTTGATTAAGACACAGATAGTCACTTATCAGTGGTAGAGAGTTGATTAAGACGCAGGTAGTCACTTATCAGTGGTAGAAAGTTGATTAAGACACAGGTAGTCACTTATCAGTGGTAGAGAGTTGATTAAGACACAGGTAGTCACTTATCAGTGGTAGAGAGTTGATTAAGACACAGGTAGTCACTTATCAGTGGTAGAGAGTTGATTAAGACACAGGTAGTCACTTATCAGTGGTAGAGAGTTGATTAAGACACAGGTAGTCACTTATCAGTGGTAGAGAGTTGATTAAGACACAGGTAGTCACTTATCAGTGGTAGAGAGTTGATTAAGACACAGATAGTCACTTATCAGTGGTAGAGAGTTGATTAAGACGCAGGTAGTCACTTATCAGTGGTAGAAAGTTGATTAAGACACAGGTAGTCACTTATCAGTGGTAGAGAGTTGATTAAGACACAGGTAGTCACTTATCAGTGGTAGAGAGTTGATTAAGACACAGGTAGTCACTTATCAGTGGTAGAGAGTTGATTAAGACACAGGTAGTCACTTATCAGTGGTAGAGAGTTGATTAAGACACAGGTAGTCACTTATCAGTGGTAGAGAGTTGATTAAGACACAGGTAGTCACTTATCAGTGGTAGAGAGTTGATTAAGACACAGGTAGTCACTTATCAGTGGTAGAGAGTTGATTAAGACACAGGTAGTCACTTATCAGTGGTAGAGAGTTGATTAAGACGCAGGTAGTCACTTATCAGTGGTAGAAAGTTGATTAAAACACAGGTAGTCAATTATCAGTGGTAGAAAGTTGATTAAGACACAGGTAGTCACTTATCAGCGGTAGAGAGTTGATTAAGACGCAGGTAGTCACTTATCAGTGGTAGAAAGTTGATTCTAACACAGGTAGTCACTTATCAGTGGTAGAAAGTTGATTAAGACACAGGTAGTCACTTATCAGTGGTAGAGAGTTGATTAAGACACAGCTGGTAGTCACTTATCAGCGGTAGAGAGTTGGTTGGACAGTTGATACATCATTTCCTCTGTAGAAATTTTGTAAAGAAAACGGAAACATTTTGTCATTGGAAGTCAGTTGGTTAGGAAAGGAGGCTAAGGTGGTGGCCTAACAATTATCTTTGATCATTAGCCCTCCACCAATGGTTGTGGGTACAAGGCCTATGTGGGGTAGTCACCAGGTAGTGGTACTGGCTGCAGAACAGTGGTTTTTCACCGGGTACTCCGGCTTTCCTCCACCACCAGAACCTGGCACATCTTAAAATGACCCTAGCTGTCAATTGGACATAAAATACAAACAATACAAACTGTTTAGGAAATGGGAAACATTTTGTCACCAGTTGATAGATGGTTAGCAATCAAGAAGCGCAAACATTTAGTAATCAGAAGTGAGTTTGTCAGGGAACAGTTTGTCATTGAAGGAAGTTAGAACACCGGTATCATCTTGCCAGTGGTAGATTGCTGAGAGACCACTTTTAGCCTCTCCTCCACTATTAGTTTATTTCAACTTATGTCAAACAGCGGTTTTTGGGATTGTAATATAACACTCCGACCACCCAGTTTCAGCATGAAATATTACAGTGTTCATTATCACAGATCTGTAGTATCCAGAATGGAAGCAGACATGTGTTAATTTTAAGGTAACTACTGTGTTTTACTGGTGATATTCCCATGCCTGGTAATAAGCCCTCCAAACTGTAACACACACACTCACACACACACACACACACACACACCTTTTTGTAAATCATAAAGTACCTGTTAAGCTTACCAACAGGATGTCTTCAGAACCCTTGGATTTGGATGGTGATATACATTTATGACAAAACAAAGGTTGTAGTCTCAACTATAAGCTGTAAGATGTGTTTACTCTTGTAGGCTGCTAATCCTGTGGAGAGCGTGACTGTGGATGTCGACAATGGTCTGGTTCCATTAGAGAATGGTCAAGCAGGAGGCAGTCTTAGGTAAGAGAATGGTCAAGCAGGGGGCAGTCTTAGGTAAGAGAATGGTCAAGCAGGGGGAAGTCTTAGATAAGAGAATGATCAAGCAGGGGGCAGTCTGAGGTAAAAGCATGGTCAAGCAGGGGGCAGTCTAAGGTAAGAGAATGGTCAAGCAGGGGGCAGTCAACAACAGTGACTTTTATATATTTTTCTGAAAATATTTTCCCTGCATTACTGACATTGTTTGAACATTTCATATCACAGAATCAGTAACAATAGCCAAAGGAGTCCTGGGCATTCCCCTCATCACGCCAACCAGCGACAGCTCCCGGCACCGCCCCAAAGCAACGGCGCAGTCAATCCAACACTTCCAATGGACGAAAACGATTGTGATGATTACGACCATTTGGAAAAAAGTGTAAAACCGGGAAACAAGCGTGGGTCCAATTATGATCATGTTATTCTCGGAGAGGATGGATCGGTGAAAATCAAAGAAAGGAAAATTGTAAGTGATACTGATTATGCCGAGGTGAGCATAGAAAACATCTACACACCCGTCAAGGAACAGGAAACATCGGCGAATAAGGCTCGTGTAAACATTCTGGAGACTTCAAACGAGGACGAATATGCAATGGTCAGTGATGAAAGGGAACCAATGCTACCGGAAAATATCAAGGGCAAAGAAGATCCATATGCGAAAGTTAAAGAGAAAGAGGATCCATACGCAAAAGTAAAAGATAAAAAGGACCCATATAATAAGGTCAAAGAGCCAGATGACCCCTACAACAAGGTCAAGGAAAAAGATGACCCTTACAACAAGGTCAAAGAGAAAGACGACCCTTACAATAAGGTCAAAGAGAAAGACGACCCTTACAATAGGGTCAAAGAGAAAGATGACCCTTACAATAAGGTCAAAGAGAAAGACGACCCTTACAATAAGGTTAAAGAGAAAGATGACCCTTACAATAGGTTCAAAGAGAAAGATGACCCTTACAACAAAGTGAAAGATGACGACCCTTATAACAAGGTTAAAGAGAAAGATGACCCCTACAACAAGGTCAAGGACGATGACCCATACAACAGGGTGAAAGAGGAAGGAGAGTCAGGTGGTTCATTTATGGATTTTGACCCTTACAATAAGGTCAAAGATGTTGACCCCTATAATAAGGTCAAGGACACTGATCCATACAACAAGGTCAAGGATGTTGACCCTTACAACAGGGTTGAAGATGTTGATCCGTACAACAGAATAAAGGGGGATGACCCACCCTATAATAAAATAAAAGGAGACGATATTGATGATCCTTACAACAAAGTAGATGAGGATGACTTTGTTGATATTACGGAGGATCCGAAATATCCTTACTCCATGGTTGATCCTAATAGGAAAGCGAAACAGGTGACAACAATTACAGTGACTCATAACGGTGCTGAGGAGCCCACTGCCTCTCCGGCTGGTGCCCCCCAAGTTGTAGATACATTCAAAGTTGAGGAAGGTACGGATGAATATGCTGTTGTTGTGAAAAATAGATCAGACTCATCATCGGTGGCCACTGTTGTGACCGAGTCGATGGTCACAGACAATCCCCCAGAGGTCAGCCCCTATACTCTGCCCCCTGAACCCCCAAGGAATTACAGGAGTGAGGAAACGTCCGTACAAGCTCCGCCTTCAACTCATGGATCCGCACTGCCACCAGTCAGTTCAGTCAACCAATCACAAACACAGACCTCAGCTGCTACAAGTGTGAGTCAAACCTCACCTGCTGAAGGAGACGCTGTGCAGGACACAGGTAGGTAACGAGCTAAATCAACACATTAGTACATGAGTAAAACACTGAATTTAAATGTACACTACGGGTGGCAAATTGTTTATGAATTATGGACGTTTGTTGAGGTGATTATGTGTTTTTATGGACTTGAAAAAGTGATATTAAGCGAGACAAAGCCAAGGTTAATGTAATTTTTTCAGGTCCATATAATCACATATGAACCAAAACAAAAGTCCTTATTTAATTGTAACATTAAATGAGATGCTAAATAATGTTCAAATCATTAAAAAAGATAGAAGGTATAAAAATTGTCATGAGTAAACTACAGCATTTGGCAGAGGGCATTGTGACATTACAATTAAAATGACGTTATAAAGTGAATATTGACCTGCTGTTTCTAAAGATAGTAGGATAGAGTCAATATCATTACCAATTATCGTTCAGCATCTATGACTTTATAGCCTGCCTTTTGCATTTCTAGGTCCTCCTCGCCGGGAACCTGGCTACATCAAGCTGACGTCAAGAGAGTCGATGGCTAGCATTAACGCACGCCGCTCTCTCAACACGTACGAAACTGTGGCAGAGACAGAAAACATGTATGCAACAGTAAGTATTGTTCTAGAGAGAATCAAGGCCAAGTCCTTCAGGGTCAGATTAGCATAACATGATGTTAATCAAAGTCAAACATCCTGAAAAAAAAAAGACTTTTTATTTACCGGGCAATATTTTCACATTTTTTCCCTGATGGAATGATTTGCAAGATATGGCAAGTAATTCTCTAAAATGACATGTCACAGGCATTATTTTGTAAGGCAAAGAAGAAAATGCTGAAGCAAAATCGATTTCATCTGAATAGCTTGTCATACCTAAAAAAGCCTAGGCACATATCAATACTTACTATTGAAATCTATATAGTGTGGTCTTATCTCTATATTCAGATCAACATCTAGAAAATACTATGGTTCCTATTAAGAGTTTTATTTGCCAGAGCCATTTTAGATTATTTTATGATTCATTGGGGCTGCAGTGGCTGAGTGGTTAAAGCATCTGACATTCTGCGACAACTAGCCCTCGACCACTGGGTGGCTGGTTCGAGGCCTACGCAGGGCACCCGCTAGGTACTAGCCATGGTTTTTCTCAGGGAACTCCGGCTTTCCTCCACCACCAAAACCTGGCACATTCTTAAATGACCATAGCTGTTAATAGGACGTAAACACAAACAAACCAAATGATTCAAATGCGGACTGAATGCTTGGCTGCTTATTTCGAAACCAACTTTGATCGTTCTCCACGCTTCCTTTGTTTACACCTTTCGTTATACATCAAAGTAACTGACTGTACAATATTTTAAGCATTAGATCTCTCATAATGATAATATGATATGCAAAGAATAACAATGTCAGTATCTATACGATACTCCACGCAATATTTGAGTAGACAGTGTAATACTCAGGAGTGCTATCAAAATTTGGAAGTGTAAGGTTTAATACATGCTTGTGAGCTACCTCCTGTTCCTAGAGAGGCCGCGGTGGCCAAGTGATTAAGGCATCTGACATTCTGCTCCCAAAAGCCCTGCACCACTGGGTCGCGGGTTCTAGGCCTCCATGGGGCACTCACTAGGTACTGGCTGTATAGGTCTGTAGTTTTTCCCCGAGAACTTCGGTTTTCCTCCACCACCAAAACCTGGCACATCCTTAAATGACCATAGCTGTTAATAGGACGTAAAACACAAACTAACCAAAACCGCTCAACAATCAGCATGGTTTTCACACAAAATATCAAAAAATGTGTTTTTGTTTGAATTATTAATTTTCATTAATGCCTTTGCCTTTTCATTTGTTTTAAGCAATGCTATATATAGATACACAGCTAATTCAGTTCTTTCACCTCATGCATGAAAACTTTGCCATTTATCTTTTTTAATGACATCACTTGTTTGATAATGCGTTTTATAGGTGGAAGGTAGTTCAGGAGATGGGATTGTTCAGGCTGCACCCACAAATCCTGTTCCTAGCCGAGCCAGCCTCCCCAACGACTTCTATGCAGAAATTGGGGGTTCAGGTGATGGGGTTGTACCAGCACCCTCCCCAAATCCTATACCAAACAGAAACAGCCTGCCAAATGACTTTTATGCAGAAATTGGAGCATCGGGTATGTGAAAATTAACAGTAAAAATATCACTCGTAAGGGATGTTAATAAAAGCACAACATTACCAGATAATATTATGATGAGATAAACAAATAATTACTTTATGAATTTTGTCTTACCAGGTATTGTTCTAGAGAAACTGAATAGAAAATGTTCGACAAAGTCGGGGGTTTATAGTACATGTATTTGCTGTGTCTGTGCGTCCATCCGGCCGTTCTGACTGTGGGTTCAAGAGCATATCTCGGACGCTGTTTCATGAATGGGCATCAACCTTTGTTAATACATGTGTACATCATAGTAAAGTTGTGTGTCGCATCCTAATACGAGGTCACTGTGGCCTCAATTTACCTTTGACCTTCACCTCAAGTACTGAATTAATTGTAATTCAGATTTCTACTGCATATCTTAGCCACTGTTTCATGAATGGTCTCTAAACTTTGTAGATATGCGGAGAGACAGGGGTATCCCGTGAAGCCCACGCTTTGAGTATAATCTATTTGTAGTCTAGAATTTAAATATAGTTAATAAAATCAAATATTTTAAAAATTGACATTAACTTGGTAAGTTACCTAGTCGAATGAATAAAATCTGTAACAGTTGCAGGGTTCAGATACCTCTGACCACAAAACTGGTTGGTTAATATAGACAAACAGTAATATTTCAGTGTAACAATCCTAGTATCATTTGACTGACCAACCGCCCTGTGACAGGGGTCATCCATCACCACCTACATTGTAAGAAGGAGTTTTAAATGAACTGGCAGTTTTAATGATGGGACAAATACTGTATTTACTACATTTCCTCTCATTTAATTTATTAAGGGCCACAGTGGCCGAGTGGTTAAGGCATCTGACCGTCTACAACCACTAGCCCTCCAATACTGTGTCTCGGGTTCGAGTCCTACGCAAGACATTTGCCAGGTACTGGCCGCAGGTCGGGTTTTTTTCTCAGGGTCTGGCTTTCCTCAACCATCAAAACCTGGCACATCATCAAATGACCATATCTATTAATAAAACAATACAAACAAACTAAGGGGCCAACACATTTTCTCAGATTCAAAATAAGTGGCTGGGCTTATTACAGGAAAATAGAATTTTGTTTTTTCGTAAATCTACTTAACTGCAATATATAAGAGTGGGCTTAGTACCGGATAAATACAGTAATCTTTATATACATGTTTTGATTCCCAGGAGAACAGCAAGCTCGTGTTCCAGCCCCACCCTCATTGGATAGTCTTCACCTCATGACAAAGACACACCATGAAGGTCGTCAAGGTTCAAGGTCATCCACAGAAGAAAGTGAATTTCGACACAGCATACCAGAGCAGTTGTCGCCAAGCGCCTTTGTCAACTCGCCTCCATATGGGGCATCGGCCAGAACAAGTTACGCAGAGCCAAAAGTGTCCAGTCCCAATGTCCGGGGCACTAATGGTAATGTGATCCTTGACCCCAATTACCAGACTGTCAGGGATTGTGTCAATGACCCTGACCTTGACTGTGACATTGACCCCAATTACGAAAGTGTAGAGGAAGCAAAAGCAAAAGCATTTGTGTTGGAAGAAAAGAAAGAAAACGGACAAAATTCGACGGACACCAAGATAAAAAGAAATCACGTTTATGAAGAGGTGAAACCGTCGTCAGAGACAAGAGGAAATCAGACGCGCGCTTTACGCTCTCACATGTACGAGGACATTAACGAAGTTCAGGAGCAGAAACGTGAACTGAATAGGAAGTCTCAAGTAATCTCAAAATCCAAGAAAATGTGAAAAATATAATTGATTTCATTCATGTTATGATTTTATTACCCATGTACACAGAATCTTAAAGTCACAAGTAATCTCAAATTCCTACCAGAAACCAAATGATAAAAAGTTAATATATATATACTGCCCGATTTAAATGCACTCAATACAAAATAAAAATAAATCTCAATTTCAGTTGGGAGGGGAAAAGTTTAAATGCTGCTGAAATTGAAATTTATAATTTAACAATTATTTTATGGTAATTGGAAACTGATTGTTTTGCTTTGCTTGCTTACAATAGTTTTTAAACAATAATTGCAAGAATTGGTCTTTTAATGCTGTTTATATACTGATTGTTGCAGTATACAATACTGTATACATACATGTATACTGATTTTAGCAGTATAAAATACAATACATGTATTGTAAATATACTGATTTTTGCAGTATACAATACAGTATATGCTGATTTAAGCAGTATACAAATATTGTACATATACTGATTTCAGCAGTATACAATACAGAATTTATGCTGATTTTGGCAGTTTACAATACAGTATATACTGATTGAAGCAGTATGCAATACTGTTTTTATGTTGATTTTAACATTTAAAAACAGTACATGTACTGATTTTAGCCGCTATATTGTACATACATGTATACTACCAGTAACTTTATCAATAATTTCTGGAATAAAAAATATGCATAATTCTGAACAGCACAATTTTTTATTTTTTTTTAATGGCAAGTAGCATGATGTCTGCTTAGAGTAAGGCCTGTCATACAATTGAAGTAATGAATAACAATGTTTAGGTTTAGCGGGGTTCCACAGTATTAAGGTTGTGGTATAAAGTAATTTGTTAAAATTTATTGGCAATTTCTCCTGTTCAGGCAAAACCAATATAGATGAACGTGCATCATTATTGTGTTTCAGACTTAATGTAAATCAGTCACTACCCAGAGTTGTCTTTCCTTACATTCAATCACACCTCTGTCAACGGCTGAATGCAGGGAATTTTGCCAAAGTTTTGAAAACCTGTATTGGCTAAATCTACTACATATTTCAGCAGCGTTTTTTATGATCAATTCATTAAACACATTACACCTAATTTCTTGCAAATATGGAACAGCAAGATTTTTTTCAACACAAAATTGAGAAGATTATGTTTGCATTCGCCATTGTGTAATCCGGCTTGGTATCTTCGTACATCACATAAATAAGATCACACTGTTAGCACATGTTGGATTCGTGATGAGTGTCGGAGATTATATTATAAAAAATTGCAAACAAATATGAACCTGGTTTTAGTTTTAACAGGCAAACAGGTCAAAGTATTGGAATATGTATGACAGAAAAGTGACATTCTGGTGAACTTACCTGATGATAAAGTGGTCAATCTTGTCCAAGGCCGCCATATTGTACAGTTTGACGGCACATGGCCAAGTGTCACATGATCAGAAGCTTTTTATAATGCAGACAACTTTCTAGCCAATGACAGAAGTGTTAGTGATTGTAAGTGATGACAACTCTGTGTAGAAAATTACTGTACATACTCTATACTTTTAATGTTGTCTTTTATATTTATGTGTCGGTACATCATTGTGTCTGTGTACTAACACATTCACCCCCGAAGACACATTTGAACTCTTCCAATTCAAAGAATGGAATAATTCATTATGAAATATCAGGGGTGAATGAGTTGAATTATGTAAACTTTATAAAATGTTTCAAAGTCTGCAAGAACTTCTGGTGCTTCATTTTAATAATTGCCTTCATAAATACTTCATTATAAATATTAAAGGGGGAATTACCCAATTATCTCCCCTTTTCAAAAATTGTTGACTCACTTATTTCGTCGTGAAATTCAATGCATACAAGTAAAACGACCATCACTATTTCTTTTTATTACATACTGTATTGTTATTGTGATGGAAATAAACAGATTTTTTTTTTTTTTAAATTATCGCAGAAAAACAAACCTTCATTTTGGGTTTTCTGTTTGCTAACGCTTTTTACAACTGTTTTGGTCAAATTATTGTGTCAGTTTTTGGTCAGTTTTCTAACCAGACTTCATATCATTCCAAACCTTGACCTTTACAAAACTCATGTACATGTACTACTTTTCTTTAAGGATGCCTGTACCACTGCCAAAAACTGTGACTGTGCATTTGAACCTGTTTATTTTTCTGGCATGATGATAGCTTTGATAAATCATTTCTTAAAAGAAAATCATACCTTGCAAGACTTTAATGAAAAAATAATAAAATGGAAAAAAAATAAAGATGAATAACCAACAACAGTGTTCTAGGTGTACAAATTCAGCGGGGCTAGACCGGGATTCGAACCCAGAACTGCAAATTGTCTTGTCATACTGTCACTATAATAACTGAGCTATCTGGTAAATTGAACTGTCAATTATGCTACAATTGCATCCAAAATCAAATTAAGGGGAGGTAACTATGCATTAGAGAGAAAAAAAAACACAATCCAGTGGTACAGGGATCCTTAATTATTACATGTAACATTACATTTATTGTAGTAATTTTTAAAGTCCATTTTAGATAATCGTTTCCTTCAATGTTGTAGATTTTTTTTTTATTTAATTAAAAAACCCTGAAAAGAGGCACAAAGGGTACTTGTTCAATAAACAAATGTTAAATGTTCAATAGAAAAGAAAGTGGTTGGAATCTATTCACCCCAAGGTAATTTTAATAAACTCTACCATGCATCGACCTGGATATGTCCATTATGGTCTACAGTGGTGAAAGGGTTAAGTGGTATAGACTAATAACTACAATAATTCAGTTATGTCTAATGTTTCTGAATTCTATCTACCTTAACCCTTTCACCCATATGTAAGTTGAATAAAATCTACCATGCATTGATCTGGACAAGTCCATTATGGTCTACAGTGGCTAAACGGTTAAGTGGTATAGACTGATTCTAAGTTATCACAGACATAAAAGGCAAAATCAACTGGAAATTTCAATATATTAACTCATTTATCCCTGAAATTTCATAATGAACTATTCCAGCCTTTGAATTGGAAGAGTTCAAATTTGTTTTCAGGGGTGAATGAGTTAAAACAAATCTGTTGTAGGTTAACTCATTCACCCCTAAAATTTCATAATGAACTATTCCAACCTTTGAATTGGAAGGGTTCAAATGTGTCTACAGGGGTGAATGAGTTAAAGTTTGAAGCTGTAACAGAAGATACAATAGATATTCTTGAGAAAAAGCACAAGACTCATTTTGTATTTTTTAATGTATTTGTGTTAATTTATTTATATTTTTAATTATATGTTTAAATACAGTAAAACCTTATTATACTGACATTGTAGATCTATTGGCAAATTTTTGTCATTATAAAGAGGTTTGACCACATAATGTGGTAATATCTACAGAGACTGTTAAGAACTTTGAAATATGTTAACAGTTACACAAAATTACAAGTGAAATGAATGTCTTTATATCAAGGTTTTACTCCATATAGCATATACAATAGTGTTTTGACATCTATGACTTTCTCACCGGAGGAGCTGTGCTAGAGCTTTGCAATTTTTGGTTTTCATTTAATGAAAAATTGTGGATGATATATTATTTGCAAACATACATTGACTTGCCATTTGAGAGGGGGTAGGGGAGGGGGGTAGTTGTGTGTGAGGGATTTACCTATTCAAGTCGTAGGGGTGGGGTGGGGTATACTAAGTCAATCGGGGGGCTAGGGGGCAAGAATGTCTGGGGTCGTGTTTACCCAAATCGGGTAACATCGGCACTTTCAGTAACAAGAAAATATTTTCTCGTTTACGGAAAGTTCTGACGGTTCCCGATTGATATTAGCCCCTGATCACTGCATTGTTGTTGAGATATTTTATAGTGTATTGTATCTGCACAGCTGCCTTATTGTAAAGGTGCAAGTAAGGAAGGCACATTTTGCAGAAAATAAAGCTAAAGGCGTGTGAATTATTCCATTTTCCTGTAAAAAAATAAAAAATAAAAAATAAGGTCAAGGTAGGTTATAAAGTTGGCAAAACTTCTTTTTTTTCATTTTCTGAATTTGTCTTGTTGTAAGAACAGTTGTATTAAATAGTGTTTTGCAAAATAGTGTTTTGCAAAAGTTAGCTTAAATACCAATGGCTACAAGTGCTTGCAGATTCACACTTTTTAAGTTAAAGATATTATGATGTCAGGTATATGGCATTTGTATATTTTTACAATGTATATACAGACTCCTGTGTATAATTTTTTATTATTATTTGTATGTTTATTTGCATCATGTTTTATTCTACAAATTGAAAACAATCCTTGTAATATCAACAAAAATTTCAAAATGTTAAACGGTCCCCCATACTCAGATTTTCAGTTATCCTATCCTTCAGGTTGTTTTACCAATCATGAGAACATCTGTCATATCTAACAATCGAAGGCACACAACAAGCTATTTGATTGGTTGCAGTTAAAAAAAATCCTGACCAATCGTTAGGCTGATACCTGTCCTTTGAAGATTACACAGGAGCAACACCTGATTTCAAGGCCAGGCAATTTTACTGCGTCGCTGCCGTGCAATTCTTTTCGTATACATCAAAGGATCAAACTATTCTAGTTGTATTATCCACAAGGAGACACTTAGGGAATCTTTTATTTCTATATATACCAGGGGTGAAGAGAACGAAAGTAAGCGTAACTCACGCAATCTCGAGTTTGAGTGCTAACTTTTGGTAAACACCCTAGGTATCAAAACAAATTTGATATGGGTCAAGCTTTCTGGGCATTTCTTATCAATTACTATAAGTGGGGCAGATTTAAATGACCCATCGGGATTCACAAGAGTGTGCAGGTAAGGACGCCTTTACCAGCATCTGACCCAGAATTAATTTGAGAGTTTAAAGTTGCGCATTCTCACCACATAGTGTGCAAGGTGGAATTTAATTTTATCAGGAAAAATTATCCTTTCAATTTCAATCTTGCTTGAATCCCTTTAACCTTTGGTACGACTTATGACCATCTTATATGCAACAGGCATATTGACGCCATCGTATTTTTACAGAATTACTAATATTAAGTTTATGGAATATTTCTTGTACATATCTTCGAGCTAAATGAAGGAAGCACATATATAGAGTTTAGGGGGTTGTAGTGGTATTTCAAGTAAGTCTTTCCAAAGTTTTAGTTTCTGCAAAGTATGCTGGAAAAAGAGTTTCCGTTTCCGTTGCAGAGTTATAGTTTTAGGCAGTGGTACGTCAATCCTTAAATAAGGTCATGCTAGGCTCTGTTGATGCCACAGATAGCTTGACTATTACAGTGCCTTCAATCTGATTTAAAACAGATCTTTAATTCCACTCCGATACTCTACTTTCCCCGACTGTAGAGTATCCGAGCCGAATCAGCGATCTTGTTTTAATTAGATTGTGACACCTTAGGGTTATGCTATATATAGAACTCAAGTGAAGTTTATGGGAAAATAGTGATAATGTTTCTATTGAGGAAGACAATTACAACTCATTCGCCCCTGAAATTTCATAATGAACAATTCCAACCTTTGAACTGGAAGAGTTCAAATGTGTCTTCAGGGGTGAATGAGTTCAGAATAATACACTGTTTTCTATGTTGTGTTTTAGTTTAATGTTTTTAGCATTCTGTGTTAAAAGGTTAGAAATAAAAGATTTCAAGTATTTATTTCATAACAGCTGTTTCTCTCATATGTTTTGATATGTTAAATGTTTCAAAGATGGGATGCAATATGTGGGTTAAATTTAGAAATTCGATCCATGATGTATGTTAGCATAATACCATTATCATCAAATAGATGAAATTTTGCTTATAATCTCATGTGTATTACTATGTTATATATTTTTTTATGTGTAGTTTCATAAACTGTTATTTATTTTTGAAAACTTTACAAAACAAAATGTGTCTGAAATCCATATCTCTCTGTGAGGGTTGTTTTTTTCTTTGATTAGCCCACGTTCAGAAATAAGCCCCCCCCCTCTTCTATAATTAACTTTACAGGAGAGTGTCATATCTGAAAACGTATTTGAAATGAGCAGCCAGAAATAATTGTTTTGAGTTACATTGTTACATTACAGGTTCTGCAGGTTTACAAGAAACTTTTTAGAACAAAAACAAAATTAGAACAGAAAACTCTCTGGCATATCAGAAAAATATAAATAACAGGGAATGTTTGTGTTACTTTAGCAACTAGGGTAGATAACTCTGTAGAATTGTCTCAAATGTCCACACCTTACCCTGATGCCTTACGTCCTAGTGACAGTTGGAAGTTAAACAAATTTGAACATAAGTCGTTGACCCTTCCCCTAAAAATCAAAAAGAGGGACTCTGCCATTGCTTAACCCTTTCACCACTGTGAACCACAATGGACTCATCCAGATAAATGTATGGAAGAGTCTACTAAAGTTACCTAGGGGTGAAAGGGTTAATTGAAAGACTAGAACATATTTTGAGACAATTTTGTGTTGTATAAAATGTGTGCTTTCCTTCAGCAAAATTGATGTAAAGAGTTTATTGGACCAACTTCCTAATGCCACAGGACGTTCTCTGCACTAACCACAGATAGATATGAGTCCATATAACTCAATGTCAAACCTGGTTTGTGTTTAACCCTTTCACCCCTGTGTAACTTTAGTAGACTCTACCATGCATTGATATGGATGAGTCCATTATGGTCTACAGTGGTGAAAGGGTTAAGTCAACAAACCACTCATTGTACTTAGTTTGTGTTTGTGTCTGTGTCCAAGTCCACAAAACCCCAAATTGTAACTACCTGTAGTTTGTGTCCACATCCACAAAACCTGAATTCTATTTTGTGTTGCCCAATGTACCAAACGTTTCATAGCACTTGGTGTGTTGCTGAGACCATAAAACCAGTAATAAATTATTAGATTGAATCATGTTTTGTTACTAGACCACTAAGAAGTTTTGGCGTGAAATATACTTCAATATGGTGGATAGTCTGTCCGTCTGTGGACAATATTGCATCAAGATTACCCTTTATTAAGTTCATGATTGATTTTAATCAAATTTTAAAAGATTTCCCTACCATCACATAAACCTGTGCATGTGTTTGTTTTCAGTGCTTTTTAAAAGTTATAGTCGTTGATTAACTTAGCATAACAAAGTGTCTACTTACTGTTTAATTTGCTACAGCAAAAACAATGAATAACGTTTGTGGGCTAGTTTAGCCCTTTCACCACTGTAGACCATAATGGACTCATCCCAATAAATGCATGGTAGAGTTCACTAAAGTTACCTAGGGGTGAAAGGGTTAATATCTCCTAGGATACTCTTCCATTGAGGACCTTTAGTTTTCATAGCGTTAAAATAGGCAGGTGTTTCACTTTGACACTCAAAAAGAAAAAGAAAGAAAACCTAAGAACATGTGACCACTGTTCTTTGCCCTGGTTGTTATTCTAGTTTTTCTACCATGCCTTTTTGTATAGTAAGAATTATATGGAGAGTTTGAAGATGTGTATTCTCACTAATATTGATTTCACCACATTGTGTGCAAGGAGGAACTTAATTTTATCAGGACAAATTATCCCTTCAATTTCAATCTTGATTTCCTTTAGCCTTTGGTACGGCTCAAGACTATCATATTGACACCATCATACTTTTACAGAGTTATTAATATTAAGTTTATGGAATATTGATTGTAGGTCTTCTTTGAGCTAAGTGAAGGAAGCACATATATAGATTTTAGGCGGTTGGTATTTTAGTAAGTCTTTCCCAAGTTTTAGTTAGTTTTGTACATGCTTCAATTTTGAATTAACTTCTTAATTTGACATATGACTTCCTCAGATTATAGGGTCATATGTATTAAGATAAACTTGAACAGGCAAATTATCCGAACCAAAATGTACGACTGTGTTTAGTCATGTTTTGTTTGTAAATGTGACAAGTTTTTCTTTTAACATTAAAATAAATATTCAAGTATTATATTGCTTAAAAAATATGGTGATTATCATAGAAGCTGTGCAAAATGCAAATGTATACAGACAGTTTAGTGTTCACAGCAGAGGTTATACACAAGTAGTGACGATGAAGTTCATTCATTTTTGTTTTAGCATTATTTTTATCATCAGAAAAATCTCATTTAGACATCATTTAGATAATTGTATATTACAAATATACCATTTTGTGAAATAAATATGTCATGTGTCATCGAATCATTACGTATGTGTAACAACATAAAAATAAAAACATATTAAATTGAAATGTTTTGTATTGTTAATTTTTTACTCTGCTATTTTTTTTATCGAACAAAGACTGGGATATCCCGAAGTTAAAATATAAAGTCTGTCTGTCTGTCTGAAAAAGTTTGTCCGGACAACTCCTTCTTAAGTAATGGAACTTCCAGATATGATAACTTCTACCTGAAGTTGTGTATCCAGGTATTTATTTTTTTATTCTGACCCCTTTAAACGAAGTTATGGCCCTTTGTTTCACAAATCCTGAAACTTTTTGTCCGGACAACTCCTTCTAAAGTTACGGATCGATTTCAACGACACTTTCCAGATATGATAAGTATCATCTGAAGTTGTGCATCCAGGTAGTCTTTTTTCATTCTGACCCTTTTTTACAAAGTTATGTCCCTTTGTGGAAAAATCCTTGTCCAGACAAATCCTCCAAAACTAGGGTGCCAATTTCAACGAAAGTTTCCAGGTATGATAACTACCACCTGAAGTTGTGCATCCAGGCATTATTTTTTCATTCTGAACCTTTTTTGCAAAGTTATGTCCCTTTGTCGAAAAATCCTTGTCCAGACAACTCCTCCAAAACTATGTTGCCAATTTCAACGAAAGTTTCCAGGTATGATAACTACCACCTGAAGTTGTGCATACAGGCATTACTTTTATATTCTGGCCTTATTTTTACAAAGTAATGGTCTTTGTTGAAAAATCTTTGTCCGGACAACCCATCTAGAACTACTGGGCCAATTTCAAATTGACAATGAAAGTTTTCAGATATGATAACTACTATCTGATGTTGTGCTTCCAGGTATTATTTTTTTAATCTGACATTTTTTTACGGAGTAATCGCCCTTTGTTGAAAAACAGTTTTCCACACAACTCCTCCAAAACTATGGGTCAATTTCAACGGAAGTTTTCAGATATAATGGTATTTTTTTTCCAACCTTTTTTATGGAGTTATGGCCCTTTGTTGAAGAATCTTTGTCCTGACAACTTCTCTTAATCTACTCTATTTCAAAGTTTACAGATATGGTAACTGCCCCCTAATGTTGTGCACCCACCCAAGAAGTACTTTTTCATTCCCACCCTTTAAAAGAAGTTATGGTCCAAAAAAACCTGTGTCTGTCTCCTAAACTACTGGCTCGATTTCAATGAAAGTTTACAGATTTGGTAATTACCCCAAGATGTCGTACATCAGGGTAGTATTTTTTTTATGTCGACGCTTTTTTAAGGAGTTATGGCCCTCTGTTAAAAATCGTTGTCCTGTCTAAACTACTAGGACACTTTCAGCAAAACAATCTGATTAAAATCATCTGTTACATGGCTCCGCCTGAAACAGTACGAAGTTAACGAAGCCATGTAACATATGATTTTAATCAGATTGTAAGCAAAACTGGTTCATCTGGGCTAACAAGGTTTGGTTTGCAAGTATGTTTTGCCATTGGGAGGGAGTACAGAAAGTATGTCAGTTACCTATATATTTAAATAAGTGTTCAGCTCAGTGAATAAAGAAATCGTTATTGGTGGGAGACTATGGATTGCTTTGCAATGCTTTGCCTTACGTAGCCTTTAGCTTACAGTTATATATAGGAGCGGGGGTATTAGTTATAGTTTCTCACTACTTTTAACTACCTTTTTTTTTATTTCCTGCCGCCTTGCTGGGCAATACCTCACTTCTGAATTTAATGTTGAACGTTCGTCCAGGTGAAGAAGACAGTGGGCTCTGTCCCCAGGCCGGGACATACCAAAGTCCTTAAAATGGTAGTTGTTATTCCCTGCTTAACGTTCAGCATTTAGAGAAATAGCAATTACTGGTTCACCCGTTGTCAGTATAATGTGACCAGACGGAATGCTGTGCTGGGTGCCTTCAGCATGGTATTTCAGTGAGATACCACTTTAAAGTCGGCAGCAGATCTGCGCTATCAAAAGGAGGCAATTACACAACCATACCTTGCCTCCAGCACACAAACACGCTTACACAACACTCATGGAGGCACGTCCTCAAATGAAATCAGATGTTAATAGGACGTTAAACAAAATACAACTAATTCAACCCTATTCCATGATGACTCCGTTTGTCTTAATGTGTTCAAAACTTCAAACAACATCTTCCAGCAAATTTCTAGCAAATTATGTCTTGTTGACTTCTGTGAAGATGACATGGAAGAAAACCGGAGCCAGAAAATTAGACTTTTTCTCATATTCATAATTATATGCCACCCATAACAAATGAGTCACCTGATCCCAATAATTCACTTCATAAATGACACCAAGTATATGTCCTCCAACTTAATCTTACCTAATTTTGTTAATATTATTTTACTGATAAGATAAAACAAACGTACTACTCATATCTCACCTGAGTAGATTTTTTTTATTAATTTAATCTTGTGTCAACAATCCTGGTATGGTTATACCTCTGCCACATCATCGTATCATATGAGGTGACTGATATGGGACCCCTGCAGAATTGTTCAATTCCTTTTCATGTTGTCTTATTCAGAACACTAAATTGATCCGCTACCTATGATGGATCCCACATTCATTCTCTTGGGATCTGTATTGATATATTCTTTTCCTTTCTGTTGAGTCTCCTTGGGCGGCGGAGGCCCCGTGGTTAAGGGATCTGCCGATCCTTGATCACTAGCACTTTACCACTGGGTCGCGGTCCCGAGGTCTACGTTGAGAAGTCGCCATTTTTTTTTAAATGACTATAGCTGTTACTAAGAGCTGAAGCACTAACAAACTAAACAGTCACCTTGAGCAGCTTTGACTAGTCTGTTGTAAAACATAACGGGTGAGGTTTCCTAATCCCGTATCCTTGCTATGACATGTCAGTGTGGTAGCACTATAATCTCTTCGTAACCCATACATAAGTGGACAGTGTCGTCATAAGATACGATTAAATAAAAAGCATATACAACGGCGTCAATGCACAAGGACAAAAACAAACTTAAAGGCGATTCACGAGACAACGGTAGGAATTGAGGCGGCAAAAAGGAAAAAAAAAAAAAAAATCATAGCTATCTTCCAAAAACAAAAACAAGAAAACCCACACAACATGCCGAATGATGCAGTAGCTTCACAAAGTAATTGCCTCCTGAACCGTGCTACCATCGTGATTTAAGATATAGCTATTGCAAGGTCATAAAAGAACCAACACGAAAAATCCAAATTGCTTCGTCTCTTAATAAAATGTTTACCTGTGAATATGCAACACATTCTGCACTTAGGGTATACTTCTATAGAAGACCTTCTTCCCTTCATCTTCTTACAGTAAATTATACCATTGAGGACGTGTATATTCAGATAATCTATACAAGGTATACCTATGTACACATCCTGACAGCTTGTCATCCAGGAATATACAAATCCTCAAGGGTGTATTTTTGTTCGTTTATACAAGATTATTAATTATACTTCTGTTCTTCTATACAAGAACTCTTATGTATACTTCGTTTAATATATGCAGTTCCTTCTTTGTATACTTCCGTTCGTCTGTACAAGACCTCTGTGGTATACCTTTGCTTGTCTGAATACCTCTGTTCGTCTAAAGAAGAACTGTGAGGTGTACTTCTCTCTTCATCTCTTTACAGCCTGTCAACCAGGAATATATAAGTCCTCGAGAGTATACTTCTGTTCACATTCACAAGACCTCTTAAGTGTACTTCTGTCCATATGCTAACAGCCTTTCAACCAGGAATATACAAGTCCTAGAGAGTATACTTCTGTTCACCTTCACAAGAACACTTAAGTGTACCTCTGTCCATATGCTAACAGCCTGTCAAACAGGAACATACAAGTCCTCGAGAGTATACTTCTGTTCACCTTCATAAGACATTTCGGATATGTATACCTCCAGCTCTTTACATCCTATCAACCTTGAAATATGAAAGTCCTTCACAGAACACTATGTCAAAAGAGTTTTAACTTTTGCTTTGTTAAGCTTTCTGCATCGCCCTGCTACATTTTTGTATTCTTTGTATTGTTTATTTTGTGGTATAAGCCCGTATACGGATATTTGTAACATCGATTATATCCATATCCGTTATTTTCTTTACACTACAGTTACCACTAAACAACATCTCCAATGGTAATATTCTTACTCTTAAGGCAGGGCGTGTGATAAAAAGTAAGTCAAATGTTGAGTTAAGAAGCATATGTGTTTCACGGGTATAGGGGTTGGCAACTCCTATCTCTTGGGTATGGCTCATATGGTATTCATGAATTTCAATTTATAATGGGTTCATTTCGTTCAAGTGTCTTCAACTTCACTATATTTCAGTAGGTTATTTTTAAGTAGGTTTGTGTAGGTAGATTTATTGCTTGGCTGTTAACAATGATCTCGTGAACTTATTTATATATATTGAATTCAACAATAACAACATCAAGTTGCTTCGTTTTTTTGCATATGTACAATGCCGGGGTCCAATGAAACTGCTTTAACTCTCCGGACCTACCCAACAGTAGAATATCTGCGCTTTATATTTATACCTACTTGTATACCCATTGCTTACCGTATGGTGTTTGAATTATTGAATAATCATCTTTGTTAAATAAAATATTTATCATTTCAAACTTGAAAAAAATCAATTTTCTTACTTAAAACTAAAGGAAAACCGGTTTTCAAACATTGTTGTTAATTCATTTTCTTATTTAGTTAGTTTTGTTTGCTACCTTCATGAGGTTTTTTCATTCCTAATATATTTTTTAAAGCTTTTTTCTAGGGGAGACAATTCCTGTTCGACTGTTCGATTCTTTATGTTTCTTAGGGGAGATAGCTCCTGTCAGACTAAAGGTTTAAAACAAGTCATAGATCTATAACAACTGTCTGATAGCAATAGTTAATTCTTGACGAATTTAAAACAATTCAAGATAATTTGTTTATAGCTATCTTTGGGAATGTTTTTTACCTGCCCCGTTTGTATTGGATTGTAATCCTGACACGAATCGTCTGTCTTTATACCATTAAATGAGGGTTCAAGTCGTATTGTAACAATGTATACTTCAGAGATGGAATAAATGGAATGTGGATTTTGAAAAATTGATCCATCTTTTATTTTTTGGCCCCTAGCATCACCGATGAGTCCTAGAAGGACGAAACAGCTGCGTGATGTTGTATAATTCATTTTTGAATTACTATTTCTATAACTAAAGGTGCAATCAATTGTGTGTGACTTACGTTTATCTTTCAGCCTTCTTTCCTCAAACTGATTCTTCTGTCAGCACGTTTGACTTTTCAACTCTACACTGCAAAACCGCATAGCAAACTAAAGGAATGCCTTACTTCTCATCAGATAAGAGCTCTATTTTTTTACAAGAAAATGTCAAGGATGAAATATAATCAGGATAAAATAGTGATAATGATTTTACTCTTTGATAAGTTCGATGGCAAGATATTCCGGTAGACTGTTGGCATTCTCAAGGGGACCAATTTTGCCCCTCTCTTGGTTGATCAGGATTTGTTTTCATATGAGGCTGAAATTGTCGAAGATTTTGCCATGACAGGTAATAAAGACCCTTTTTAGTTTCACTTTTAAATCATTAGATATGTCGTCTTTGAATAACATTTACTGACCACGTCTTTCTTGTATATCCTCCTCCCCTCTCTTCCTCCTCCCCCCCCCCCCCCCCCCCCTGTTCTAGATAATCCGCTCGACCTAATCTCTTTATAACATGTCTGTCATTGACGACCTACTGTTAAGCTGTATGATAAGCGTGCCTTTTTCAATTTTATCACATGACCTTTCCCTTTCTTGACAGTAACATCATAGTTTCCCCACGACGTTGTTAATATTTCGCCGTTCATTCAATGTCCATTCGCTTGCTTTAAATATAACGAGTACTATGATAACAAGTTTCGAAACATTAACGTGTTTCGAAAGACCCTGTTTAAAGGATACTATTGGTAGGTGATATGGCCGCCATCATGCTCACAATGCGAAAGATTCGATATCCTTTTGCGATATGATTATAGACAATTTATCATGCTTATTATTATGCCTTAAAGTTATTACATTTTCAATATCTTACATTGAGGACGTGACATTTTAGCTCACCTTAGCTCTTCCGTGGCGTCCGTCGTTGTCCGTCGTGCGTACGTCAACAATTTCTTCAAACGACTTCTTCTTAACCACTGATTGGAATTTAACTAAATTTGGCTGGAAGCATCCCTACTTGGTGGGAGTTCAAAGTGTACAAATGGTGGGGCTGAGCCACAAGGGGACTGAGAGGCAAAAAGGGGGCAATTTGACTTAATGGCTCTACGTACTTCTTCTATAGAACTATGCATTGGATATCAATCATATTCGGTTGGAAGCATCCATGGGAGGTGGGGATTCAAAATTGTACAAATGGAGGGGATGATCCCCAGGGGCCTGAAGGGCGGGGCCAAAAAGGGTTTACTTGGCTATATTCCTTTAAGCGACCTCTTCTCTGGAACTAAGAAATGGGTATTAACCATATTTGACTGGAAGCACCACAAGGTGGTGGGGATACCATATTATACAAACGGTGGGGCTGACACCACAGGGGGCTGAAGGGCGGACCAAAAAGGGTTATCGAGCTATTTTGATTTATGCGACTTCTTTCCTTGAACTAAGTGATGGATATCAACTATATTTTGTCTGAAGCATCCCTAGTTGGTCGGGATTAACAATTGTACACATTGACAGACTTCCCTCTGGGTCATAACTTTGAAACGATTGAGATCCCCACACCGAAACTATATATACAATTGCTAGGCATAAAGAGATAAATGCAATCATGATATAAGAATTGACCCTGGAGTCTGGCCACAACCCTAGGGACCTAGTTTATGAGTCACAACTTGGCAATAGTTGGGATTTCAACTCCAATACCATAAATACAACTGCTGGGTATGAAAAATCTTATTTGGAAAATATTTGCCATGATTACTTAGATATCCAGGTGAGCTGTACAGGCTGAATGGGCCTCTTGTTTTATTTGACTTTGATGGACGTTATGAAGTGGTATACGCTTACCTTTCAGGAATGTCTGGTCTAGTTCTCCTTGTAATTATGCAGAATTGTCCATGTAAATCTTTCTTTTGTTCATATTTTGTCATAATTTTATTGATTTTGAGTTTGAATCGCTTTCTTCACACATTGATATTATCCTTCTTGTCGTTAGATGTCATCTATATCATAGGCATAAACAATCTGAAATAGGGAAAGATTCACTGCATTTCAATATTCATGTAATGCATTGTAAGAGGTAATTTCAACTACACATAGTCAACGCCAAAATGTCAGTTTACAAATCATGAACAGTCTGATGGAACGTCGGATACTTACTGACAAAACATTGACCATGTTTTAATTAAATGTGTTCATAAATATTAAAAAAAAAACACGACAAGACATCAGCAGCTGTACAAGGGTTTTTAATACGGGCACATATCGGTGTGGGATGTATTTGTGTGCAAAAGATTTTTCTTGAAATCAAGGCACACAAAGGTGGGTTGAACAACGTAAACTGTTACTATCGCTGAAACTGATAAAAAGAGACATTAGATCACAAGATTTTTATTATTATTTGGATTCTTTCTTGTAGGTGTAATAAATTTAAAAAAAAACACCAGATTGATATTTATTCCTCTTGGTATTCTTCAGGGACTGTAGAAATTTGACTTAGATCTACATGGCAGGTGAGACCATGTCAGTAATGTTATGTTGTTGACAAATATTAACATAAGTAATATTATAACTGGATAAGTTCCGTGGATAATATTACAATGTATATTAATCCGCTCCTTTAGTTAATGGGCAAGACACCGGCTATTTACACTCTCTGATTGACAAAAGAAACAGGCGTTTGTGAAAGCTTGCAAAATGAGTAAATAATTATTGTTTATTATTCATACCAAACTGATAAATAAAATTCCGAAAATAAGCACAAACTCATTCGTCACAGATACAACACAAAAAGTTGGCACCCGTGCAGGACGGGTATCGAGAAAGAATACACATGCTTTTATCCAATCTAATGTGGGCACACACACACACAACCCCCCTGAAGAATTGGAGATTTGCGTCTATGCCCTCTACGTGGGGACATTAAAAGCGACCAAAATATATCTGCTGAATATATTGCAATATTCGGGAATCTATATTTCTCACTAATTCTATAGATCTATACGTTTTATTTCCTAACGTCTTGCTTTGCAATACCTTTGCTCACATTAGGCTTAAATGTTGAATGTTCGGCCAGGTGAGAAATTCAATGGGTTCCGGGATATACCAAAGTCATTAAAATGATAGTTGCTATTCCTTGCTTAATGTTCAGCATTTAAGGTAATGGCAACAACTGGTTCACCCGTTGTCAGTATGATGTTACAGGGGGGAATACTGTGATGGGTGCTTTCGGCATGGTATTTCATTGAGGTAGCAAATTAAGTCGGCCTCAGTTCCGCGCTATAACAAGGAGGCAATTACATCAACATGCCCTACCTCCAGCACACATACGCGCATGGAGGCACGTCCTTAACTGACCTTAGCTGTTGTCAGGACGTTAAACAATATAAAACCAAACCAAACCATGAACTTGGACTCTCTACGTTCATGTATACCTTAAAGGAATAAATTGATACATCATGATTACAATACAATTATATTACAATATAATGATATTTTGTGGGATGGGTTATGTCACCTATCTCTGCCATCGTTAACCGTACGAGGTACCTACTTTTGTCAAAATAGTGATGTAGATTGTAGAACCATTTATTCAGTGTTAATTTGCACGCTCTTTTTACTAGTTCTTTAGATTTGAAAATGGCTGGGTTCTGACGTCTACAACAGAAATGACAATGAGGTGTAACTATTTATGATTTTGTATATAATTGTTCATGTTGTATAGTTCGTCAATGCTAGATATAGATTTTGATAAGATAGACGACGTTATAGTAGATTTAACAATAGGTTATTGTTATTTCGTACTACTTACTATATTTTTCAAATCGATTCGTCCACAGAACATGATTTACCAACTTAAGCGTTAACAGTGCTAGTAGATAGCGTATAATGTATTGTTATTTAATGAGACGTATATTAAAACAAAGAGACAATTAATCTTTAACCCCGTGATACATGTTGAAATAAAAATGGGTTGGTCCCTTGCAAACACACGACCGAAACCAGGTATTCATTTAAATAAATTATACTGAGACGGTTAAACTGATGAAAGATAAAAACCGATCGTCAGACAAATCACATACATTTGGTATAATCTTATGACACCCCAGTAGACACTCGAGCGTTCTTATGATTTGATAGTCATTGTTACATTTTTGAGGTTATTATCACCCAGGGACATCTTTTAACCTAAATTATGCAGGTTTATGGTTCATTAAGATTATAATTGATTCCACGTGCTATTGTTTCCTGATAAAACAATAACTGTGTTTAAGTAATCAATCACGAAAAACACAAGTCAGCAGTGTTGTGAAGCAAGAGTGTACACTATCCAATCCAAATATATTAAACGGACATACCCGTACATCAATAAATACTCATTATTTATTTCAAATAATCAGTACTTCTTTAATGTCTTGTGCATCTCCTCGCCTGTTATAACAGTAGTTATGACCATTTGGATCTCCACCCCTTAGGCCATAAAGCATCACCGATTAGTCATAGAAGGGCGAAACAGCTTTATGGTGAAATGTTCAACGTTGTAAGTGATCAAAATATAATTAAAAAGAAGCATAATAAGCTGCCAATTGACATGCATCGCCTGCATGTTTTCGACAATCGAAATTCAATGTCTGTTATTACTAAGATCTGTTCATTTTATACAAGATTGTTGATTGACAGATCTTTGTTTCATCTCTTTATTTACGCCAATTTTATAAGTTATGACAATTACAAACAAGGGGACAAAGACACTCACACTTACATCATCATCATCATCATCGTCGTCGACATCAACATCATAAAAAGCTCTCATTCACGCTCATAGATACACAAGGACACATTCCGTCATACCATGATACACCCAGGTAGGTGTTAACTTTTGTAGATCCGATAGAGCCCGATATCTCGAAGCACTTTAGTTCTACTCTTGATCCTTCCAATGATCCCATGGAGCCTCAAAACCAATCATAACATAATCGTCGTTTGCGCATAACAATATCAAATGACATCATAGTATGCCTGCAGGTCGAGGGTGGAGAATAGGATATGCCTGTTGTTACCCACAGCATGATCAGCAGAAATCGAATCATATTGGAACCCCTTACAGAATTTAGGGGTGTCTTCGTTTCTTTAGTGTCTTTGCCTAGTTGTCTTTTGCACCTATTGCAACATTTGAGATGTTTACATTTCAATTTTTCCAACTACTTTTTCGTTGCCAGATGCCTCATTAGGCACATCTCGCTACGGCCTCAGTGTTGAGCGTTCACCCAAGCGAGGATTTTTTTTTGGTTCTGGTTCTATCACCAGACGAAGACAATGCCAGAGCCCGTCAAACGTTTAGCTTTGAATGGCTGTTGGAAGGAAGGTCAACAAGGTGTAGTTATAATGTGACCCGGTGGGGTGTCATGCTTCCGTACTCAGGTTATTAAATTTCAATGAGATGACAAAATAAAGTGGTGGCCTTGACTTCCCCTATCACGATGTCCTTGATATGACCTTAGCTGTTGATAGGACTTTAAACCCTAATAACTAACCCCCATCATGCGTGGGCGCCGTCTTCAAGTGACCTTACAGATGTACACTGTGAATGTACGAAACATGCTTCCGTTTTCATTTCTTTACAAACTGCGTTTGTGATAGGACAGGTATACCAAACAAAACAAAATGTATGAATCAAAGGAATGGAGTCACCTGTCCGACGTTTCAAAATTCTCAAAATTCCTCTCACTTTAAGACATCCTCACACCCCACACCCCGTCGCGCTAACATCCAGGCCAACACATGTGATAAGTATAAGTTGTAATACCTTGTTTCATTATTGTTATGAAATAAATAAACGTTATATCTAATCAAAATAAAAACGATGTAACTACTTCATTAACCATGCGCAGCTCAAAACGAGTGTAACCGCATGAATAATCTTGAAAGATTTAAATTGCTGTTAGTAGAAGCATGTTCAAGGACAATTTAGGTATTGTCAGAAACGTGCATTGGTTAACATATAGTGTTTTAATTATCATTGTATTTCCTTATAAAATATACATTAGCGGAGTTCGGTTGATCTTTGGAGCCATTTAAACTACAGGATTGTCGCTTATAATAAAATGCTTCACAAAGATTAATTACCTTAAATGTATATTTTAAAATCTAAAAATAACACAGGTTGTTAAAAAAAAAAAGCAAACATCATGGTTGGTATATTCTTATTTGGTGTTGTGGTTCATACCATTTCTATCTAGGATGTTCTGTTTTATAATAATATTAATTAATAATAATTTGAGGTTCTTATATACCGCTTTATATCAACCTACTAGGTCGTCTCAAAGCAGTTCACAAATTATTATCCGTGGTTATAGGACCTTCGAAACCAGACAATATCTTTCTCAACTTCCTAAGGAGCATACAGCCGTTGTTGTCATTTTGGCGCTCACAGCTAGCATCAACAATTCTAGCACTGCCCAACCACGAACTCATTTACAGCTGAGTAGACTGGAACAAGCGGAGTAAAGTATCTTGCTCAAGGATACACCCCAGTGCCGTGCCGTGACTCGAACCCGCAACCCTTCGGTCACGAGCCCGGCGTCCTACCACTAGACTACCGCGTTTTTTATAAACCTGTGTACTGTATTACAATATAGGTAGACAAACTCTGGGAGTGCTTTAAGCTCATCCTCGATACTCTGAATGTTACGCTCACTAACGTTCCCTGCACCCTTGGAATATGTCATGGCAAAATCAAAGGCTCAGTGTAGGTCACCCTGTGGATGAGGCAAGAAGATTAGTTTCATTTTTGTATGTACATCAAAAATATATTGCAGTCGCGTAACGGTAAAATTGACTGGCTTTGACTCAAGTCGCTTGTCACTCCTCTGTAATCGTTAAATGATAGGTATCAATCTAGCAGGCAAGCGAGCGTAACCCTGGATTATCAAGGATATATTAAGCTTGCATGTATAGTTCAGAGCCTGATTTCACCAATCATATTCTTTTACGCCCAATGGAGCACTTCGGATGTTTACATTTTTTTTTTTTTTTTTTTCTGTTGTTGACGTCTTACTTTCTAATGCCTCGCTTTGGCCTTTATGTTGAGCATTCGCGAATGGTAAGAAGGTTTTGGGTTGGATCCCAGACCGAGACAAAACAAAGTCCTTAAACTAGGTCGTACTGCTATTTTTGCCGTTCAGCTTTAACCCTTTCACCCCTATTTAACTTAGGTAAACTCTACCATGCAATGATCTGGATGAGTCCATTATGGTCTACAGTGGTGAAAGGATTAAATGAGTGTCAGTAAGGACTGTGAGTCCACTGTAAACACTAGCTTAGTCCGTGGTTAAGTATAATGTGACCAGGCGGAATGTCATGCTATCGTGTCCAGCTTACGACATTTCAATTAGATGACACTTTAAAGGTATCATCAAATTGACTAGACATTCAGTTCACCGTCTTTAAATGACTTAAGATTTTATTTTTATTATTTATGTACGAAACAAACTACCATTTTCATTTCAAAAAGCTTGCATGATACCACAGGTATTCCAAAACAATACCATCTACTAATCAAAGCAAAAATTGTACATTTTCCAAAATGGGTTTGACCGCATACATGATTTTTTAAGGTAAACATAGTGCCATTAGTTGAAGCATGTTGAAGGACACTTAAGGTATTGTCAGAGACTTGTGTAGGTAGAGTATGGTAACGAGTATTATATTTATCTCTTTGTACAGCCCTGTTATGTATGTACTGGGAGTGTGTTGTTGATCAGTTTGACGATTTAAAGAAGAGGATTGTCGTTTATAATTAAATACTGCATAAACAATACTTATCATAATTGATTATATTAAGAATATAGTAATACGAGTGTCTTAATTATCTCTTTGTATGTCCCAATTAAGTATTTACACGGTGCATGTTGATGATCAGTATGACTATTCAAACAAGAGGATTGTAGTTTATAATTAAATACTGCATAAACAATACTTATCATAATTGATTATATTAAGAATATAGTAATACGAGTGTCTTAATTATCTCCTTTCTGTCCCGATTTAGTATGTATACTGGGAGCGTGTTGTTGATAAGGTTGACCATTTAAACAACAGGATTGTCGTTTATATGCAAACACTGTTTAAGAAAATCTATGCACGTTGTCTTGCAGTTAGTACATTTAACTTCCAATAAAAAATGCACGCTGTCTGCGGAAAAGATAGCATACAAAAAGATAAGTATTCCGAATTTAGATTTTTAATTTATGGTACCAATGGTCCTATGCCTCAAGCTTCCCGTACTAAAGGTAACAGTACCCCCTTGATATTGTCGACCCGATAGTATTGTCAGCCGGAAAAGAAATATTTTGTTTACAGCATTCGTGTTTTTAAGCCAATTCATAGTCATTGACTATAGTTGTTTAACTGACATCTATTTAACCCTTGTAAACGCTATGGGTCTAAACGCGACCACCATCACGTGACCCTTGTCAGATTTCAATGTTTATGACGTCAACTGACTGCACTTTACTGTCGGGAGACGAATGCCTCTAATGACCCATAAATGTTTGATGTTTTTTGTTCCAACTAATCACCAATATATCTTTAATAATATATGTGGTGTCGATATGAAAAGGCCGTGTCTATAAATAGCAACAACTTCTATAACTGTTCAGACACATACGGTATTGTTTAACGAATAAGGTTTCAATGTGACGTCATCAGATCGAATCTCATTGGTGTGTAAACACTCCGTAAAAATACGGGGACAAGCGATACATTTGCACAGAGGATCTCAACACTGACAGTGCGTGTCTTTACAGGAAACATAATACTCGTAATATGGTGGGTAGCACACTTTAAATTTCTGTTATTTGTTCGCATTAATTACTGTTTGTGTCAACAATTAATTGCACACAAGAGTAAGCAATCAATGTAATTGGCATTTTTGGTTTTGACATACACAGGTCATTTTTTTAGTTATTACATAGTATATTGTGGAGATTACTTAGTACAACGTACTTTATATAGAGTAGAGTGATTAAACATAGATTTGTAGTACTGTATAGAGATAATAATGCAATCGAGTGATTATGTATAGCACTGTAGTAATTATACAATACAGTTTATAATACAATATAGAGACTTCAGGTTAGTTAGGTTAATGATTTATAGCTTATTAGAGAATCGATGTGATATAGTATATTAATAAAATAGTATAGCATATTGATTATATGGAAAAAGAATAATTTCATAATACCATATAGTGATTGTATAGAGATTACATGTTACCTTACCAGATAGCATAGTACAGTATAAAGAGTATATAGTATCGTATAACGATTTTATAATACAATAAAGTGATTGTATAGAGATTATATAGTGTCGTATAACAAGTTTATAATACAGTTTAGTGATTGTATAGAGATTATATAGTGTCGTATACAAAGTTTATAATACAATTTAGTGATTGTATAGAGATTATATAGTGTCGTATAAAAAGTTTATAATACAGTTTAGTGATTGTGTAGAGGTTATATAGTGTCGTATACAAAGTTTATAATACAATATAGAGACTTCAGGTTAGTTAGGTTAATGATTTATAGCTTATTAGAGAATCGATGTGATATGGTATATTAATAAAATAGTATAGCATATTGATTATATGGAAAAAGAATAATTTCATAATACCATATAGCGATTGTATAGAGATTATACAGTTTCATATAACAAGTTTATAATAGAATATAGTGATTGTACAGAGATTATATAGTGGCGTATAAAAAGTTTATAATACAGTTTAGTGATTGTGTAGAGGTTATATAGTGTCGTATAAAAAGTTTATAATACAATATAGTGATTGTATAGAGATTACATGTTACCTTACCAGATAGCATAGTACAGTATAAAGAGTATATGGTGTAGTATAACGATTTTATAATACAATAAAGTGATTGTATAGAGATTATACAGTTTCATATAACAAGTTTATAATATAGTGATTGTATAGAGATTATATGTCACGTCACATAGCTTATAGATGATATAGTATAGTATAGTGATTAACATGATAACTACTGATATCTGAACACGCCACGTCTTGTAACGTTTGGTGTAAAAAAATAACATGTATACAGTATACTAATTAGAAACTGTTGTTGTTGTTGCTGCTGCTGCTGCTGAGGCTGCGGCTGCAGTGGTGATGTAGTGTGTTGCAAGCATTCTACTGCATTAATCAAATTTCTCTTTAACATTGAATCATTTAGGAGGACCAATCGACCACAGAGATGAGTAAAGAAGATCAGTTCGAAGAAAGTAAGTTGATTTTGTGTACCATCGTCCAAATGAAATATAGTACAATATGGCTTCGTCCTTTCGTCCGACCGTCAGTAATTTTTTCTGTTCATTTTAAAAATAATAAACAAGGGTAATATTTTGATCGGTGCATAGTTATCATATCTTTTTCATTGCTGGAAGTAGTCATATATATCATCCGCTACAATGTTGTGTTAAGGTCCAGGTCACCAATCTATATATAGAAAATTCTCAATGTTTCAGATACTGTAAAAGTTTAAACTGCCTGTGGTAGTTCTCGCCTGTTGACTCTTTCAACTTATCGCTGTGTGGAAATTTTCCTATACAATCTGTAAATAAATATTTGCATTTGGATATTTTCGTGTTAATTTACTCATACTCGAAATTTCCACATCGCTATAATTTCCATGGTTACATTTTATTAATATTTCATCCATATGTGTATTAATTACTATGTTTTGTCACTTTCTTTTGTCCAAAATTAAGGTCAAGGTGCAGAATAGATTTTACCAGGATATGAAAGAAAATCAGTGAAATGATAATGAATATAAAATTTGGAAAAAGTAGAAATTTTATTAACTGAAATTTACATGAAATAGTGTTGAGTTTTTACTCCTCTCTGCCAAAAAAATAATATAACGATATTATAAGATTTTGAAAAAATGTGAAACATTTAACATGAATGTACATATCTTATCGTTAGCTTTTGGTCCTTTTTTGGCAAATAATTAATATAATGATGTCATATGGATTTTATTCCACATGTAATTGATTTCAAACGTATAATATGGGTCAAACAAGGACTACAAAGAACGGTCTAGTTAATAAATGCTACGTATACAGCACAATGTGGGTTTTTTCAAAGTATGGTTAGCATGACCGAAGACAATATCACAACCATATGTGTTGATATTAAAAAAAACATAAGGAACATTTGTAACACGTTATTAAACAAATTGTAATCGAATTTAAAGCTGACAAAAAATATTGTTAAGTTTTTATTCCAGGTGTTATTTTATAAATGAAAAGCATATACTGTTACAATAGACTATTGTATTCGTATTTGGCTTCATGTCATATCTCTGTGACGTCAATAATCCAATATCAATGGCATTGGTTTCATAATATAGCTACAATCATATAGGTTTGTATTTCATATGGCAAGTATGTGACAATCCCTTAGGATTGTATCTAAAAGTTCTGATAAATGACTATTTGTATGCTTGAATCTAAAAAGGACGAATATGTGTCAAAAATATCCTTGTTTCTAAACAAGTAGGTGGAAATTATAAAGCCTTTTACAATTATGGACGTTTGTTGAGGTGAATTTGTGGTTATGTGGACCGGAGATAGTGCTATTGACCGAGTTAAAGTCGAGGTCAATATCACTTTCTCGGGTCAATAAATCCACATATTCGCCGAAGAACATTCTTTAATTGTTATATTAGATGCTTAAGAATGTTTAAATCATTAAACAAGATGGAACGTATGAAAATTGTACGGAGGAAAGTACTGAATTTGACAGAGAGCATTTTGACGTTACAATTGAAATGACGTCATAAAGTGAATACTGACCTGCTGATTCTAAAAATAGTAACACCAAGTCAGCATCACAAATCACCGACCTCCACGTGTTTATAATACAACCAATTAGGATGTGAGGAAAATATGATATCAGACATAAAAAGTGGGTTAAAATCTTATAGGATTTCAACGTCTAACATGATAAATATGTGTAAAGCCTATAGACATGTATTCATCAGGAAAAGTAAACGACAATCCTACAGGTTTGCATTATCAGAACGACAAGTATGTGGCAATGTTATAGACTTAAAGGACTTTACATGACAGGCGTCTTTGATGAAGCAGAAGACGCTTACCCTTCAGAACACCCTGGGTCCGTATTCATGAAACCGTTCTAGTGCTCAAGCATGGAATCTGTGCTCAAACCAACTTTCTTGTAACAATGTTTCCAAATCATTGACAAAATAAGATTTATATATTGAGTTATAAACCAGAACAAGAAATTAGGCTTGAGCGCACAAATTCCATGCTGCAGAATGAGAACGGCTTCATGAATACGGGCCCAGGTCTTATTATCCCTGTTTTTTTCAATGGTTTCCATGTAAATCTTTCCTTTGTTTATTTTTTGCTTTGGTTTTATCGATTTTGAGTTCGAATTAAGGTTTTGATGACACCTAGGTATTCTCTTGGGGGGTGGGGTTCATGTAAAAAGACAGGTATTTTTCAATATCATACGCGTGTATCTAGTACGCCGAGAATATGGCAGTCTTATATCAAACGGGATATTTGGTTGACATCTTATCAGCTGGAATGCATGTTACAATCATATAGGCTTGTATAAAACAAGACCAGTGAGTAAAAATCCTCTAGGTGATTTTATTCTTGTAGTTGGCGCTACAGCAAATCGAAATAATATCATCACATAGCGGAATGATGGTATTGTTTATAATCTTATTGATAAGTTTCGATTTTTGTTCTTGAAGTTGGCGCTACAAACAAATCGAGCAATGTGATAATTTAAATAATGTCATTATATAGCAGAATGATTTTATATACTTATCATAACGTAAAATACTATGTAACACTTATGAAAACCTTTTGTCCTCACTTCCCTAGTTTCTTATTTGAGGACGTGCCATTACAAGTTTTTACTTAAATTTACATGTCAGGCGGTGTCGATGAAGCAGAAGACGATGCTCTTCCGGTACATCTGGTCTCATTCTCCGTGTACTTTTTCAAAGTTCTTCATATAAAAAAAAACTTAATTCATATTTTGCCCTAGTTTTATCGATTTTGAGTTCGAATAACGGTTTTGTTGACGTTCTTTATGTACTTATGTGTTGCAGAATGTAAAGCAATCTTTCAAATGTTTGACATTGACGGGGATGGTCAGCTAACAGAGGAGGAGATAATGAAAGGATATCATATGTTTGATATGAATCCGACGGAGGAAGATATAAAACAGACAATGAAAGACCTCGATATCGATGGTAAGGATATTTAATATCAGTTGTTGTATATTCAGTTAAAAGAAGATTGTCGATCCTTCAAAATATCATTGAACAAGTTAGGCCAACAAAACGTATGTATGTTTCTGGTAAAATGACTGACAAAAGGGTTGGTCTGTCGTGATTTATTTTCATTATATTTTGTTTTTCTTTACCTTGAGTGGGGGCTAATTTAAAAAATTACCAATGTAACCAAATATAGATATAGAATAATTAAGACCAATTGCATTCATTTTTATTATATTTTTAGGTCCCTTAAATAATAATATGGGATTTAAATTTGGTTCTGATACCTGCTTATGATATACAGAGGTGTCATATAGACGCTTACGTTGTGTGGGGTTTTTTGCGTGTTCAAACGGGACGTTTAATAGCATGCAAGTGAGAGAAAATTGTTAGTGTCGGAAGGTAAAACTAGGATCGGTCGGGGTACATGAAACATAACTTTTTTGCCTCATGTCTGTCAGTAGTCATTGTGTATGAAACAACAGATTTACTCGGCAGTACGCATACTATCACATCAATTGCAATAGCAAATAACCCTGAAACCTCACCCCTCCCTACTAGGCATCACAATCTTTGACCAGTGTATCTGATACATCAGAAACACTCATTTCAACCATCCTCGATACTCCAGGGGTTAAGCTCACTTATGCTTTCTGCATCCCTTAAATCTGTCATGACAAAATCGAAGGTTCAGGTTGCACCTTGTGGATGAGCGTCCTTAAATGATCTTAGTGGTTAATAGGACGTTAAACAAAATAAAACCAAATTGTGGATGAGACGACGAAGACCAGTGTGATCATTTGGTGTATATCAGAAGAATCCCGCAACAGCGTAACGGTAAAATTGACAGGCTTTGATGTAGGGTGTCGAAGTTGCACCACGCTGAACATTGTTTTTAAAACATATAATACATAAACGGTTCAGGCACTCTGCCAGGTCGCTCTTGTGTGATTTCCTCAAAATTAGTTGTTGTTCTATTTTTGAGTCCGTGTGGGAAGTGAATCTTTTGATAGACGATAAATACGACAGACGACACGATCAAGTAAAAGAGTCACACAGCAAACATTTCTGCACGCGAAAATTACCAATTTTACAGTAAGTCGGCACACTGAAACTTTTGGGCTTCTATTACAATAACACGTACAGCTAAATTTCACTTATTTCTTTTACAGAATCAGGAACAATCGATTATGACGAGTTTAAGAGTTTAATGTGGAAAATTGACCAGGACGAGGAACGGGACAACGTGGCTCAGGCATTCCGCAAATTCGATCGGCGCCGGAGAGGCTACCTTGACAAGAGGCAATTTAGTTCCGTACTTAACGCCGCCATTAAAGGCGAATCAGGTGAAAAATTCAGTAAAGAGGACGTCGACAAGTTCTTCAAAGTTGTGGACACCGATAATAACGGCAAGATTGATCTAGAAGGTAAAAGTCATTAAATGAATTCTGCAAAATGTATGTGTATTGGGGCCATATTAATTTAATGTGTACTGACAAAGTGGAAATGTAAGCTTACTTTTGAGATACCTCAAGCCTAGTTAGCTTTCTTTAGAGATACCTCAGGCCTGTTTAGCTTACTTGAGAGATACCTCTAGCCTAGTTAGCTTTATCTGTCTTTAGAGATACCTATAGCCAAGTTAGCTTATTTAAGAGATACCTCAAGCCTGGTTAGCTTACTGAATAGATACCTCAAGCCTGGTTAGCTTATTTTAGAGAGAGATACCTCAGGCCTGGTAAGCTTACTTTAGAGATACCTCAGACCAGATTAGCTTACTTTAGAGATACATCAAGCCTGGTTAGCTTAATGTAGAGATACCTCAAGCCTAGTTAGCTTACTTAATAGATATCTCAGGCCATGTTAGATACATCAGGCCTAATTATCTTTCTTAATAGATACCTATAGCCTAGTTAGCTTACTTAAAGATACTTAAAGTCTGGTAAGCTTACTGTAGAGATACCTCGAGCCTGGTTAGCTTACTTTAAAGTGCATCAAGCCTGGTTAGCTTACTGTAGAGATACCTCAATCCTGGTAAGCTTACTTTAGAGATACCTCAAGTCTCTGGTTAGCTTACTGTAGAGATACCTCAGTCCTGGTAAGCTTACTTTAGAGATACCTCAAGTCTCTGGTTAGCTGTCTTTAGACATACCTTAAGCTTCTTGTTAGCTTACTTTTGTGATACCTCAGACCAGATTGACTTACTTTAGAGATACATCGAGCCTTGTTTACTTGACAGTAACTTAATCCATATTTTGAACCAGAATATTTTCAAAACTATTGAAATTGAAAACTAAACATGTGTGTATTAAGACTTAAGATGATCAGCAGGTATTTGTGTTTTTTACGTAGTCCTCAAAATCAAATTTAAAAACTTTGCGTTAATGACTCTTTAAGCTGATAATACTTTGACTATCCGGGCCCAGATTTTTATCTTTTTAATTTCATATCTTGACACTAACATACATCATGACAGAAATGCAAACGTGACGTCACCTTTACGATCGTTTCGATTCTTCACTCAGCAGAAACATACCAGCCTTACCTTTATACGGATTTAGCATATACCAGCGGATTCTATATAGTAAATATTCTGTTTTAATTTCCGGGATGGTCTGTATAGTGTCTCCTATTTACCGTGTCAGTTATTATTAATATGTTATAGATATTTTGTATATTTATTACTTAACAAATGAATTTTCATAGGCAGTTAATTTTTTCTAAATTATTCTTTTGGTATTCAGTCCGAAGCTATTTGTGATTTCAACGTTCAATTATTCACTTGTCAGGTGCCTTTGGAACTTAAAAAAAATGTTAACACTGAACATTTGATATCAGCAATTCTCTAACCCTACATTTTTCTTTAAGATGATTGTATAACTTTAGCTCATTAACCCCTAAAATTTCATAATGAACTATTCCAACTTATGAATTGGAAGAGTTCAAATGCGTCTCTAGGGGTGAATGAATTAATGTTTTACAAATTGTGATATTTCGCTGTGTACATGTGACCCCTTGTAATACTCTAATGTGTGTCTGCGTGAAACAATTAAATCCTAAAATCTTGCTATGTTTATGTGTTCCTACCTGGCCTCGTTGATAGTAGTGCATTACGTATCAATGTACCCATAACAGTGGACCCATGTATCGCCTATCTTGTTGCGCATCTTCACCGGTTTCTTAAAGACCGAAAATATAGTAGCAATAAAATAGCAATAATCCTGATCATTTGATATTAATCGGAAACACACTCTGATTTACGATGTGATGTCAAAAATATTTATTTTCCTTTTGTAAATAATTTGTATATATTGCATTTTCCTTGAGAGTAGATATACAAACTTTGTGCAAAGAATTCTGTTATTTGTTTTGAATAATATCCTACACCCGATGTGGACTCCACACGAAGTATAGAATATAATATTGACTCCCATCGGATGTAGGATTTGATTTTAATCAGATTGGAAATTGTGTAGTGTCGTGGCATATTTGTCTAAATTGCAGCTATCTATATATGTTAATTTAATTCAAACACACCATTAGAAGAATTTTTATGATAATTATCATCAAGATAAATTTCAAATGAACATACAAATGTGGTTGTTCAGCTTTCATAACCCAACAAAACTGGGTCATGACGACCATTCAACCGTAAGTGTCATTTTGACATCAAATATATTACATGAAATTTTTGCTTAAATTAATTTCGAATGGCCTTTAAAATAACAAAAAGGCTAGTTAAAATGCAATTAAAATGTGAATTAAGGAAATAGTGAGTATCTTGAAGGCAATTTTACATGTCATGTCAGGTGTCTACCGGATGAATCGATGAAAGTTAAAAAAAAAAACTTACATTTTCTACCGCAACAAGTTCATCTAATTTTCGGGGGAAAAAATCATTTTCGCGGCTGTTTTCCTTTCAACGGTTGTATATATAAAAAAAGCTTAAAACAAGGGAAGCTTGTATATGTTACTAATGACATTTAACTTTACAAGTAGGGTTGCTATTATGTTGTTACAAGTATAAAATTATACATGGGCTTTATAATGAAAATGTGGTAAGTATACTTTAATATATACCTGTCTTTGTTTTGTGAAAAGATTCATGCAGCACAACCAACAAGTGTTTATATGTGACGTTGCGATGACTAGTACGGTATGTACTCTGTCACATTCATCAGACAAATGACCAGTGTAGCGTATGTACTCGAATGGTTCGAGACCTACGTGGGGAAGTCGCCAGGTACTGGCCGTCGGTCAGTGGGTTTTTTCTCCGGGAACTCCGGATTTCCTCCACCACCAAAACCTGGCACGTCCTTCAATTACCATAGCTGTTAATAGGACGTAAAACACAAACAAACCAAAATACACAAAAGATGTAAAATATGTACGAGCTGTCCACAAATCTATGTCGATTCGGCTACGCTGTAAGCATATAAACAATGTGTTGTTATATATATGTACTACCGAAATGACTCGATTCAGCTACTAAATACTTGGTTATAGTTGTGAGAGAGTCTAATGAGCCCCCTCATCTCGATTAAGATGAAGAAAATGTTTAGAAATACCTGTCTTTGTGTTTCAGAGTTTATAACCGCTTTCACTGGAGAGGTTGACATATTCGCCAGTATACGAAAACCAGAATATGAAGTAAAAGCTGAAGCGGAGGAACAGAAGCAAGAAACCTAGATAACAAGTGAAGACGGTTTCTAGTGTTGAACAAATGGATAGACTGGGCTTATCAGCGGTAACATATTATACGTATGCGTTTGTTATACCGTAAACACCAAGGGTATGTTGGTTAATACCAAGCCAGGGACAATAGAACTGTGGTGTAAGCCTGGATATACGATCAAACAACGTAGAAAAAAAGATATTTTTCATTCTTCGTAATTGCTTGCTTTAAAAGTGGAGATTTTCGCAGGTGGAAATGTTGGAATGCTTTGCGACTCTTGAAACTGCAAAAAGTAAATATAATCATCAAGTCTATAGTTCAGTCTGGATCTATGTAATACAGATATCACGTCCGTGAAAAACGTTTCTGGAATGGTGTGGGATAGATGAATTAAAGCTATCTTCACTGTATAAAGCTATATTTTTACGGTTCTCTCGTTTCTCTTTCAGAGCTCGCTGTTAAAGATTTATAATTCTTACTTTCCAAATAGGTTATATTGTAGGGTGACATATACTTGTTATAACAATACCTTATTGTTTTCATTTATTTTTCAATGTGTACTATCTCGTGTTTTACTTAAACATGGAACTGTTTTCAGCTGAAATTCACAGACAACATATGAATGTCTACAGGAAACTAAGAATTCTTAACTTCATATTTGAATTTGTAAGTTTCCGGTTGGCATTCATATTGACTATGAATGCCAACAAAAAGCAGTGTAGTGCTTCTAATAACCATTATTCTTTGAATGTTTTGATTTTAGAGCAAACAGGGTTCTTTTATTTAAATATTGTATTTTAATTAAAAATAAATGTGTTTACATCATGTACACCACCTGTAAAAAAAACAACATCAAATAAATGCATCACCATGGTAACGTCTTTACAGATACGACCTTCATCACTGTTTGGTTATGCTAGTAAATGTTTTATATGAAGATTGTGCCTAGTCCGAGTTTCCTTCAGCCCTGACACAAGACATGTCTAAGTCTGGTGTCAGGGCTCAGTGGAAACTCGGAGATCCGTGAAAATGCCTAAGTCTGGTGTCAGGGCCCATGCAGTGGAAACTCGGAGATCTGTCAAAACGTCTAAGTCTGGTGTCAGGGCCCGTGGAAACTCAGAGATCTGTCAAAATGTCTCAGTCTGTTGTCAGGGCCTAGTGGAAACTCGGAGATCTGTCAAAATGTGCGGAACAACCGGTTCGTCTGTTTTTGAATATATCAATTTCAGGTATAGATACTGGCGGACCTTGCAAGGCTTTGTCAAAGCTCGCCTGAAAACAGCATCAGATTACGATTAGGTCCGACCTTATTTCATAAACGAACAACAATGGTCCAACCGGTTCAACCGTTCGAATCGCGATAAACGAAAGCGGCCCTGCATGGTCAGAGGAAACTCGGGCTAGATTGTGACGCGACTGTTGAATTAGTAAACATAGTATGAATGTTAGATCAAACCCATTTTTTAATGTTTCATCGTTCCAAAATATCATCCTATGCTGCATCCTACTGATTCTACCACTTGTAATCATGTCACATGTTTGTACATTTTGCGTGTAAACACGCACCTAATATTTTCATCTTATTTTCAACGTATTTTCTCATATTTCATTTATTTTATTGTGCTTATGTGGTGCCATATGCTGTAAAAAAGTGACAAGCACTGATCACAGGCGCTGGACACACTGATATGTGTATATAAACACATCATATTAGAGTGTTCGGCACCTGTGGCACTGATCATTAACAGTGTGCCTTTTAGTATCGTAGTAATGAACATATATTTTTGTATATATTTGTTTTATTTTTTTCAGAATATTTACATTACAATCTTTTCTAATTTAGTCACTCCAAAAATCTTTCTAATTTAGTCACTCCAAAAATACATTTATGAATTGTTTCATAAAAAGGGTAGTCTCGTTCAACCAGACTCTTGTTGTCTGCGCAAGCTACGCCGAACAGCTAGACTCTTGTTGTCTGCGCAAGCTACGCCGAACAGCCAGACTCTTGTTGTCTGCGCAAGCTACGCCGAACAGCCAGCCTCTTGTTGTCTGTGCAAGCTTCGCCGAATCTTGAATTACAAGTGATCAAGCACCTTGTTAAACGAGACTACAAGAAAGACCGCCTTTACTAAGGCTTCCCAGGCTTAATTTGGTAAAGACCATATAAAAGCAAACATATAGGTAAAATATATTATAATATTTATTAAATGTAGTCACATCAGATAGTTAAAAAAGGACTTTGAAATCTGTTGGCAGTAAATGTGGAAAACGGAACGAGTGACATTGTATCTAGGTTTTGTCATATACCTAATGCAATAAGTGAGCATTATATAAAATGAATACAACAAAAAAATAGAATGCGTTGTTATATATGGGAATTTTTGTTTAATTTCTAGCAACTATAGTCCATTAATAATTAAGAATAAACGACTAATTCCGTATCATTTTTGAAATCCAAGAGTTACGATCTCGATTCACGTATCTTTGCTGCACCCTTGAAACATGTCGCTGGTGTAAGGTTGCTTTCAGGTAGAAACTAAAAATTAATAGCCTCCCACCTGTCCTTTGAAGATTACAGAGGATCTGCTCCCAATTTCAAAGCCTTCAGATTTGACCGTTACGCTGCCCCACGATTCCTTTACTCTTCATCAAAGACCAATGAGTCTTCTTGTATCATATTCAACGTGTCGTGCATCTTCGATACTCCAGGGTTACGCTAATTTTCGCTCTCTGCGCCCCTGGAATATGTCATAGCAAAGTTGAAAGCACGCGGCTAGCTATTTGATTGGTCTAACTAACGGTCATGTTCATATATTCCAGTGATTACACTCACTTACCTTATTAGACCTTTGGAATATGTCATGCAAAATCAAAGGCACACAGTTACCTATTGCATGATTACGGGGGAAAACCTTACCAATTCGCTAGGCTGATATTTGTCCTTTCAAGATTAGAGGAGCGACACCCGACTTCAAAGTCAGTCAATTTTACCGTTATGCGACCGCGAGATTATTTTGATAAACAGCAAAGGGTCAAACGAGTCGTCTTGTCTCATCCACAAGGTGGCACACACTGAGCCTTCGATTTTGCTTGGACATATACCAGGGCTGAAGTGAGCGAAAGTGAGCGTTTGGTTTGGTTTTATTTTGTTTAACGTTCTATTAATAGCTAAGGTCCATGTGATAGCGCGGATCTGATGCCGACTTTATAGTGCTATCTCACTGAAATACCATGCCGAAGGCACCCAGAGCAGCATTCCGCCCGGTCACATTATAATGACAACGGGGGAACCAGTCGTTTAGCAGAGTTATGACAACTACCATTTTGAAAGACTTTGGTTTCCCGGCCTAGGGACAGAATCCATTGCCTTCCTCACCTTGGCGTTACCCCTGTGGTATCTAGGATGGGTGTGTTGTAAAGAGCCTTCGACATATGCTAGGGATGTAGATAAGATATCACTCTATATGGAGATTGGAACCCCTGTATTTCGGAGATGTCCATTATATGTGTAATACAATATGTCGTTTGACGTCGTCTGTGTTGATTTGGTGTTATAATGGGATCGGTTAGGAATTGTAATTTACTCAAATATGAAATGTTCATCTTGGAATATATTAAAAATGAACACGCTTACCTTATGTATTTGTTGTTGTTTCACTGCGAAGTTGGCGCTTGAACACTGGTGAACTTGAAAATGAACTTTGCATTGCGAACATTTTGTTATCTTTTTCCCAAAAAAGTAACATGTGTAGGATTATAAACCGGAAGTGTTCTGTTGCATGAAAACAGAAGTGTCCATTCCCAACAGGTCATTGTCCGTAAAACAGATACGTGCAACAAATGCTAACATGTTTTTTTCTGATCGTATATTTCAATTAAATTAGATTCAATAATTGTATTGCTCATTTATAGTTATAGAGTAACTTGAAGGCAAATAACAAAACAACAAATATACAAAGAAACTGCAATAGTGAACAATATATACACTTACACAGAAGCCAGGCCCACACTCCTCAGTTCAGGTGACTGTTTTATATATAAGCACGAGTCAAGTATAAGTTGCATATTGTCAAAAGATAAAATATGTGTTAAAGTATTTGTGTCGAGTATAGAATAGTTTTGAATATATTTACTTAAATAGTCCTTTCTCAGCTGTGCTTTATAGCCACACCTGAAGAAGAAGTGTTCTTAATCTTGTAGAACAATCATTTTTTTACATACTCGTTGCTCTCTAGTTTTTTTCTTGATCTTCCTATTGCCAGTTCATCTGTAAAATTCGAATGTCTGCACATAAGTTAAATATCGAGTGTGGCAGATATAATAGAACTGAAAGACAAAACAGATTGTGTACAGTATGTGACCTGAATGATGTCGAGGATGAGTTCCATTTCATTTTAAAATGTCCTTGCTATATTGATATAAGGTTGAAACTAATTAAGAAATATTATGTAAGACATAGAAGCATGTATAAATTGATTCAACTACTTACTTGTGAGAATGTATCCTACATTAGAAATCTTGGCAATTTTTTAATACAAGCAAACAAAAGGAGATCTGAGCTGATTGTTAGTGTTCACTCTCCACGTGTGTGTGTGTGTGTGTGTGTGTGTGTGTGAGTGTGTGTATGTGTGTGTGTATCATATTGTATGTTGTCTCTGTATTGTTCTGTACATATGTTATAACTGATAAGTCAATCGACTTACAGTAACAAAGAACTTGAACTGAATCTTATGCTAACACAATCTGAATTTTGTATACAAAATTCTTAATTTTCCTTGTGTGTATTTTTTCTAATATCTTTATACAAGATTAATTTATTTTTATCTGTCATCGCTTGTAGTTTCCTGAAAGAGTTATTTTCAAATTCGTTTAAAATGCTAGTTTTAATTCTCTGTTTCAATTTTTTATTGCAGATAAGGTTCTGAGCATTCCTTAAGTCATGAAGCCCATTTGTCTCAAGCACGTCTTTGGTGTAACTATACCATGAATAAACACCACTCTTATCTTCTATTCTATTGAGTGTTAAAGATTCTGTAACTAAGGGATTTATATTGTTATTTTGTAAAATTCTACTTAGATACTTACATGCTTGAACATTAATTAGGATGTCCATAGCAGGGGCGTTTCTAGGATATTTGAAAAACGGGGGGGGCGAGAATAAAAACATTTAAAAAAAAAAAGGACCTTTTTTTTGCTAAAAAATCATAAAATAATTGTGAAATGCACTAATGTAACGGTTCCTGACTTGGAGCATGTATATTTTATAGTTAAAGTGTCAGGGTGTTTATGTGTTTAATTAATGAATATGATAAATTGCCATATTCAATACAATATTAGCAGATTACGATATTAATTATTTTTTAAAGGGGGGAGGGGGGGGGGCGGGGACGTACGCCCATTACACCCCCACCTGGACCCGCCCCTGCATAGGATACTGTCCTAACTCGGCTCTTGACCCAATGTTTACTGCCCTCTTGGGTAACCCTAGGGCCAGCTTACAGAACCTAAGATGAATTTGTTCAATGGGTGACTTGTCAATGATTGGAAAGTTATCAAAGTGTTGGTTATTTTTTGTGCTTTCATTTTAGCATTTCTTTATTTTGATACATATCCATGTAACAAATTTCAGCATTGTAGGTTTAAATTGGTTTGACAAGGTCAGAGAAAAGTCTACATTGTGCAGCAATTGGGAAATTAGCAATGTTTTCAAAATATTTTTCAATTGAAAAAAATATACTTTCAAGCATTTATTTGATAATTCCTTCATGGATGGTGTAAATTTGCCTGCAGAGTTAATAATAATTAGCATAACCAAGTCGATTTTATCTGGGAAAATAATGCACCAAAACAGAAACGTGACCAAAGTGAACATATATGTTACACATTTTCCAAGTGATGTGATCCCTTATCCTCACATATCCCACACTTTTTCTTTCATAGGTCTAATTACATTGTTCCCATCAAAATCCGACGAAACAAAACTAGCATCTAGAGTATCTTTGTTAGAAGCTACAATTATAGAACCATTTACATATTTTAGTTGAAAATATTTATATTGAATTAATTAAGTTTTGTTTAGACATAAGTAAACTTAAACTATGAAAGAAAACATGTGAATTTTAACCAAACTAAAATAGGATGTGAAAGGATCATGCGACATGATTTTCGGTTAATGGCGCAGAAGTGAGAATGGGCGAACACTCCCGAGACGTATCACCACGGACTTAGATAACCTAATCTAATTCCGTAGTATCACTAAGCCGGAGAGTTGTGGCAGAGTAAGTTAGTGAAAACCGCAAGATGTTTTGTTATGATTATAACTCTTAAAATCGGCATATGGAATANAAAAAAAAAAAAAAAAAAAAAAAAAAAAAAAAAAAAGTTTCCAATGCAGATATTTCTAAAATAGAAGTCTGTGGGCAGTCCATCAACACAACAAGTTACAGGCGGCTGGTCAAGTGAAAGGAAACGGATAACGCCATTAACGGTTGATATCGAAGGCCACAGTGGTGGTATTATGAAAGATGCCGTGACGGATAGAAAAATGCCGCCAAGCTATTATGTATCTTAAAATTTCGCGCCCCTATAAAAATCCACAAGAGGGCGCCTTTTACGTTGTTCTAATGATATATCTAGAGTCATTCCGAAGGTAGACGCCACCTTTGCAAAATCTCAGGAAATCTAACGATCTATCAAGAGTCTTTCCGAAGGTAGACGCCACCTTGCAAGATGGCAGGAGGTAAGTTAGGTGCCGGCACTTTGCAGGGAAATTCACATGTACTATGTATATGCACCTATACATAAGGAGGCAACAAGCGCTGTTGTACATGGTGTTCAAATCTACATCAGTATGTAGTTGGAACAAAATGTTTTGAGTTAAATAGAGCAGTTTTTGTGAGGCATCGCCGATGCGGCGGGCCGCCATTATTCTCATATTGCCACGTGTTACAAACTAAATGGTCCCGATACGTTGCAAACATTTCTTGGTTATCAGACACAGTCGGAAACTATTTTCTCTTACTAGATTTTATCTTTTACATGACCATGCCTTTTGCAAATCTCAGTTTTATGACTTACACCTTCAAAACCGGTTTTCCAATATAAAAACTTTGAAAATGTCGGCACGAAAAATGCTGAAGAAATAATTGCGTTTAAAGTTTAACTGGGAGGTTTTAAAATGTTATGAATTATGTGAATCGTGTAGAAAAAATAAAATTATATTACTAGCGTGGAAAACATCCCCGTTTGCCTGTGTGATTGAAATGTTAGCTTCAAACAGTAGAATGCATTTTGGACAAGAAATTGCAGCAATGCATATGCGGTGTTTAAACCGAGAATGGTTCACAAAAATGCATGTTCATAACCGGTATTTTTGTGATCCAGTTTCCTTGCATGATTTGACTTTCGTTCTGCAGAGCTTATTTTAACAATGTTTTACCTCTCTCTTCTTCAGCTACGTCCATACTTTATTTATTTGCGGTGGCCATAGTTGGTCAGGCCTTGACACCATCTACATTCCTAACCACGGTTGACCAGAAGAGACTGACCAATGTGTTCAAGGCTGCCCAGCCCTACACAGATGCAGCCAGTGCCCATTACTCCATTCTTGGGCTGAAATTGCTAGGATCTCCTGTTGCTAATGCAAAGGTTCCTTACACTTTTATTACCATAGCTTAGTCATGCAGTCATAGAAATATTGTTTAAGCCTTCTTGGAGGGGTTACTTTGACAGAGTTGTTTTTTATAGAAATTAAAACATAATATTGCAAGATTTTATTAAAAATAATGTATCTGATGTCAACACTCTGATAAAAGTTTTGTATTCCCTGTTGAAAGTTTTCATAAATATTTATTTTTTGGTAGCTGTTCCGTTAATTGAGACCTATGAGAAGTTCTAATGTTGGAAACCTGTGTTATTCCAACAGTGAAGAAGATTTTTTTGTATTATTGTATTACAGGAGACATGCAAGACTGTCACCTCCTTGGTCCAACCAGATGATGTGGCATCACTTTACCATGCATCTGCAGCAGCAGCGGCCCTTGGCAACTGCAAGGTAAAAACACAGATTATGGGACAACATGTCACGCAACTTTTCTTGTGGTAGTCAGACAATTTTGGGATTTTTTCTCTCCATAGAACCTATGACAACTTCATGGAAGTGTGAAATACTTTGGTATGTCTGTGTATAAACTACCCTGATACACCAAAACAAGACACTATTCTCCGACATCCTGACTTGAGCACACATACATGCAAGCACGAATACACCACACACATGGAGGCATGTCCTTAAAAGACCTTTAGCTATTGATAGGATATGAAACAAATAAAACCAAATCTCAGAAATTTGTACTTTATTGTAAAGTTGACAAAGGAAAATGTTTTGGAATGCTTTTCAGCTTCAGTCCCTGGTCTTTAAAATAATACACAGTCTTGCTATATTTGTGTTCTACAAGTTACAGTGACAAACATTTCATGCAGTATATTTTTTTACCCCATGGTCTCATTCCTGGTACCTCTATGTATCAGGGATGCCGTTTTTACGCACGGGGAAGATGAAGGCAGAGTTTGGCAGGATCAGCCTCTGTTATATTGGATGATGATCGTATAAGTTCTGCTACACAATTATTATAAGCTGTTATTGAAAATGGATTGAGGTTTACATGAAAGTTAAAAGCTCTGTGAACTAATATTCAGAATTTTGTTAAACAATGACTGGCACTTTTAGAGCCGGGGCACTTTTAGAGCCAACAAAATTAAATGGGATTTGCAGCACCAGATCAATTTTAACTTATCGCTGTATTTCTAACAACAATCAACCATATTCTTAATGTAAAATAGATAAAAAAGTGTATTAACAGATTTTTTCATAAACAATCTCATGTCCTTTGGCCCAATGTCCTTTCCTTCAAAAAATACAACAAGACAGTACTCTTTACATGTTTGTGTTCTACAAGTTACAGTGACAAACATTTCATGCAGTATATTTTTTTACCCCATGGTCTCATTCCTGGTACCTCTATGTATCAGGGATGCCGTTTTTACGCACGGGGAAGATGAAGGCAGAGTTTGGCAGGATCAGCCTCTGTTATATTGGATGATGATCGTATAAGTTCTGCTACACAATTATTATAAGCTGTTGTTGAAAATGGATTGAGGTTTACATGAAAGTTAAAAGCTCTGTGAAATAATATTCAGAATTTTGTTAAACAATGACTGGCACTTTTAGAGCCGGGGCACTTTTAGAGCCAACAAAATTAAATGGGATTTGCAGCACCAGATCAATTTTAACTTATCGCTATATTTCTAACAACAATCAACCATATTCTTAATGTAAAATAGATAAAATGTATTAACAGATTTTTTCATAAACAATCTCATGTCCTTTGGCCCAATGTCCTTTCCTTCAAAAAATACAACAAGACAGTACTCTTTACATGTTTGTGTTCTACAAGTTACAGTGACAAACATTTCATGAAGTGTATTTTTCTCCCCATGGTCTCATTCCTGGTACCTCTATGTATCAGGGATGCCGTTTTTACGCACGGGGAAGATGAAGGCAGAGTTTGGCAGGATCAGCCTCTGTTATATTGGATGATGATCGTATAAGTTCTGCTACACAATTATTATAAACAATATTCAGTATTTAGTTAAACAATGACTGGCATTTTTAGAGCCAACAAAATTAAATAGGACTTTCAACACCAGATTTATTTTTTATATCATTTACATCAGTCAACCATATTCATGATGTGAAAAATAGGCTCGAAATTGTAACGGGGGACTTTAAAAAATAAAATTCTAACCACTACGAAAACATGGCAAGGGCATGAAAATTTCACTTTAACACAAACTTACTTGCAAAACAAGCTTCCATTTGTCGTAATTAACATGAATGACCATCTGAGCAAATGAAAGGAGAATAGGTAATAATGACTAATAATACATTAGCCTTGTAAGGTCAACAGTTTTGAACATCATGTTGAATATTATGAAGGCAAAAATGTACTCCATTAATTAGGTGAGAGATATTTCAGCTAGAGTATACTTAAAATTAAAAAAAAATGATTAAAACCCAGACCATAATCAAAATTTCCAGATGGTTACTTCCAGCTTCAGTGTCAAACATTTTTTTGACTGATTATTGAATTCTCGTTCCCCGTGGTCTCATTCCTGGTACCTCTATGTATCAGGGATGCCGTTTTTACGCACAGGGAAGATGAAGGCAGAGTTTGGCAGGATCAGCCTCTGTTATATTGGATGATGATCGTATAAGTTCTGCGACATTAGCTTTTGTTACAAATGTTTTGACATTTATATGGAAGTTATTGAAAAATATTCAATATTTAGTTAAATAATGACTGGTATTTTTAAAGCTTGCAGATCTCTTTGTATACCTCTATATCTCGACCATCAGTCGACCATATTCTTAATGTAAAAATCGGATTGTTAATATAACTGTTCTATGGGAAGTTTTNCCCCCCCCCCCGCCAAAACTTTTTTTGTGTCGCCAATTGAAGCCATCTGGGATGGAAATAAAATATTGGCCACTAGGAACATTTGCAAGTTTATAGAAATTTCAGTTAATCAAAATTTACTTGTAAAACTATCATCTATTCGTCATAATAACATGAATGAACATCTGAGCAAATGAAAGGAGAATAGATAAAGACAAATTATGATACACAAGGCTTATTAAGTCAACTTGTTTGGACAACATCGTGTTGAATATTCAGAAAAACAAAAAAATGTACTCTCAGGAAATAGGTGAGGAATATTTCGGCAATAATATTCCAAAAATGAACATAGTTTGCTTAAAGGTATGTGCCAGTTTCAAAAAATATATTGAATTTTTGTTCCCCGTGGTCTCATTCCTGGTACCTCTATGTATCAGGGATGCCGTTTTTACGCACGGGGAAGATGAATGCAGAGTTTGGCAGGATCAACCTCTGTTATATTGGATGATGATCGTATAAGTTCTGCTACATTAGTTAAAAAAAATTATCATGAAAGCTTTACAAGTAGAATTCTGCAATGATAATTTTAGTTGCAGATATAAATCTTGAAATTCTAAATCGAGGGTATTTCTTTTCTTTTTTCATTAAAATATAATACAGAGTGATATTTATAATATATATGAATTATGTTCTGACTAGTGAATATAGAGGCACATAAATATATACCTGCATCTGAAAAAATTAAGTTAAAATTTGTTGAGAGAAAAAATTGTTACCCCAATAACTTTGCTGTATCGTCTGTCTGTGACGAATATATAGTTATACATATTGGGGATAATAAAACAGGTTTGTGCCAGGGTCTGTTACCATCTCCATGGAAACAGACTGTGAATACTATCTGTGACACTGTCTGTGAATGTATATCCTTTGAAGGACCACTGGCAAAAAATAACTAAGAGTATTTTTCCAGCATGACTAGCTTTAATAAATCACTAATGAAATGAAAACCAGACCTTGTGAGACTTTTTCGAGAAACAGTAAAGGTGAAATAAGCACAATATAATCTACAACACTGTAAAGAGTTTCAAAATTAAATGGGGCTAGACCAGCATCCAAACCCTGGACTTCAGATTGTTATACTATCAATCTTAACTGATTGTGCTACCTGGTCAACGGTAGTGCCCTGGCCCAATTACTCTAGTTCAGTGATAAATCTACATGCGAATCCTGGGTCCTGTATGCATAAAATTTTGATTTGACCAATAGAATTTCTGAAAGTACTGAAATTTAATATTGTGGGACCCATATTTATTAACTAAACAGTGGAAATGGAAAAAGACCCATACAAACTAACTGTAGATTGATCACTGCTAGTTATTTCCAAAAGGAAGTTAAGGGGGTGTTACTGTTATAGGAAAAATTGGGGTGTAGTAGGACGGGGATCCTTAATGATACATCGAGGTTGTAGAAGTTAACCCTTTACTCCCAATGAAACTTTAGCAGACTCTACCATGCATTGATCTGGATAAGTCCATTATGGTCTACAGTGGTGGAAGGGGTTAAATTGTTTTTAAGATTTAATTGAAGCAGCTAACAACTTTTGCTGAAAGGTTTAAATGTAGCGTAAAATATTTGCAGAATGATCATGCTTATTGCGAATTCTTTATTTAAATTGCATTTTTTCCTGAAAAGAAAATTTCTTGTGAACAATTATGTAGCAAATTTAGCATGTAGTGGGGAAAAAAGAATGATCTTTTGTCCAGAGAAATTCATGAAGAAAACAAGTATTGGCATAATGATTTCATTAATATGACTGCCCCATTAACTTTCCTGTATCGTCTATCTGTGGCGAATATAGTTATACTCATGGGGGATAATAAATACAGGTTTGTGCCAGGGTCTGTGACCAACTCCATGGATACAGGCTGTGAATACTATCTGTGACACTGTCGGTGAATGGATATCCTTCAAGGATCATTGTACCACTGCCATATACTGTAGCAATAAGTGATTTTTTCCCGGCATGATTATAGCTTTAATAAATCATTTCTAACAAAAACACCATGTATTGCAGGACTTGAATGAAAAACAATAAAGATGAAATACAAAAATTATATAATAAAAAAAATAGTGTTTTGAATTTAAAAAATAAAATCCGGCTAACCAGGATCCGAAGCCTGGATTTCAGAATGATATACTATCGAACTTTCCGATAGAGCTATGTGGTCAACTGATGTGTCCAAGCCCAATTTTTCTACAGTTATATCCAAACGGAAGTTAAGGGGAGGTTACTGCGGCTGTATATTAGAAAAACAACAGGGCAGTGGAACAGAAAACCTTAATGATATACTGAGTTTGTAGAAGTTTAATTTGTTTTGGAAGATTTTTTTATCTTATTGAAGCCGCTAACCACTTTTGCCGAAAGGTTTAAATATGGAGTAACAAATTTGCAGAAAGAACATGCTTATTGCAAATTCTAAATATAAATTGTGTTTTTTTCTTGTGAATAATAAATATGTGACAAATTTAGCTTGTAATGGAAAAAACAATCTTTGGCCTGTAGGAATTCATGAAAAAAATATGTTTTGCAATATTATATTGTTAATATTGGTGCCCCATTAACTTTCCTGTATCGTCTATCTGTGGCGAATATAGTTATACTCATGGGGGATAATAAAACAGGTTTGTGCCAGGGTCTGTGACCATCTCCATGGATACAGACTGTGAATACTATCTGTGACACTTGAATGACCATAGCTGTTGATAGGACGTTAAACAACACTAAACCAAACTGACACTGTTGGTGAATTACTTTCCCTTTACTGGTGTACTGTTCTTGCACAAGTACATCTTGGGGAGACGAACAGGATTGTGATTTAGGACATCATTAAATCAGCAGCATTAAACATAAAAAATATTTTCTGGATCGTTTATGTACAATATTAGTCTTCAAATAAAGTAACTCGATTGATGTTTACACTTATTTTAGTTCTTAAAATGATAGAACGCAATAGGAGGGAAATGTTTATGGCATGAAAATATTCTTAGTCATATCTCGAACAAGCTGACTGAGTTGGCAAATTTAGGGGTGGGATCCTGGGGTTTTAACCCTTAGGCTGCTACGCACAACAATAGTCGTTTTTAAAAGTCGGGCCGTCAGTGCTNTTAAGGTGGTAGGGGCCATATTGATATCATTAATATGACTGCCCTTTAAGTTTTTCTGTCTGTCTGTGGCAAATATAGTTATATATATAATAAAACAGGTTTGTGACCATCTCCACAGATACAGGCTGTGACACTATCAGGGAATGACTTGTTTTAATGCATCTAAGCTTGTACACGTTGGATATTTTCTAAAAATAAATTTTTGGGAAACATAGCAATTTGGTTTTAAGGTAATAGGATTGTGTCACCATTTCTCAGTAGAATTTCTTCCAATTTTGTAGTTATATTGCGTTGAAGTAAAGAAAATTTTCTGCCACAAAAAAATATAGGTTGTCAGAATTTAAAGGATTTGAAATGAAATTTATGTAAAAAGGAGTGAGTTTTGAAAAAAAATTTGAAAGACACAATGTTTTGCAAAATAATGTCAATAAAAATGATACTGACATAGATCAGTATTGCATTAATGTATATCAATTTCATAAATACTGAAATTGTGTAAAATTAATCATCTATAAACGTTTAAAAATTGACATTTTAAAATAAAACCATGTACATATAGTAATTGCATGTAAAGAGTTATCTTTCTTGAAAGATTTCACAATAGTGAAATAGGTAGCGGGGTTCCTGAAGTACAGAAAAATGGACACATGTGACTCATTGATAAAAAACAACTGAATTAATGCCTGGATTGCTTTGAAATACTTTATCATTGAGAGAACACACTGTTTTGTCAATAATAAACATGCAATATTTATCAGTTTAATATTAAACATCAAAATATGCGGAAATTGTGATACTGTCTCCCTACATTGGATTTTCAACAAGGGATGCACTTCCTATTTCCGTTGATCAATACACTCCTATGACCTTAATCATAATTACAGAAACATTTATTGATATTGGTATAAAATTCAAAATGTAAATTTGAGATCTCCTTTCTGTGTTAACAGGTGACAGCTGCTGGGGCAGAAGCCCTCCTTGGAGCAGCCATTAAAGACACTGCTCCAGTAATGGATATATTCCAAGCATTTTTTGCCCTGAAAAATCTAGGGCTTAAAGGTATGTTGATGTAAAACCGTCATGGATACCTTGGAATTGGTTTAATATGTAAATATTTCCTCAAAAGAATCCTCCATCTCAATGAAAAAAAATGTCTGCCAAGGAAGGCTATGTTTTGTAAGGGACTTTCCAGGGACTTTAGGTATATTCCCATTCCACCACATTGGATAGAATCTCTGCCCCCCTATTGATAGCCAACCGGCAACTTCCAATTGAATGGGAAAGGGGAGGGAGCTGATAAGTCATAAAAATATTTAAAGCATTTGTTACATATTATAGAAAAAAATAAGCAGGTTATGATCAGCAAAAATTCCAATGTTGACATCTGGGCTATTTGACCTCGTGTCAGATTTGGCCCGGCTCTGTCTGTGTGGCGTACGGGAGCTGAATGTCCCTCCGGGGACTTGAGGTATATTCCCATTCCATCACATTGGAGAGAAACTCTGTCCCCCTATTGAGAGCCCCTCGGCCTCAGTAGGGTGTGGGCGGGGCCCTGTATATTCCATCAACATCCTGTAGTCACTATGTGGCAATGGCAGGGTAGACAGACCATGCAGGGCACATGGCTAAACATTTCTCAAAATTTTCTATTCTAACCAATTTTTCCTTGATGTGATATTATGATATTGACACAAGTTCTTTTTTGTATTTTACAGCTGACAATGCTAAGATTGGCACAGCTTTAACAGAAGCTCTCAAAAAAGATGATACTCCATTAAGGTAAAAATGTCTAGAATTGTTCAGCAAATCCTCTATCAATATTGCAAAGTCAGGGATCAATCCAGGTATAAGGGTAGTATATATACCCTTTTTCAGATTTTGGGGAAATGAAATTTTTTAAAACAAGGCTCTAGCGTCATGAAGGTAAAAGATAAATGTTTTGTACAACATTCATGTGTGCAGTATATTTCTTGTTGAGCTCGGGGAATTTTGTAGCACATAGGGAGAATTTCAAAGAACAGGAATTTTCTTCTGTATGGGAAACTACTCGTTAACAGTAGTGAATCAAGTCTTGATTGATCCCTGAAAGTAATGATAAATATCTTGATTGAATCCTATCTGCTATCAAATTTTCTACATGTAAACAACACATCATTTTGGTCTGACATTATTTGAAATACATATGTATTGATTTTACTATTAGCGAATCGTTGCATTTCTGAAGAAGTCAAGATTAACAGAACCCTGCCTTCTTTAAAAAATATAGATGATATATCTGATTTAAATTTAAAGTGTAGAATTCCAATTTTTAAGTTTGAGAAATATTTTCATTTTGGATAAAATGTTTTGTTTTACAGTTATGGGTATGCATTTTTAGTAGCGGCAGAGCTACCCTCTGAAAATAAGATGTTTGACAGCATCGAGGATATCATTGCACAAGCTGATGAAGTAGATGACAAATACTTACAGGTGAGTGAGACACCATATGTATTGTGTCAAAATTTAACTTGTCACTAAGACAGTACAAACAAGGTTGGGGACCCACATTTTCTTATTTTAAGTTCTTTCATTGTAATGAAACACCACAATTTAAAAGTCAAAACTTAACGCGTCATTAAGCTAGTACAAACCAGGAGGGGAAGTGGGGACCCACATTTTAAAATTGTGTTATATCAACAAATCATTATGAAACATGAAAAAATGTTTGGACTGTTTGCCTAATTATATCTTGAATTCACAAAATCTATTTAGAGTACAACATTATGCAAGTGTTCTAAAATCACTTGGTAGTTGTCAATGAGTTTCAAAGTATGGGACTTTTCTTGATCTGTTGGTTATCTTCGCATCATAAAGTCAATAATGTATTGATATTTTTCAATTTTCTAATTTTCTAAACATAAGCAGGTTAGTATATGCATATACCAATGTTGACATCTGGGTTATTTGACCTCGTGTCAGATTTGGCCTGGCTCTGTCTGTGTGGCGTACGGGAGCTGAATGTCCCTCCGGGGACTTGAGGTATATTCCCATTCCATCACATTGGAGAGAAACTCTGTCCCCCTATTGAGAGCCCCCCGGCCCCAGTAGGGTGTGGGCGGGGCCTTGTATATTCCATCACCTTCCTGTAGTCACTATGTGGCGATGGCAGGGTAGACAGACCATGCAGGGCACATTTCAGTTCAATAGTTTGATTTAGTTACTTATGAGTTTAAAGAAAATTGATTTTTGTTCAATGAAGTAACATCTGATGGTCAGCGTTAACATTTATAAACGATTTTCTTTCAGTTTGAAGGAGGACTGTTTGTGACATCATTGATCATAGACGGAGCTTATAAATTAGCTCAGAAAGCAAAGAAAGCACCAACTCTATCACCTGTAAGTTTTAATTATCATTAACGTGTCTCTTAATCTCTAACATGGGTTAAATATCTTCACTTTTCCATTCCTAACATTTAAGTTTTGAACAATTTTCGTAATATGTTTCTGTTTTGCGATTTGATGGAATACGAAAGAAAAAATAATCAACACAAATTGTCCTAATTATATAATGTGTAAAACAGAAAAAGTGACATGGCCAACAGCGCAAAGTCAGTCTAGCTCAATTTGCTCTTACCAGGCAACCAAAGTCTGACTGTATACGAAGTACTTAACTTGCATGGAAGAAATATTACACAAATCAACAACCCATTCTTAAGAATCATTCCATGAATCAAGTGGGCCCATTGTTTTGACTTTTTCCATAAGCCTTCTTTTGGCAAACTATTGCAATTAAAAATGTCGTGTATAGATTTCAATGATGGACTTTCCTCATTAACATTAATTACCCATTGCGTTGAAGTAAGATTTATTCATCAAAATAATATTTAATGTGTCGGGAGCACAAAGATTTACTACAACTTGAAGAGCAATGTAGAAATATTCCTTCAATCTTGTATACATAAAAGTTAAATAAATTGTCATCAAGTTCTTTTGAAGTTTAGAAAAATAGATACTTGATGTACAACCTTTTTTTCATATTTAATGAACGAAAAAAATAAATGGGGAAAGGAAGGGAGGTAACGAAGTCATAAATTTATTCAATATTAAAAAAGAAAGTTAGCAAAAATTCCAATGTTGACATCTGGGCTATTTGACCTCGTGTCAGATTTGGCCCGGCTCTGTCTGTGTGGCGTACGGGAGCTGAATGTCCCTCTAGGGACTTGAGGTATATTCCCATTCCATCACATTGGAGAGAAACTCTGTCCCCCTATTGAGAGCCCCCCGGCCTCTGTAGGTTGTGGGCGGGGCCCTGTATATTCCATCAACTTCCTGTAGTCACTATGTGGCAATGGCAGGGTAGACAGACCATGCAGGGCACATGCTATTAGTCAAAACTTGTACATTTATAGATGTATCAGGGCTCAGGCTAAACTTTTTAAACCACTAGGCACTGTGCCTAGTGTCATGAAAAATCCACTCGGCACTCCTGAAATTTTACTGTACACCCAAGATTATGAAAAATTTCAATAAATATTTACTGATCTGTTGACCTGTTAGGATGATGTTGTTCAATGTCCATTAATGTTTTTTTCGTAAATACAATTACTACACATCATAACTAGCAACATGTTTGATTTCCATTCATCAAATATATCGTGTCAACACTGTACCTTTTGTGAAAAAGGGGTAAGGTTTACTTCCATCTTTCGTTTCGATTAGTTACGGAACATTATGTAGTCTAGTTCCCTGATGCGATTGCTGCAGTCAGGTCCCGCAGTACATCGTTCAGGACGCTTTGATTCAAGCGCTCAGGTGATTTTTATGACAAGCATGAAAACGGCATGTTTTACGTTGTTTACTTCCGATGCTGTGACGAAAGTTACTTGGTAAAAAGTGTTCCATTGATTATTCATCACAATATTTAGGCGACAGATCTAGTGTATGTTTCAGTAATATTGACTCGGCACCGGGACGAGTGTGGTTGTAAATTCCACTCGTCCTTTTCAATTTTCACCCGGTCAGGACGAGTGGCCGGGTGGTTAGCCTGAGCCCTGTGTATTTGGGACTATACACCTACTTTTGCTTGTATAAAACTAATGTTTCAAACAAATCCTTCCTTAAGCGCTATTCCAGGAATATCTGGGAAGGCAGGGAGGCAGGTGTTTGAAAATATCTCCACAAATCTGACAAAGTTATTTTTCTAGGGTTTCCACATTTCAAATGTTAGCAATTATTTTTGGCCCTAGCTGTTACACCTATATTGTCATGATTTGCATTTTTGTATTTCAAATATTTAATGATAAAATAATATCCTTTTGATGATTTCAGGATAAAGTGATGAAATTTTCTAATTATTTCCTGAGCCGTAAACATGTACATCAGCTGAGAGCCGCCTGTCATTTTGTGTCCGTTAGCAAGACCCTCACAGACAATAAGGTATGTATGTAAAAGACTTCCAAAAAGTGCAGAAAACAATTGAAGCATCTATTCTGTTGAAAATCTTAAATGGATGCTAGTCAAATTTTAAAATATTTCGCCACCAATCTTGAAATATTCAGGGATTAAAGAAGGGAATAATAGATTTGTTTGCACCTGATTGCGGTCTTAGCACCTGATTGCGGTCTTAGCACTTCAGTCTGTTTGTGACTGGGCTGTTCGCTGTTGGGTGCTAGATAAAAGTGCTGCTTTCCACCCGGCCATCTTCTGTCCTATGAGAACGCCGGACTAAGAGCGACAAACATTTTGAACAGTTACGCATGAACATGTAGAACTAAATTGAATTCACTCAATATTATAAGTTGAAGGGTTTTGATTCTTCCATCACTTTGTACAACATATTGGAGTAAATTATTAAAAATAAAAATCAATAAAAAATCAATTGCAATCCCACCTGTGGTGTCGGAGTACAAGTCATGAGTAAAGTCGGACTTGCATGTATTTACAACAAAAGGAAAGAACAATGTGTTTGAATCATTTCAGTACCACATTCCAGTTGCGGTGACTCTGGCTAGTCCTGTTGCTGTCAGCCAGTCTTCAGCCGTAGTGCAGGTAGGTGGTTTGACATTGAAGAAGTGGCTGATATTAAAGATTTAATTTATTACTGCACAGCTAAGTATTTCATAGAATCCCCCCCAAACTTCAACTAGCCTGATGCATAGTCTAGTGAAGCCTGTGAATTAAGACAGAAATCATACAAGATGTGAAATTGATAACAAAACAAAAATAGCCCTATTCCCCTTGATTAGATATCCTACCCTGTTTTTGCACCTGATGGCGGTCTTAAGCACTTGGTCTGTTTGTGACTGGGTTGTTCGCTGTTGGGTGCTAGATAAAAGTGTTGCTTACCACCCGGCTATCTTCAGCCCTATAAGAACGCCGGACTAAGAGCGACAAACACCTAATTATATAACTCTTTTCTTACTATTGGCTTTAATCCTATATGACACCTGGTATTAAACAGACTTCTAATATTTGCAAGAGATGTTACAGTTGTACATTTAGGCTGTACTCTGGTAGATGGAGGGAGAACTTTTGAAAGGTTTGCCAGGCACTTTACCTGTCACCACTGTAGACCATAATGGACTCATCCATATCAATGTATGGTCGAGTCTACTAAAGTGACATAGGGGTGAAAGGGTTAAATACCTTAAATACATTTTCTCTGCTCTTGGAAGATATCTTGATAAATCAAAGGGAAGTGACTAGCTATTGATTGGTTTCAGCTTAAAAAACCTGACCAATTGCTTGGCTGATACCTGCTCTTTGAAGATTACAGAGGAGCTAAACTCAAGTTTGAAGCCTGATGATTGTACCATACCCAGCTGTCACATAATTCCCTTTGATTGTCAAGACATCAGACCAGTTAACTTGTGTCATCTGCAAGGTGTTTTGTAGAGCCTTGAATTTTGTCGGGACATATTTCATGGGTGTAGTAAAGATAATGTATATTAAAGACGGAATCCTTGGATTTAGAAGATGGCCATACATGTGCATCAAAAACTAATAAGGTATTAGAGTGGTCTTCCCTCGGTGTCCTTAAAGTTGTGATAGTGCACTGCTGCTATAATCTTCAACAGAAAAGCAGCTTTATCAAAAAGTCATGATCTGTTGTTTTCTCAGACTTGCATCTCCTCAACTATACAGCTCGAGTTGATATTAAACCATTTCTCATCTTAAAAATGTTTAAGGTGATAAATAACAGCTTAACTTGTTCACCCCTGAAATTTCATAATGTGCTATTCCAACCTTTGAATTGGAGGAGTTCAAATGTGTTTTCAAGGGTGAATGAGTTGAACTTGTATTTATAAAAAGGCAAATAAACATCAGAAAAATATCTAAATCATGCACGGTCTCTAGTCAGGTTTCGCTAGTTAACTTCCAGTAGATAAAATGTGAATGACAAAAGTTGATCAGAGTCCTAGAAATGTACTCCGGTGTTAAAGATACTCTACACTAGTTTTGCACCTGATGGCGGTCTTTAGCACTTGGTCTGTTTGTGACTGGGCTGTTTGCTGTTGGGTGCTAGATAAAAGTGTTGCTTTCCACCCGGCCATCTTCTGTCCTATGAGAGCGCCGGACTAAGAGCGACAAACACCCAATTATATAAGTCTTTTCTCAGCATTTAAATGATGTTCATACATGTGCATCAAAAACTTATAAGGTTAGGTATCTAGAGAGTCTTCCCTGGGTGTCCTTAACTTCAATGTCTTCCAACAGAAAAGCAGCTTTATCAAAAAGTCATGATCAGTTATGTCTTAGTAACAACTAATCAACAAACAGCACAAGTGAAGTCAATATTAAACCATTTCTCCTAGCAAAAATGTTAAAGGTGAGAAATAACAGCTTGACACCCCTGAAATTTCATAATGGACTATTCTAACCTTTGAATTGGAAGAGTTCAAATGTGTCTTCAAGGGTGACTGAGTTAAACTGATATTTATGTATCGGCAAAATATTTTAACCGAACATGGTCTCTAGTCGGGTTTCACTGGATGACTAAATCAAATGAGAGTATCAAATGTAGATCAGAAGAATTTTAAAAATGTACTCTGGTATTAAAGATATCCTACCCTATTTCTGCACCTGATGGCGGTCTTTAGCACTCCAGTCTGTTTGTGGCTGGGTTGTTCGCTGTTGGGTGCTAGATAAAAGTGTTGCTTTCCACCCGGCTATCTTTTGTCCTATGAGAGCGCCGGACTAAGAGCGACAAACACCCAATTATATAAGTCTTTTCTCAGCATTTAAATGATGTTCATACATGTGCATCAAAAACTAATAAGGATAGGTATGTAGAGAGTCTTCCCTGGGTGTCCTTAACCCTTTCTACCCTAGGGAACTTTAGTAGACTCTACCATACATTTATCTGGATGAGTCAATTGAGGTCTACAGTGGTGAATGGGTTAACTTTAATGTTGTAATGGTACAATGTTGCTGTAATCTTCCAACCGAAAAACGGCTATATCAAAAAGTCATAATCAGTTATTTCTCAGCAACATCTAATCAACAAACGGCACAAGTTAATTAATATTAAACCATTTCTCCTAGCAAAAATGTTAAAGATAAGGAAAAAAAATCCTAACACCCTGAATTATCATAATGGGTATTATTCAAACCTTTGAATTGGAATAGTTTAAATGTAACGACCTGAACTGATATTGCATTGGCAAAATATTTTAACCGAACATGGTCTCTTGTCAGGTTTCACTGGATGACTAGATCAAATGATAGTATCAAATTTAGATAAGAAGAATCTAAAAAATGTACTCTGGTATTAAAGATATTCTACCCTATTTCTGCACCTGATGGCGGTCTTTAGCACTCCAGTCTGTGTGGCTGGGTTGTTCGCTGTTGGGTGCTAGATAAAAGTGTTGCTTTCCACCCGGCTATCTTCAGCCCTATGAGAGCGCCGGACTAAGAGCGACAAACAACTCTTTTGCATGAATTTTGATGATGAGTTTAATTTAAGCCATACATTTTCGGGGGTTAACTCTTGTCGGTAGTCATGAGAAAATCCATCATATAACCAGTTTCCTGTTATTTTGGTTGACAGGTGCGTGTGACCAACCTGATGGGTAATTCCCTGGGAGACCTGACTGTGACTGCTGACAGTGCCCGTCACCTTGGAGATGAAGCCATCGTACTTAGCAAGAAGCCCTTTACTGCAAGCAAAACAGACAGGTGTGTTGTCCTATTCGGGGAATTTTATTGTAATAAATCAATTTGTTTCTGAGGAAATCATACATTTGGGTAAAATATCACCAAAATTTGATAGTTCTAAATTTACATGCAGAAATTGATAGTGCATCTCGCAAGAAGCTTCGATGATAAATCACGATATAATTAGTACATACATGTACCAATGTTGACATCTGGGCTATTTGACCTCGTGTCAGATTTGGCCCGGCTCTGTCTGTGTGGCGTACGGGAGCTGAATGTCCCTCCAGGGACTTGAGGTATATTCCCATTCCATCACATTGGAGAGAAACTCTGTCCCCATATTGAGAGCCCCCCGGCCTCAGTAGGGTGTGGGCGGGGCCCTGTATATTCCATCACCTTCCTGTAGTCACTATGTGGCAATGGCAGGGTAGACAGACCATGCAGGGCACATTTCAGTTAGTTTTGTTTGGTTGATATTTACCAACATACTTAAGCATCTGGTGCTATCTAGGCACCCCCCACTACTTTTTTCCCCTAGAATTTTTTTATTTGACAAAAGTCATCCGAGAGATATTACAGTTATAGGTGGTTCCACCCCTGCAGTATTTTGATAAGGGACAAGCCCTATGCATGTTAATATTTTTAAAGGCGGGAGTCAAAAGATACATATAATTTAACAATTTTNGGGGGGGGGGGAATGCAAAAAAAATCACTTCAAACAAAGAAAAACACAACAAACGTATTCATGAAACATTGAAAGTTCTTCTTCTTTCTGTAATGAAGTAGTTTTATATAATCTTTACTATAGTTCTCTGTACGAGCTGAACTTCATGCAGACCAAGCCTGCTAGAGGATTCTACAAGTTGACCATCAGTGTGGCTCCAAAGAAAGCCGACAGTCGTCTGATTGGTACAACCGGGGCAGAGGTGAGCATATTATACAGACAAATGGTATACTGTCTTGAGCATTTGTGTTGCAGCATTATTGTCAGGTTGTGTGAAAATACAAACCTGGGTATAAACAATTAGTTGCTGTCTTCATAAACTCTTTACACCAGTCTCCAAACCATTGCCTTACTGAACTGAAAAATAATTTGAATATTAACAGAACTCCTTTTTCTTTAAAATGTTATGTTGTAAGATTGTTGGGGTTTTTTTTCATAAGAAAAAGGCTGATTTCTGTACAATAAAGGACAGTGTTTTTTTACAGAAAAAGATGCTTGGTCAGAAGAAGATTTTGTAAGGATTAATTTGATATTTGAATATGGGCCCATTTTGCATAAATGTAAAATAATTAGTAGGGGCTTATCCATATAAAGCATAGGCTTACACCGATTGAAATAGTATCATATTCTTTGATTCATTTCACTTTGAAAAATCTTCAAAATATACAGGACGTGAATAAATGGACTTTTTTTCTAAACATTAAAAGATTATAAGAACTTTATATTGGAAATTTATCTGGACTAATACAATACATACATTACTTGCTGTCGTAAATGAAGGAAGTAAGAAAATGAAACGTGTTTAAATTGAAATTTTTAACTAGATATCTGGGAATTATGGGAGATAGAGGGATTAGGATGGGATAAATAATTGTGTTATACCCAATGTTGACATCTGGGCTATTTGACCTCGTGTCAGATTTGGCTCGGCTCTGTCTGTGTGGCGTACAGGAGCTGAATGTCCCTCCGGGGACTTGAGGTATATTCCCATTCCATCACATTGGAGAGAAACTCTGTCCCCCTATTGAGAGCCCCCCGGCCTCAGTAGGGTGTGGGCGGGGCCCTGTATATTCCATCAACTTCCTGTAGTCACTATGTGGCAATGGCAGGGTAGACAGACCATGCAGGGCACATTTTACTTGAGAAATTTGTGAAAATTCAACTGTGTTTTCAGTGTATACATTTGAATTGCATTTTAACATTATCAACAGAATTATGTTTGTAAGACGACGATGTCTCTAAGGATTGTGTGCTTTCATAGTTTAAAATCGGATATCGGTTGCCTAATTACTTGTATCCATTAGGAAGTAAAACAAAGATCTGTGGTATTTTAGCTGCTTTTGTATGTTTTCAGGGGTGTACAATTTCATATTTAGATTACTAGCCTGCAAGTTGGGGGCACAAAGTTCTGGCTCCAGGAAAATATCTGATTTCACAGTATTAATATTGTAATGTTTGAAACTTTTATGACACTGGAGAGACAATTTTCAACCGATTGTTTTTTGTGAAGGTTGAGGTGAAAGTAACAACACAGGTGTCTGTTGAAAACGTGGAAGTAGGAGTGGCGGACAAAGATCAGACGACGGCTGCCAGAACTACCAAGTAAGTCGGCGCTCCTGCTGGGGCGACATATCGCCATAATCTTTACCTCATTAGTAATATCAATTTAAGATCTCGACGGATAATTTAATTACAATGTAACACATATGATTGTGCAGTCTCTTTAACAAAATATAATATTTATATAGTAGATAATAAATAAACAAGTTCTTGCAAACGAAAATATAGAATAAAATAATAATAAATCTGTCTGATCTACCGCTAGGCCTTTCTGCCCTCTAAAGAAGGCTTCTTTAGGCAGATTCAAATTTCATATCAGTTTATATATATACAAACTATGTATCTAGTTCATCTTTCATATTCTAGATCAACTTTTGTAATCTGTTTTTAATATAAACTTTTCTTCGTCAAAAATATCTCCTTTCCTTTCTTTCAGTTTTTCTGTGTCAAAATGTTCTTCTCTGTATTGTTAGTTGGATGTTGTGCTTAATCTGTTGATTATTCCTATACTAATGTGTAACTTTTCTCAGACCTCCTACAAAGGACCAGTAAGCATCAAGTTCTGTAATGGAAAATGGCGAACAACACAATCACCCCTCCCAACCCTCGACTCCCAAAAATCCAGATAAAATGAGCCTCATCCTGAAAACTTTTTACATTTGAAATCCCAACTTTTTCAGATAACCAAAATTCTAACAATGCTTGATGGATGATGTATAAAATTGGATTTCCCCCGCCCCACTTCCAGAGCCAATGGATGGTTATTTTAAAACCTGATTTTAAGTCCATAATGCTTATTGTTTGCTGTATTCTCCAAACAACAACCCCACGGCAATTCTGCTGGCTTCAGTCTCCTCATACCTGTCCTTTTCAAACTGCAAAACAAACACCTTGGAATTTTGTGAGACCTTCCTCGAGTTGAAGCTGCATAATGCGCTCTGGAGGAACGAATTATGTCGACAAGAACAAATTTGTCCTATTTTGTCTCCCTTCAAAAGTTATTGGTTTTCTTTTTCCCCAAAACATGCTTTCTTTATCTTTTGCCTTTTTCTTCTAATTTCTTTATTTCTTCTTTCTGAATTTTATGAAATACAAGTATGTTTTAAGGGGTGTTCCAGTAAGAAGTTAGGGATGGAGGGCAGGGAGGCACTCATGATTGATTATCGATGAACTTTGTGAAGCAAGCGTGAGAAAAATATAATCATGAGTGGTTGGGTCCTACAAAGTGCTATCCAGTCATGCCCCCTGCCAGTCTGTATTCATTTCTGGAATAGCCCTACATGATATAATCTGAATTGAAAAAAGACCACATGGTTGTCTTGTGGGATTGACCTGTGCAGTAATATCATGACGGTATATTGAACTCTTGAAATGTGTAGCTGGAAGACTGGGGGAAATGAATTAAATCTTGATATTCAATAAATGCTTTTTATGTTTGTTTATCAACTGGATAATGAGAAGACATTTTTGTCACTAACTGACATTCCAAATCCTATGAAACCATATTTATCTTAGAACAACTCTGTAAAGCTTCACTATATTACACACAGGAAAAAATAAAATCTGGCAAAAATGTGTGACTTCAAGGTATGAATAGGAGCTAATCAAAACTGTAGAAAAAAAATCATCCCATGAAATGTGACTATATAAATATATGATTTTGCATGTTTATGTTTTCGGTAATCCAGATATACTTTATTATTTCATCAAGAAATTCTTATTTCTGTCATGCACAGAGTTGTCCAGATTTTATGAAAGTACCTTGAAATGGTCTTGGCTTTGATTTTGTTGTGACTTAATTACCCTTTTATGTCTGGTTGGCAGGATCCAGCACCCTAACAAGGCTGCTAACCCGTTTGAGGCCGATTATCACCAGAAGATGGTGATGAAGTTCCAGCTGAAGGAGAAGGTGTCCGGTAAACCACTTACCGCTCATCAGACTTTTGTCAAGATGACAAACCAAAACACAAACCAAGAGATCATTTTTGTAGCCGAGACCACTGGAGACTCGTACAAGTTTGATTTGGTAGGTGATGGAGATTTAAAAAGATGTCATTGAAATGGAATGTAGATTTACTTGCCCAACTCTATATTTCTTCTGGCCAAAATAAATCAGATCACCAGACTTTTGTCCATCAAAATGCTTACATGACTGACTGGGTGGGTGAAATTAGTATGCCTGTTGTGTTTCTAACAGTTCTATTTGTGTAAGGTCAAATACAAAAAAATCTGGTGTTTCCGCTAACCCTACCTTCCCTTGATTTTCGTGCCTATCCTTAAGATTTTATTGGCATTTAGTGATATGCACAGTAAAAAGTCGGAACTTCTGCTCTATATAACCATAATAAAAATGTTTTTTCAAAATAAGAAAAATAACCTACTGTCTAAGAATGATAGCGAAAACAGGAGTGATTTTGTTTGGCCTTAGTAAATGCTTATGGAACATACACCTTGTGATTTGGTAGAAATTAAAAATTGTACTCTAATATCCAAGCCAAAGATGTAGCTGCAAAGGCTTATTTGACCTTTATTCCCAATGGTGACCTCCGCCCTTACCCCAATTAGGTTTGTACGGTGACCTAATTGTCTTAGCTTGGAGGAACACTGATGTTGGCAGGACAGTCCAAGGGGGACAACTCCATTGTGTCTACTTCACTGTCCATGTTCTACATACCTAAAACTGTCCAGAGACCTTGTTACTATTTTCTGTATTTGGACATATTTCCTGTGTCTATTTTTCTCTTAAGGTAGATTCCTGTTGCTATATTTGTTTAAAATATAATGGCCTGAAGTTTTCATCTAACTGTTTGTTCAATTTTTAGAATGATAAACATGTGTTGGCATGCGCATTGTCACATGTTAGATTTTGAGAGGCTTTAAGTCTCATCCTTTTGAGTGTAAAACACTCTTTATACTTGATTTTCAGGATGTTGGATCTAGCGCTTCTGACTTTGGTCATCAGTCCGGTAAATATACCATGGAGCTGATTGTAGGTGATGCTGTCATAGAGAACCCTTTCTCTTGGACATTGGTAGGTAGTCTGCAGCAATATGAGGTGACCGAATACATCTGATCGGGGAATCACACCCCAGCAGTCTTTGGGGAAGACGCGTGTGCTATTCACTGTGCCACGCAACCATCCTCAATTGTATATATGTATCTGATTTATCTGTTCCAATTAATCAATTTAATTGAGGTCTAGTCCTTTAACAACCAACTATAACTAAACAGTCATGATTTTCTAAGACTCGTCATGGCTGGCTATGACGAGAAAATCTTTCAAAGGAAATTTATGAACATTCCATGAACAATCGTCAATAGTTTGAGAAATGGTGATGATCGATCGATTGATCATAAATTCTTAAGTGATTCCCAATACTACTGTCAATAAAACATTGTACTGCGTTACAATAATCATAATGGACTCCTTTTGGAAATGTTAACTTTTCAGTTGCATATGTTGGACTCTAGACAGATTTTTCTCGCCAATGAAAATATTTAAAAATAAATTTTGCCAACCAAGTGTAATACACCAATGTTGACATCTGGGCTATTTGACCTCGTGTCAGATTTGGCCCGGCTCTGTCTGTGTGGCGTACGGGAGCTGAATGTCCCTCCGGGGACTTGAGGTATATTCCCATTCCATCACATTGGAGAGAAACTCTGTCCCCCTATTGAGAGCCCCCCGGCCTCAGTAGGGTGTGGGCGGGGCCCTGTATATTCCATCAACTTCCTGTAGTCACTATGTGGCAATGGCAGGGTAGACAGACCATGCAAGGCACATTTTACTTGAGAAATTTGTGAAAATTCAACTGTGTTTTCAGTGTATACATTTAAATTACATTTAAACATAAACAACAGAATTATGTTTGTAAGACGACAATGTCTCTAAGGATGTGTGCTTCATCTTTTAAAATCGGATATCGGTTGCCTAATTACTTGTATCCATTATGAAGCATCTGTGGTATTTTAGCTGCTTTTGTATGATTTCAGGGGTGTACAATTTCTTATTTAGAATACTAGCTGCAGGTTGATTAATATGAAAATTTCTACTAACCTGACCTATATATTCACAGAAAAATTATGAAAACTTTAGGTAGCCCCAACATAAAATCTACGAGGCCTGTGCATCAGGCGTGTTGAACTGTACATCCCTGGTTGTATCTCAGCAGTTGTTCGATGTGAAAGGGAAATTATCTTTTGTTCTTATTGTGCCAAATATATTCTTTGATTGCAGTTATTTTCTGATAACCATGAATTGACAAGAGAACCAACATCAAATTACATGGACACCAAATGTTTATTCGACTTTATGTATATTCTGCAGTGCCTCACAAACTCGCTTATGTATATTCTGCAGTGCCTCAGAAACTTGCTTCTATAACGTCGACATCATATATTTCAGGCTGATGTCAACCTGATATTCCCTGAGCGAACAACAGAAAAAGAGACAGCTGAGAACAGATATGCCAAGAAACCAGAGATCAAGGTTTGATTTATTGATAGGGGCTAGATATTGTCTAAATTTTAATATTGTGATCAATAGCTACATCGCGATTTAAAAAAGTGCAATTTGTTGACTGATACTGAAAAATGGAATGAGGAAAACACTGATTGCATCTGGTTTGTATTAATGTGAACAAAATGCTGATTGAAACCCTTAATTTTATCTTGCATAGTTTCGATAAAAGGTAGTTAAGAGGAAGTAATGAAATTATATTTCAACATGTTTTCCTAGAAGCTTAATTTACAACAAAGGAATACTGTAAAAAGGAAATTTTCATGTGTGAAGATGTTGGGGTTGAGACCCTTAAAACTAACTGATCATGTTGTGGTTGAGACCCTTAAAACTGATCATGTTGTGGAAATTCACACGTTAGCAAAAGTTCTGAAATAAAAATGTTCTATTTATCAATTACCTATACAGAAATTATTCATGTGTGGATATTTTTACGCTAAATTTACTCCACACGAAAAATGCAAACATTTCCACATCACAAAAATGTCCACTTCTATAATATATTATTAAAATATGGCTACATTTGCGTAACCAGTTGAACCTATAAAGAAAACGACAGGCACAGGTCTTTGGCACGTGTAGATTGAGGGGTCCAGACGTACCTGACTGAAACGAAAATGTTGACTATTGCTATTTTTCGTTATTTCTTTCTAAAACATTGTGAAGTCACATGTAGTTTTTAAGATACGTTATGTAATTCAGTGGACGCGTGAGTGAAGGGCATAATATTCTTGATACATTGTTTTTTACTCTCCGAAACAGTGCAGTTTTAGCTCTGCTTATAGAACGTTGGTATATTTGGAATATTTCTGCGCCACCTGTGCTGCTTCAACTGGGATATGCAAATGTAACCTATGTAACAAGTACAAATGTAGTCTCCTTATACTGCCAATATTTGTCTAGCAAAATGCTGGCAATATAGAGCGTTTTGTCAGTTTTGGGGAGCTGTATAAAGGAATTGTTCAGGAAAAATGATGTTTTGTTTTTAATTATGTAAGGTTGTGTGCAATGTTAAATTATGTAAAATTGTGTGTAATATTAAATTATACAAGATCAGAAAAATTAAAATTGATTTGTAAAAAAAAAAAAAGAGGAAATATTAATATTCTGATAATCATATAAATCATTGCTGACTTTGTGTTTCAGCACATGTTCCGTGAGGCTGAGAAGAGACCCCCAGCAATGGTATCCATGACGTTCACAGCTCTAGTCTTCCTGCCTGCCCTCATCCTTCTGTTCTTGGTAAGTATGAACCAATGATCTCACAAGTTCACAGAATAGGACACTTGAAGACAAAAGCGGATGAATCTTATGCAAGATTAATCACCTCACAGTTTTTAGCCAAATGTCATTACTTTTATCCTTGTGTCATTAAAATTATTTATTTCGTAGTGATGTATCGCGAAGAAAATTGAATAAATGTTATGAGGCAATTGTGTATCAAATTAATTATTGATGTAAGTGGTGTATAGCATTAAATACATGTGTGGACCAGAGTCATGTGAAATTTTGGTATTTTACGTTGCCTTTTGCCCAGTACTCGAGAACTTTAGATATCAATGAAGGCTTTTAGTTTAGCTGTGAACTTGGGAGACTGTCGAGTCATCCTGTTGATTTTACATTATATTGCATGTGTTTCAACGGATTTTATGCTAGGCCGCCTGAAATTTAAATATATTCGGAATTGGTCAATGATCTGAGTTGACACCTACAGAGTCACACCTACAACAGAGTCGCACCTACAACAGAGTCGCAAAGCAGGTTTAACCAGAGAGTATTGTGCTAGCTTAGGTGGCATGCTGTGTGATGTTTTGAAACGATATCAGAAAGATGCTTAACGTCTAAAATTGCTGAATAATTTGCTGATGGCATGTCAACCCCACCAGCCCCAATAACTTGCAAAAAATACTGGCAAATTTTTAGTCTTAACAAGCGAATGATCCTTCAATTTAGTCTGCAACATGTTTTCATATAATCACATCCCCGTTTTTGTTTAACCCTTTCACCCCTATGTAACTTGATAAACTCTACCATAAATTGACCTGGATGAGTCCATTATGGTCTAGTGTTGAAAGGGTTAAATGTGTTGCAGATATCAAGCCTTTGACAGTGCTAATTCAATTGAGTGCTTAACATGTTTAAATATCACCACGTCTCAGTTTCATTTGTTAAATGTGTTAAGCTTTAGGCAGTGTTTGTGATGCTACCCTTGCGGGACTTGGCGTCTTACTTTCTTGTATATGTCAAGGATATGTCGTCGTTTATTGAATATTTGGTCCTTAGAAAATGTCCACCGCCTGTATTTGTTAAAATATCTCGTTCATCGGTGGATAGTGTCATGATATGACCTTAGTGTTTGTAAAACAAAATCCAAAACAATCAAACTTAAAGAATCCTGTTATGATCTGACCAAGTGTTATGTTTTAGGCAGATTATACATCAGATATAACCCCACTAGGCTCTGATTTTCACTTCCAAAGTTCCATCAGGTAGCTTTTAACCAAACTTGGCACAAAGTTTAATAAGACTTTTAATCCACAACCCAACCAAACAGAATTTAAAACTAGGATGGATCAAATGAAACAATGATTAAGGCATAACCCCCATAACAGTAGTGACTTTTGAAAATGGATTGAAAAGTGTGGAAGTAATCGGAAAAATCTGTAATTTTCTGAAGACTAAGAATAATGAATAGGCTTTGAACTGTTGTCAGAAAGAATGTGTCGTTGTGGTCATTACCTGTTTTGTGTGTGTGCTACAGTATTAAGGTTAATGAAGCATGCTACATGATGTTTTGAAACGATATCAGAATCAAGATGGCATGTATGTGTTATCGCATTGCTGAGAAAATTTGCTGATAGCATGTTTCCCATATTAACAGTTTGACCTATGTATGATTAACTGTAATGTGATTTGATAGTGTCGACTATCAATCTACCAATCATTTCCAACTTGCGTGGATCTGTTCTTTATATAAACTATTCTACACCAATTGGTTCCATTTTCAGTGGATGCAGATCGGAACTAACATCAGTAACTTCCCGATGTCAATGAGCGCTATTGGTTTCCACTTGTGTCTTGGAGGTAAGTTAATAGTAGATACAGGGTCTGTTGTGATATTATTAGAGCCCTGTAGCAGAGATGCAGGTGCCCTATATATAGTAATCTTAGCATCTGTCTTCACTTTGTTCTGGAGATTATCTCAAATTCCAAAAAACAATCTTTTGGAATCAGGAGATTTTCTTGACCAGTTTTTTTTTTTTTTAAATCCTTCCTACCTACCCTATATTCTTTGAGCCGGAACAGGAAACATATATTTTTATTTGGCCTAATCAAAACGTTGAAAGTTTTCAATGTAAAAAATGTATTGAAAGGCATATATTCTTATGATTTTTACTATATGATTGATAAAACTGCATAAAAATTGCTTAAAATCAATTCATTAGTGAAGAGCAAAACCTAATGTATAGTTATCGGCCCTATCCACTGGTAGTGTTCTCACTTTAACTGGGTATTCAGTCCAATAAAATTAACAACCGGTTATGCAATCGATCATCGAGCGGTTTATTACTTCTGATTACAAACCGATAATGATTTTAAACCGATTGCCCATCACAACTGTTCACTTTTAGTTTAGACTCCACCAACCATGCAGCATCACTAATGAATGATCCATCTGGATTAACCTTTTTGTATTATTTCCATTTCAGCTGTGTTTGCTTTGTACTACTGCTACTGGACACACCTGTCCATGTTTGAAACCCTGAAATACCTGGGTCTCGTCTGCATTCCGCTATTTATATTTGGAAACAGATTACTCAGTGGAATAGCAGCTAAAAGGTAAATGCTTTGAAAATTGATCACCTGCATCAGGATTATCCCCAGTAAATTCAATGAGAAGATACACAGGGTGTTTGTTCAATGTACAGTCGATGGTTCGAAGTTTGCGGGATGGGACCACCAGGAAAAAATTTAAATATCGAGACTTCGACTCGCGAATGTTGAACACCGAACATAATTGTAATCTGCATAAAATGAAACATGGGTCTTAAATGACAAAACACAAGTTTAATTTGAAATTACAAATATTGGATTGAATGTAAAATGTATTTGTGCACTATAAATTGCATGTTTAGGTGTTGAAGTTCCAATGTTCTCGTACAGGTATTAATGTTTCTCTTTAATTTATTAGTTGTAAGTTTAAATGTTTTCCTTAAAATCCAGCATTAATTGTAGTTCGAAACAGCGAGAAATTTGATTCTAAAAGTTCAATTTATAAACGAAATATCAGTAGTGTTGTACAGGAAAGGAAATTCAGACTTTGTCGTAAGTTTGACATATTGAGAAATTTGAACCTTCGAAGTTCCATTTTTGGTATAGTAAAACCTCGTTATACTGCCATCATTTGTCCAGAGAAATTTCGGCATTATAAAGGGATTTGGCAATGAATTGAGGGAACTATATCAAATAACCTATAAAAAAAAGGGAGTAAAAGGCACCTTGAAATATGTTGGCGGTAAGCGAGGTGGCAAATAAATGGAGGGCATTATATCAAGGTTTTACTGTACATTCAAATTAAAACATAGCAATTCACTACCATCACTGAGGGATCCTATTGTTTACTCAATGAAATTGGTTGAAATGAAAACCATTTCAACCGGATAATTTTGAATTCATTATTTTAGCAGCCTGATGATTTTGATTCTTCTATGTTACTTATGGTGGTTTACTTTTGTATTTGCAGGAAGGGAGAGAAAAAATCCTAGGGATGAAGTAGAACCATTTTATCATTGATAAAAAAAATTCGGCACCAAATATATTTCTTTGAAGAGGCACACTGTAACTTCTTTGCTACCAACGCAGAGAATCCATTGGTGGAAAGATACACTATACTATGCTCCACTGGGCGTGTAAAACATCACTTGAAGATTGGAAGAGCAATGGCAGATGACAGGAAATTCTATATTAAGCCGATGTGTTAAAAATAACTTTAAAAATCCTGCACCATGCCATCAGAGGGAAGTTATTTTCTTTGTATTTGACATTTACAGGATCCAAAAATGATCTCCAGTTTCAAATGAAATTGTGTGCATGAGATTTATAAAGAATTCTATGCATATTGCTTGTGTGCAAGCATGTCGGTGCTGTGAGAGTTTTGTTTAAGCTTGACTGTGTTTATTAGGTATTAACCTATTGGTAACCACTTTGTTTAATTCATCCAGGGAACTTTACTAGTGTTATGAGTGGTGCGATACATGTTAAATCTCTGTCACAAGTGCTAAAAGTTGATGAATATTTATAAGTGCAGGTGTTTATTGGCGACTTTCTGAAATTTTGGTGATCATAATAACAATTCGTGAGTACAAGAAATTGGAATATTTATGACAAAATGATTATTCTGCGCTTTCTTCATATGCTGCATTTACTGAACAATTGTGTCAGAGGTATTTATTTAAATTTGGATTTGTTTATAGATTTCCAAATCGGAAATTCAAATGAGGCATACTGGGGAAATCACAATTAATTTCTCTGATAAACACCTGATGGAGCAAAGAAAAGAGCGTGTGTCTCTTCAAAATCATGGGTGAATGGGTGTGGTTGGGATGGTGTGAAAGTTCAGAATTCCAAAGTGGTAAAGTTTTGCGATATGTCTAGGGATCTCTCTTCTCTCTTTCATTTGTTGTACGTGTTGCTACAAAGTTGAAAAAAAATCATTCATTTATTTTATTGTCATTATTAATATAATTATTTTCATTTCTCATTAAAATAAAATTTTACAAAACATAAAGCTTTGTTTTATCTGTAACAATAAGACATGGAATCTGGCACATTTCATTCGGAAATTGGAATATTAACATATTGAACTTATATCACAAAGAGATTCTTTAACCCTTTCGCCACTATAGACCATAATGGACTCATTCATATCAATGTATGGTAGAGTCTGCTAAAGTAGCATAGGGGTGAAAGGGTTAAAGAAACTTTTACATTCTGTTACACCCTTGCTGCTGAATTTGGTTGGAGCTTGGGGTATAACGGAATCGGCGGGCTACATTCAGTTGTTGAAGTAGTGTATTGTCTATCGGTACATTTCGCCACATATGAACCTTTTTCTTCGAAACTTGAGTTTTTCGGTTGCAACACATACTGTAGTAATAAACAACAGATGTTTGAAAGGGGGGGAAAAGATAGAAATACAGAACAAATGTCACTCTTAAGTCGCAATATTTTGGCCTCCTGGCTGGCCTTCAAGGGCGAAAGTCAATGGTTGTTTCAAGTAACGTCCATCTTGTTTATTCGGAGGTACAGGAAATGGCGTACAAATGTATGACATCACAATGACTTTAAATCTATCGCGTCATAATAGCAAGCCGTCGTAAACACAAAATTTACTATAGTATATACTATAACAGGAGGGCCTGAATATGTTTAAAATAATTGGTATGAAGTGAAGGTATAGCACTCCATGGTAGATGCTGTAAGTACATGTAAAATTTCAGAGAGATCCATCCAGTACTTGAGATATAGCGAGAACAAACTTAAAACAGAGCCCCACCCCTATGCCCCTAGGGGGGTCATACCTACCAATTATACAAAACTGAGACCCCTTGGCCCAAGGATGCTTCAGACTAAGGATAAAATCCCTTAATCCCTATGGTAGAAGAAGGATTCTAAAGGTTTTACCTATATTTCCCCTATTGGGCTCCGCCTCTGCCTCCAAGGGGGTTAGACAGACTGTTTATACAAAATTGGTTCCCCTTCACCCAAGGATGCTTCATACCAAATTTGGACAAAATCCTGTCATTCGTACAGAAGAAGGTATTTGAAGAATTTGCTGTTTCCCCTATTGGGCCCCTCCCTTCTGCCCCCAGGAGGGCCACACTCGCTGTTTATACAAAATTGAGTCCCTTTTGCCCAAGGATGCTCCAGACTAAATTAGGATAAAATCCCTTAATCCCTATGGGTAGAAGGATTATAAAGGTTTTACTTCTATTTTCCCTATTGGGCCCCACCCCTCAGGTACCAGGGGGGTCACACCAACGGTTTATACAAAATTGGTTCCCCTTCACCTAAGGATGCTTCAGACCAAATATGGAAAAAATCCTTTCATTCCTACAGAAGAAGGATTTTAAAGTCCCCTTGGCCCAAGGATGCCCCAGACTAAATTAGGATAAAATCCCTTAATCACTACGGTAGAAGGATTTTAAAGGTTTTACCTCTATTTCCCCTATTGGGGTCCGCCCCTCTGCCCCCAGGGGGGCCACACCCACCGTTTATACAAAATTGAGTCCCCCTGGCCTAGGGATGCTCCAGACCAAATTTAGTCAAATCTGCTTGGCCATTCAGGACCAGGTGAGCTAATAAAACCAACATAGATGTCTTGATGAAATTGAAGGCTCTGGATGTGCCACTAGAAGTAGTCTAGTTGGATCCTTTGATATACATCAAAAGAACTGCAAAACTTTGCGATAGTAAACTGACGATTTATAAAGTTGAGTGTCCCTCCTCAAGGATGCATTATACAAATACAATGAGAAGTCCGAGACAGCTGATATTTTAAACATTTTTTATTTTGTTTTCAATGTATTTCAAAATGGTTAACAAAGATTACTGTAGAAGGTATGTTTAGTATCGTGGATATATAGATACTTTACCTGTAGGCATTGGATACATTCAATAACCTGTTCATGCATTAATTGAAGCATCTAGCATCAAAGAAAATCGTTCAAAGTGTTGACCAGGTGAGCTAAAAAAATTAAAGCAATCCAAATCTACTTTTTGAGATGGAATGTTTTTTATTGAAAGAAATCAAAACGAACATAAAAACAGTAATATTTCTTTATTGTAGAATCAATAAATATGAAATGATAACATGCCCCTAAATACTGGTAATTATAATTCCTTTGAAGTTTTGTTAACAAAAATTAAATGACTTCTCATCTTTGTTACAACGAAGAAAAAGGCAAGCATATTGATAAGCACTTTTTTTTGTTAAATATTAAAACAAATACACGAACTTGTATCCATAATAATTTTGTACAAGGCATATCTCCTTTTAAAAAGCATGAACTGATACTGAATGGGATCTGTCTGTGTTGTTCAGAATCTAATACCTGAAGATATTTTTCATACTGTGTTAACATTTGCGAAGCAAATTCTATGAAATTCCAAAATGTTGCTTTTGAAACTATTTATGAAATAAACCTTTCAATTTACTTTACTCCACATTGTTCTGTTTGTGATCATACACAACAAAATACTTTGTCATTTGTAGCAACTTGATTGCTTTCCACGATCACAGATGTCAGAAAAGCATGAACTATAAACACATGACCAGGTGACTTGTAAGTAGCCAGACAAAGATGTTGAGTAATGTAGTGGAATACCTACACAAAGAGAGAGATTATTTTATCACTTTTGGACAGTTGATTGGACCATCAATGGACAAGGCAATGCAACTTGCTCAGGTAAAGCAATCAACTCTGTGATTAATAATAGAATTTTATATACAACACCAATGCCTTAATACAGCCAGGTTTTTCCTGGTTCATCTTCTAACTATTGATATCTTTAACAATATGCAAATTATGTACAAATGAAATGGAGGCAAATTAGGATTGGTACAATAAAACCTTATTATAATGCTTTTTGTTTCCTTCGCCACTTCATCAACTGCCAACAGAACTCTGAACCCCTATATAGTGTCAACATTTATCTAGACATACAATGGCTGTTTTTTCCTTTGCCACTTCATCATTTGCCAAAAAACCCACCAAACCCCTTTATAATGTCAACATTTATCTACACAAATGGTGGCAGTAAAGCAAATTATAAACCTTTGTTATAATGCCTTCTGTTTCATTTGTCACTTTGTCACTGCAAACATCCCAAACCCCTTTATAATGGCAAAATTTACCTGGACAAATGGTGGCAGTATAGCAAGGTTTTACTGTATACTGAATTGCATTGTGATGTTGAACGCATTCACCCCTGAAATTTTATAATAAACTATTCCAACCTATGAATTGGAAGAGTTCAAATGTGTCTTCAGGGGTGAATGAGTTAAATGGTGTAAAACAAATGAAAGAAAACTTAATGTCATGTGTACGTGTGTATAGTTTAGGTCAATTTACAACGGACAAATATGGCTGACACAATGGAACTACAATCATTTACCTTTAACACCAGAAAACAGGTCGGATGTAACTTCAAAAAAATCTTTTTACTGTTGGATTATTGTTTTACTCAACAAAACAAATGTAAATTCTGACGCACTTCCCAGTCAGAATTGCCGTTCCCAACAAAAATAAATCACATCCTTATGATGATGAAGGATTTCAAATATTCATTACATTTTGCTGCTCTATTAAAGTCTTTGAAAATTTCGAAACATTTATGTATTACCATAAAATAGAAAGTACTTTTGTGTTATTAACAAAACACGTTTTAATTTCAGTCCATCCTTGATCATTTTCATAATTTTCATATAATCGTAACTTTATTAAATACTATTGTGTAAATTACGAACAAAACATAATGTCTGAATTTCAGTCCGTCCAGGGATGACAAATGGAATGAATTCAAAAATATGTTACAGTTTTAGACTTTGGGTTTAAAGATGCTAAAAATATTGCAAGAACGATAATACACAATTTATTGCGAGATGACCTCTCACCGATACACTGCAGAACAAACAGAAGTTTAACAAATGAACTTACTTATATTTTCCTGATCAGAATTTAAAGCAATGAACTTCATTCAATATTATGACAGGAATTGCAATTTTGAATCGGAGACCAAAAACTAAATCTTTGTTCCCACTTTCTCAATCTACCCTAATGCTTGGTGCTGACCTATTTTAGCTAATTTTAAACAGCCACTATAAAAGTTGAAAAGGCTTTCTGCGTAAACCTTTGAAAACAAAATCACAAAAAAAAGTTTTGCCATCCCACATAATCAATATATGTACCTTACCCGAAATGTTTGAGAGTTGAAAGTGGAAACAACAATTATTTTGTTTGGCCTATAAGATTATTTTTGTACTGAAAATCTGTATTTAATGCATTGCAAACTGACTAGAAGTTCAATAGAGTACACAACAAATTACTATTGTTTAAAGCATTTTCTTTTCTCAAAATGGCTATTACATTTGTATTGTGAAACATTTGCAAGATATTTCTGATTGTGAAAAAGAATGCATTAATGTTTCACAGCGCAGACCACATACATGAAAATATTTCTTCTATAGTTTTGGACCTAATATGTCTCGGCTATATTAAAATCTTTTATATCATCACATGAAATGAACAATTGAAATACAATACAGTACAGGATCAAAGCACACACCCAATAAAGCAATTATGATACGAATAAATCAAATGGATTAATACAAATAATTTTTTAAAGATCCCCGTACCACTGCCAAAAATTAAACGTCAGCAGGGCTAGACTGAGATTTGAACCCTGGACGTCAGATTGCTATACGACCGCTCAACTGTTCTAGTTACATGTATATAGAAAGGACATTAAGGGGAGGTTACTTATATACTATATATATAAGTGCAGTGGAACAGAGATCTTTAATATATATATATATACATATATATAAATTTAATTGAAACATTCTGTTTCTTCATTATTTTTATGTAAAGACAAATTCATGAAATTAAACAAAAGTGTGGGAGGAAAAGTACGAAAACGAATGAAAAGTAAATCAATTTCAAACTTTCTTTCTTCAAAACTAAAATTGAAAGTGTTGCTGTGATACATATAAACTGTCATCTATCATGTTTTAACCAAATCATGTCAACAGATGCAAAAATGTCCATAAAGAGAGTAAAAAATGTGAAAACAAATGAAACCATACATTGCTTTGTGAAAAGGGTTCATGAAATTATATGTGGTGATCTTCTATACAGTATTAGTCACTACGTAACATTTTCCAGTTAGTAACACCCCACACTTGACCGAAATGTATCTGTATCTTTAAGGTAAAGAGTACCATTGCACCCGTTCTAATTGCGAATTATATTTCCACTGCATGTATTTTATAATTTGAATTTATCTTGGTTAGAGTTACTTCCCTTGTCATTCATCTCTCATTTTAATGCCGTAAATTTATAATTCCTGGATAACAACATTGGTAAAATGTAGAACTAGTTTGACATCTGCAGTTTTTTTTCTTCTTAAGATATTTGAGGTATTGTTTTCAAATGCTAAAATATAGAACAATTATAGTGACAATGGCAATAATATGTCAATTTTATGGTACTCTTTATCTCAACTTATTCACCCCCTCCATGTTTAAAATATTTGGTAAGGTTTCAATGTAACTACAAGGATGAATGGATAATTTGTGTTTCTAGTACTAGTGTAACCATTTCCTAAAGTTGTGTGAGTGTGGGTGCCGTTTGTAGACTTTTATTTTATATAAAACAATCTGATGAAATAATACCTAACAATAAAACATATTTTGACATCAAATGTTCTGGTCCCTCATCTGCACAACACATTCAAACACCGAATCACAGATTCCTTCTTTTTATATAAAAAGCTCAACTTCTTTATAAATAGAAAAACTTCTAATCTGAAAAATTTGTATACAGACATGTACTTTTTCTGATATTTAAACAAGCTTCACTTGAAAACATAAAGAATGAAAAAATGTTTAAAAATTCCTTTATTTTTTTTTGTGGAATTTATTTCCTTTCATTTTGGAATATTTTTTTGTACATCTGAGAAGTACAAACGGAATTGGGCATTGGGCATAGCCTATATACCTGGTAAGCCGTCTTATTTGAGGAAAAAAAAATCTATTTTAACCCTCAGTGCAGATTTTTTGTTGAGTTTACAAATTGGTAAAGGAAATTCATAAATGTATTTGGCAAAAAAGGAAAACTTGTTTCCTCTTTCTACTACATCAGTTTATATACAGATGGAATATTTTCTACCTGGAATTAATGATTCGGTGACCACTCAATAGCATATTAAATATATATACAATTACATAAATAATACGGAAAACAATAACTTATCGATAACCTGTAATTAAAAACGGTCTTAAATTCTATAAAAAAAATGTAATTTTCCGAAATTTCCCCCCATTTTTTAAAAAATAATAACATGTTCTTTTTGTATCTCCGGTGAGGATGGGACTTATTGACCGAACATTTCATGCTGGGGTGGTCCAAGTTAAAACAATGTTTCTATAGCCATTTGACACTAGTAAGATCATTTTTTAGGGAGTCATACACAAGTGAAGTGTCATACATAATTTACAAGCTTTCAATTGATATTGACTTTACATAAATTGCAAGCTTTTACCTAATGCAGATTTGGAATCATTTTTTTTTTATCGAAATCCTGGTCTTGTTAAAAGCTTCCAAAAGAGAAGATTTCACATCACAAACTTATAAGTGATGCAGATTTTGCTGGGAAAGCTTTTACTAGACACAGATTTCACACCTCAAGCTTTTGATCGGCACGTTTCACATTGCGAGCTATGTTCACTTCGACACAGTTGTCTTGTTGTGATCATAGCGGAACTTTTTCCTCGGGTAATGAATTTGCTTCTGGTACGGCTGTCCCGTTGGCACCTCCTTCTTTGGCCCGTTCACTCTGTAAAGCGTCCTCAAAACTGCCTTCCGATTTACTGCCAGTTACCTTGGCCTACAACAAAATCATACAATACAAATGAGAGAATACTTCATTGTGTGTCTCACATGTGACGATACAGATAAGCAGTTCGATCGTTTTTTTAAGTTTTCATTTGATTATTTATTTATTTACCTTTCAAAAATGGATACCATTCTCTCATGATTATGTTTATAAAATGAAACACATAGAATAATATCTCATTATAACAATGATAATATTCGGAAAGTTATACAAAATACTAATTTATCATATGAATATTGTGTTATGCAGTGTCATATTAGCCATATTAGATTTATGATACTCGTTTTGGATTTTTCATATTTGCCATAGGCTCTCAAACATGAATAAAAATCCAAAATGAGTATCATAAATATAATATGAAGGGAAGCGAATGATAGATTCTTTCTTATATAACAGTTCCATATTCGCAAGGATATATCAACATTTTAGTGAATTGAAGAATTCTAGGTCGAGGGACATGTATTCAATAGTAACATAATCAATGAGGATTTTTATTAATTCACATTTTTTTTCATACAAAACTTTCATCATTTATTTGTGAAATCACAATGTATGATTGAATTTGTCAAATTACGTCACAATCAAATCAACAGCTGACCCATCCCTCAAAATTCCAGCAGTTACGATATTAACATACATTCTCTGCAGCCCTGGAATATGTCACGACAAATTTGAATGCAGATGATAAGCTATTTGATTTGTTTGGTTTGTTTGCGTTTCATGTCCTATTAACAGCTATGGTCATTTAAGGACATGCCAGGTTTTGGTGGTGGAGGAAAGCCGGAGTTCCCAGAGAAAAACCACAGACCTATATGGCCAGTACCTAGCGATTGCTCCCCACGTAGGCCTCGAACCAGCCACCCAGTCGTGGAGGGCTTAGTGGTAGCAGAGTTTTTTAGACGCCTTAACGGCTTACCCACCGCAGTCACTATTTCATTGGCTTCAGGTGAAAAATATTGACCAATCACTTTAAGGCTTATAACTGTAATTTGAAGATAACACCCAACTACAAAACCAGTTTTACTGTTACACTGATCTGCAATTTTTTTTATGAACATCAAAAAATCAAACCATCAAAAGATCAACCTAGCCTACTTGTATCATACACAAAGTGGCACGTACACAGCCTTCCATTTCTCCATGACATATTCCAGGGGTACAGAGCACACAAGACAGTGTAAACACTGGTAAGTAAGTCGAGGATGCAGCCGATCGCACAATTTCGGCATCATATATAAATTCGATAAAAATTCTATATGGGAAAACAGTGATAATTTTACTATTGAGGAGAACATTTTAATGATAATTATACACATGCGTTATATCACAATACTATAAAAAGATCAGCTTGATTAAATAAGCATATAATGTAAACACAAATGATTATTATACTTTGGGAGACTCCCTATTTTGGACCCTTAAATTTAGTGTTTTCAAAGTATGAATTGTTTAACTGTTCCTTTATTCTAAGATCTGAAAGAACAACTCAAAACAGGGTTGTTTTGTCCCTAGGGGTGTATACACACATTTTATTTATGTTTCAATTTTGCAGAATCTCCCGCATGGAAATTTCAAAAATGTTGGCAAGTATGGGTAATTAATTGTCTTACCTATATTAATATAAATATATATATACAGTGTATTTTCTTATTTACATTGATATCATAGAAATCTCATGCACAGGTAGGTTGAGTAAATTTCTGAAATCCACACTCGCTTAATACATAGACTTACGGCCCTTTTTGTCAGTGGGGTGGCCCTGCTGCAGAGTAACGTCAAACACATGAGTATACTTATAGACCGACACTATTACTATCATACATCCGTAGTGGGAATAGGCAAGCTATATCCCATAATTGTTATGTTACAATGGAAGGAAATTACGATTTGGTTTGTGTGTGTTTTACGTCCTTTTAACAGCTATGGTTATTTAAGGACGTGCCAGGTTTTGGTGATGGAGGAAAACCGAAACTCACGGAGAAAAACCACCGACCGTCGGCCAGTACCTGGCAACTGTCCAAAATTGGCCTGGAACCAGCAACCCAGTGGTGGAGAGGAAGTAATTGTAGACGGTGGGATGCCTTAACTACTCGGCCACTGCGACCCCAGCAAATGATGATGTTTAGTTTTTTATAATCAGGTGACATCATGTGTTTGGTTAGCATTGAGAATATTCTTAATTGAATTCCCTTTTTAGAGATGTGAGAAAAATAATAATTCCCCATTATAGTGCCAAACGAAATATCTCAACCCTTGGTGTAAGATTCGTAAATGTCTTGCTAAATATCAGAGCTTCATGTTGGGACATTTTGGAATCTTTGAAATTTTTTGGTGAAAGTTGAAATTTTCTGTTTCTTTTTAAGGGAAAGATCGATGATTCATAAAGACTGCCATCTTGGATACAGGAGATTATCTCCCTTTGTACACAGAACTAGTAGTTTAATCATTGCATGTGACGGGCGAAACTACATGTAGCACAGGGTGAACATAAATGTTACTGGTTAAGGGCCGAAGTTACCAGTTATACAGTAATACAAGTTTAAAGGCTCAGTAATGTGAGTAATCTCTACGCGTGTTGTAACAAGCTGTGTCTGAGACAAGGGCTCCATCATCATTTTGAAACATTTGTTTCAATGACTTCTATCAGCTTTTAATATTGCTTGCTTTCTTACGAAATCCTGTGAATCTATTAGAATTCTCAGGTTAACTTTTTCATTTTTAAACAGAAATAAATATATTCAACAACATCATGACAACACCTTGAACACAAAAGGCCCAGAGGGCCTGTATCACTCGCCTGATATACAATACAAAAAGATTCCAGGGATAAGGAGCTTATCCTTATAACAGATAATTATCTGCATTAGACATTTCATGCCCAGCAATACCATATATGGTTATGGGGTAGGGATCTAAAACATTTCAAAGTTATGACACAACATCTAAGTCGCCAGGTGTGGGGCTAGACCCAGGGGCCAATCCTGGAAGCATATGTGTATTAGCATTGTCATACTCAGGAATTGTATGCATGTCCAAAGGGTGGGGATCTGAACCATTTCCCAGTAAAAATCGCTTTCTGACCCTGTCTGACCCTGCCCACAAACCTAAAGTCAGCCCATTTAAACAAATGTTTAATACCCACCACATGAAGATGCTTGCACCCAAATATGGTTGTTATTCTTCCTTTAGTTCCAGAAAAGTGGTCACTTAAATCAATAAAGCCAAATTATCCTCTTTGGACCCACCCCTCAGCCTTCGGAGGATTGTCGCTTCATTTGTATGAATGTTGAAATATGGTTAAAATCCATCTCAAAATTCTAGTTCTAGAGAAGTTGATTAAAGCAATATAACCAAACTATCAATTGTTTGTCCCGCCCATTTACCTAACATGGGAACCAGCCCCTGTATTTGCTTAATATTTTGAATCCACAACACCTAATGGTCGTTCCAGTCAACTGATGTGAAATAACGATCAGTGGTTCAGAAGAAGAAGACATTTAGGAACTTCTTGAAAGATGAACGACAGATGCTACAGTAGGGCATGAGCTCTCGTGGTCCGATGGGTCCAGATGAGTTAATACAAAGATGTGGTGTAAAAAATAAAACATTGCCTACAAAATATTACAAGTACAAAAAGTCATTCAGATGGTGTTCTTCTTACAACAGCAAAACTAAAGTTGCTATTTTACAATACAGAAACAAAATACTGACAATCAAATCTACAGCATTACAACACCCTGTCACTTACCATGCCAAGCCGTCCTTTCATATTCCCTATAGACCGAGATGTCTATACAAACACAAACAGCCTCACATTTAAACCATTCAACTTCTGTTAGTCAACATACCGGTACATAACTAAAATGACTGCGCAGTACACAGACTTGTTTGATTTAATTTTTCATTTCTCTTACACAATTGGATATAAAATATTAATAAAGCTAAAATAAATTTTGAGCCACAATTAAAAGCATCAACCAACTGCAAATCCAATTTCTCAAAGAAAGGAAAAATACGGATAAAATAAACAGTTTGAAATTAAAAATAAAAATTATCCTGCAAATGACAATGTCAAAATACTTCATTCCAAAGTCATTTATTTTTATTTTTAAAAAGAATTTAAGACACATGATCAAATCCTTTTCAATGAATTTCTATTTTTTTTTTCATGAAAAAATCACATCCTTTTGGAAATATATGCAAAAGGCATATATGTTGCAATGTCATCAAATCTATTATCTTAAATCAAACCCACACACATTTTTATTAGCAATAACAATTTTGTCTGAAGCCAATATTTTCTTTGAAGCTAGCAATGAAGTTAAATCTTTTGAGAAATTGGAGTGACTTTAAAGACAAGAGGGAATGTTAGGAGTCTCATGCTTAAAACTACATACAATTTCCACATTCTAGCAACCCACTTTGGTCGAAACACTAGTACATGTTATTATCATTAGAAATAGTTTTAATAGTCTACTAACCTTGACATTAGAATAAGCACCACCAACTTTCTCCTCTACCGATTTGAAAGTGTTAGAATTCCTGAAAAATGAAATCAAAATGTAATGAAACAAGAAGAGGCTGTCATCAATATCCCCCGCTCGCAGTGCAGAAGTCATTAAAAACATGATACATGTATATATGACAACAAGTACTTTTTAACCAACTCATGGAATTTTTATTATGCAAGTCACTAAAACATAAAATGTTTGCCAAATTCAGCATCTGCAACAATCAGTAGATGAACCTTTATAGAGTGATCCTTCCAGCAAGTTTAATCCATGTATCACTTGTAGTGGGCAAGATATAGATGAGAGCAAATCTTCTTAACCAGGTACATGGACAAACGCACGGACGAACCCCATTTCTATATGCCCCGCCAACTCGTTGAGCGGGGCATAATCAAAATAATCAAAATAATAAATAGTTTGCAGAAGATTGCATACACCTGGAAATTCTCACTGCAGTTTATCTTTGCCTTTTTCGGCCTGCTATCATGAGGGAGAATTTACCATGTAAGTGTACACGTGTTCTGTGGAATGTGACCAAACCAGTCGGACATGACTTTGACAGGAGCACACCTGAGCACATACACCTGCTTTGGATACCTATCTATGTCACTTCCTTTAGGTTTTTCGTTTTGTTCTCCACTTTCCCAATTGTTGTTGGGACTTGTTTTACGCAATCGTAAGATGAGCGTGCCCTGAGCGGTCAATGTGACACAATAACTAAGCGGTACCTGCGAAGGTCTACTTGTATGTTCTCCACAGAAGCCTGGTAAGTTGACAATGGTTTGAGCAAGGCCGTGTGTATCTTTCGCATGACTGACTGGTTGACTAATGTCTGTTTCAAAATTCCTCAAAATTGTATTGATTAATGTATATGCTAATTGCAATGATTGTATAAAATGTATATCTATGTACTGTAAAGCGCTTTAGAGTGGCTTATTCTAGCTAGATAGAGCGCTATATCAAATGTTGTATATTATTATTATTATACCGATAATATATACCCAATAATTCCAACACTCAACGAAATAACCTGACCACTGTTGTCTTTGCAACCCCCAATGACATATATTTAACAGTGAAGAGCAAAAATTTTACTCAGCAGAAATAACAAGGTATTGCAAAGCATGGCATTATCCCCCTTTCTGGCACCTCAGACAGGGATATCCCACGTGATACCCCGTGCCAGATTTTTCTATATCATCCAATCTGTCTGTAGTATTTTACGAAATTTTCACAGCGATGTATTCATCTGCTTGATAACTGCTTAAAATCAACAATTCGCATCATAAATATTCTGTTATGTCTTTTTATGTATTGTTCTGATGTTGGCAGATTGCTGAAGTTGTAAGAAATATATAATCTACACAGTGAAATATGTTATCTTCTTTGCAAAGACGGACTACATTTTTATGTGGAAGCATTCAAGCATAGCTTTAGTAGTGAGTAGATCATATTTTTATAAGGCCCAATATGGGGTACTTTTAGACTTTAGAGGAAATTGATTAGTTTTTGGAACTAAAAGATTTGAGAAAACAAGATCTTGTTACCTCAGTCTCTGGATAAGATTCTGTAACATCCCAACCCGGCTTACGCCTGCCTCATTTGGGATTATGTTACAGAATCGTTACAGAATCCTAGCCCTCGACTGAGATAACCCGATCTCACTAAGTTACAGGTAATAGATTTTATTAATCAATTCTATAACTGCATCTGTGCCTTCTACTGCTAATATTTTTAAAACACTATAGTTTTATGGAGAGTAAAATGGTGTATAATCAAATGTATTGACTCATTTACACAGTGTCATGCTTAAAAACAGCAAATTTAGTGTTTTCAGATAATTTATTTCCATGGTTACAGGAAAGACAATGAAAACAAGAATTCCAAAAAAACTTTAGTCACAACCCCGGCACGAGTTTGATTTTTGTGTACCAGCTTTCATAGAGGTATATGAAATGTTTTTCAATTGCGGCCAGGAAAATCCAAGAATCTGTGAAATTTGTATTTTTGGGTATACAATGTATTCGTTTCCATGGTGATATGGCATGACTGAAGTTGTCACCATATAAGCCTGTCAATACGTGACTTTAGCTGTCATTATATGACCCACAGTAATTTAACCCCAAACCCACAATCTTACCTAAGATCACCTAACTTTTTCGTGACGGAAGCACCAAAGGACGAGACAGCTGCATTCGTTTTCTCAGATGCTGTTTTCACTGCAGACGACGTCTTTTGATACCTGTAAATACATAATCCGTTACATATTGATGTGCAACCATAGTAACAGAAAATAGACTTGAACAAGTTCTAAGCAAGACATAATTCAAGAAACATCTCTCAACTTTCATATATGTAGTTTCATAAGCCATATGAATATAATTAGCAGGTAAATGGCAGTAAACAAGACTTTATTTGATAATGTTTTATAAACCACTAAATGATATGTTAAGTTACTTTGACGTACAGTGGAATGTCATGAATTTTGATAATTCATAAATTCTGAGAGAGAAAGAGAAAAGAAATACCCAGGAAAACAAGAGGCCCATGGGCCTTAACGGTCACCTGAGTCTACAGTATTTTTTTTTTTTGTTGAAATATGTACCAATTTGAGTAAAAAATAGTATAATGTTAACTTAACTTTGTCAGGACCATGAGCTGATCATTCCTAGACCAATTTTAAGTGAGATCGGCCTATTAGAATTAAGTAGCAAAATAGCGGCCATGGCAGCCAAATTGTATTTCTGATTGACCCGAAAAATAACAACACTTTGTCAGGACCATGAGGCGATCATTCCTACCAACTTTCAGTTCAATCGGCCCAGCAGAACTTGACTTTAAGTTTGAAACGTAAAATGTTAACGGACGACGGACGACGGACGACGGACGACGGACGACGACGGACGAAAACGGATAGCAATAGGTCACTTGAGCTAAAGCTCAGGTGACCTAAAAAAGTAATTTTCCAGGTGCTGAAAGAGAAATCAATGTTTCTATTCTGTCTACAGATGATTCTAGGATAAAATCTACCAAAATGTCTACAGATGACTTGAGGTATAAATCTACCAAAATCTACCATAACAAAATGCCTAAAGAGAATTTTAGGTCTTACTAAATCCACTAAAATATCTACAGATGATTTTTGGTCTTAATCTACCAAAATATCTACAGATAATTTCAGTCTAAATCTACCAAAATGTCTACAGATAATTTCAGGTGTTAATCTACCAAAATATCTACAGATAATTTCAGGTATAAACCTACCAAAATGTCTACAGATAATTTTAGGTCTAAATCTACCAAAATGTCTACAGATAATTTCAGATCTAAATCTACCAAAATGTCTACAGATAATTTCAGTCTAAATCTACCAGCATGTATACAGAATATTTTAGGCCTAAATCTACCAAAATTTCTACAGAAAATTTTAGGCCTAAATCTACCAAAATTTCTACAAATAATTTTAGGTCTAAATCTACCCAAATATCTACAGATAATTTCAGTCTAAATCTACCAAAATATCTACAAATAATTTTAGGTCTAAATCTACCAAAATGTCTACATATGGGACCCTATTGGAAATAAGCTTTCTATGGCTTTAATGGTAGGCTATCCCAGGGTTAGCCAAAACATGTAAATTATATATAAATAGTTATCAACTTTGTAAGTTACCTACTTATATGAAATTGTTTCATTGTGTCCGTCTTTTCCTAAATAAATTGTTTGTGTGTGTTACAGGTTATTTCAGGTCTAAATCTAATCGTATAAATTCTGATGTTTAAAGTGACAAATCAATTACACAAAGTAAGTGGTTTTTAACAGCTAGATTGTATGTGTCACTGATAGACAATAGAATATGTATAACACCGGTACATTTATAACATTTTATACTTCAATCTGAATGACGGAAGGAAATACACATCCCCTAAGTAATCTGTAAGTATTTACACAACAAAGTGAGTGATATTTATGACTTTATGAATAAATATATTTATGTACAGAAGAATGTGGACACTGATATTCAAGAACAATAATTACATATCACTCATACAAAACCTGTAAATAAAATGGTGGCCATATTACGATGGCCAGGTTTTGAACAAACATGCAGTGCCATTGTTTCAACTGGAGGCTTCAGTTCTGTAACTGTGAATATTACATGCAATACCACCTATAATCACTTGATGTGAATAAAACGTACCCGGTAACCAAATAACACAACACAAACAGGAGCATGCTATAAGTCTACAGTGATTTTAATTGCAATTCCCATTAAATCACTTGATTTAATAAAATATTATGAAATGAAAATTTTAATTGCTCTGTTGGGTAAATACCTCGTTTACAGCTCTACCAGACTTTCGCAACATTTGACTATTTTACGGTGATTATCACTGCTCCGTCGCATAAAACCTTCAGTACAGCAATATCAGCCTTTCGCAACATTTAACTATTTTACTGTGATTTTCACTGCTCTGTCGAGTAAAACCTCCCATACAGCAATATCAGCCTTTCGCAAAATTTGACTATTTTACAGTGATTTCACTGCTCTGTAGAGTAAACACTTGTAGAAATTGAGAAGTAAAACCTACCCTTATGTCTGTAGTTTTGCTATTTGAACCAGACCCTTTATTCCTAAAAAGGGTGAGTGGACGGTTACAAAATTGAAATCCTTGTGCTATTGGACTTCCAGTATAAATACTAGCTGCTTCTTACCGACTTATTTAATAGAGAGTAAGACTGGTAGTAAACCAGGGGTCCCAGGTTCGACTCCTAGCGGAGGAATAGAAAAAATAATTGCCTCCGTTACTTTGGCACCCGCCTAAGGACATGGCAAATTTTGATAAAAGTACTAAGTGACACTTTCACAAGAATTGCTATGACCTGGCAAGAACTTGGGACAAGCTGATCTTTCCTGTAGGGGGAGTATGTCACCCTGGTAAAATACTAGTCCTGGCCCTTACTACAGATACGGCTTGTGAGAATTTCTCTTAAGCTTCATCGGTAGAGAGTCGTTAGACCAGTAAACCAGAGGTCCGAGGTTCAACCCCAATCAGAGACATAGACAAATAATGACCTCTGTTTCACTTTTATGAAGGTTGGTTATTTTTTAATTATCAATGAACTGATTTTGTAAATCATAGAGACAGTACACCTTATACAACACCGAGACATTCTTGCAAATTGTCCCTATTTAGGAGGGAGGCTCCCGATATTGGGACCCTAAAATGAGCATTTTTTACCAGTGAATTTGCTAAACAATTTCTTTTTTTCTCAAGATATAATGATTTCACCTGAAAGAACAGATTCAGGGATGCATTTTAAAAGTGTTATTTTTTCCCTCGGGTGTACATACACACATTTCATTTATGTATTTAATTCTGAGCATGCGTAATCTCTCCCATGGAAATTTCAAAAAGTTGGCAAGTATGCCGAGATACAAGTATATAATGATGGTAACAGCCACTGATCACTGATCACTGTTCCCTTTAGTTGTGACAGTCACGATACTGATTACATAATTTTGTATATAATAGTATAACAATAGACTAGAGTCTCATAACACAATATATCAATGTAAGGGCAGATAACTCAACATTCTGGTAAATATGAACATTTTTTTTTTTCTTCGTGCATTTGTGGTACATGTTCTACACAGCATACTTACGCTGACGATTTATTGAGTCTATCATTCATGTCACCAAAATATTCGTTAGTCCTTTGATATCTGCAAGGAATCCCTTCATTTAAATAGACTTACCATACAGGGCATGATCCTTACGTAATTATACAAAACATTTAATCAGACGTTCAGTGTTTGCCTTAGAGAATAGCTGATTGAATGTTCATATGCTATAAAGTCAACCTTTACATATTTTAAAAAAACACTGTAATATCAGATATTTTTGTTCGGCCAAAATTTCGTAATTTTCTGACAAAACACCCATTTCGAAGGTACACAAATTCGTGGACTAGGAGTACCCACTCAAAAGGAGAATTGCTTTACATCAAACTTGTAATTACTTTGTGGACCGATTAAATCATGGATGAAGCTCACCCACGAAATCACGAAATTAAAAACCTCACAAATTAGTGATTTCACATTACCCGGTTCCAAGTTGATGAATAGGAGGCTATTTTTCCAAGGAACCTAAGCTTTAAATGAGAACACTTACATACTTTTTTTCCCTTTGGTCCTACTTAGCTGAAAGAAGCTCTTAACTCATTCACCCCTGAAGACACATTTGAACTCTTCCAATTCAAAGGATGGAATAGTTCATTATAAAATTTCAGGGGTGAATGAGTTAATCTTTACGGGAGTAGAAGGATTTTGAACATTTACCTCTCCTTTCCTTTGACCCAATGGGGGCTATAGGTATATTAACACAACATGGAGTCCTCTTGGTTCAAGGACACTTTTAATCAAATTAGGTTTAAATCCCTTTATTCCCACAGGAGAAGAAGGATTTGAAGATTTAACTCTGTTTCTCCTATATTAGGTCCCACCCCTATCTGTCCTCCATTTTTACAATATATGTATAAAGACTAGGTCAATACCTATTCCATTTACATGTACTCTACTCGACCTCAACCTAACCACTACAGAAAACTACTGTATACTGGAAAATTTTCGCCCCAGTCAACTTTCGCCCTGTGCCCAGGAGATTAATTTTCACTGAGTGTTAATTTTGCCCTTCATATTTAATTCCTATATGAATTTTGCTGTTTACTATAATCTATTCGCTGAAATGGTAAATTCGCCCTCATTACAGAGGACATAAAAGGCGAAAATTAAACTGCAGTGAAAATTTCCAGGCATGCAGTATTCCTTATTATAGCAATTTTCTGTGAATGGTTCACAACTATTGTATACATTAGTCTGATCAAGGGATACAAATTTCACTTTCAGAACATATTAACGTGTTATCAGTTCAATTAAAGGTAAAGGTATCAATCACAACAGCATCAGAGTAGGTTTCTTTAATCTATAAGGTGTACATCGACCAGTTTAGCCCCATGAGCGGGCTTCTTACAGGTATCCAGTTGAAGGGTAAGGGACCCTCAGATCCACCTCAGTACAAACGAATGGCGTTGACTTCCTGCACACCCAGTACAATAAAAGTAACAGTCTGAATTTTGCATAACCAATGGTTTACTCCGCCCTCATCTACTGTTGATGGTGTCACAAAATTGTGTCTCGTTTACGGAAAATTGTATACAACGTACAATACCTTTGCTCACACATAATGTTGTCGACATTACGGAAACTTGCTATGACTTAAAGCATGGTTTAAATGAGATGATTCCTCCAATTAACGGGAAGAGGTTTATTGAGTGAACGTAAATAAATTTAGATATATCTCAAAAAAGTGGGTTTAGCAAGTTTAAACTCATGTAAAATTGGTGGATAAATTACGATGTCCAGCTTTTAAACAACCATGCAGGCTGATGACTTATAATCTATAGTTCCGTATCTGGGACTGAACATTACAAGAAATACAATTTCTTAATGTTAAACATAATTTTTACCTGTTACAGGGATCAATCTAGATTTTAGTGGAAATAACCCTTTTTTCAGATTTGGGGGAAATTACAATTTTGATACAAGGCTCTAGCGTCATGAAGGTAAAAGATAAACATTTTGTCTGACATATATGTGTGCAGTATATTTCAGATTTTAAACAATTTTAGGCTTAAATTTGTAGAATTTTTGTCTAAACTAAGTGGAGAAAATGTATATATGCGGTATTATGCATTTTAACTGTTGAACTTTAAAGAAAACAAATTTAGGGGAAATATTTTGAAGAAAAAACAGCTATTTTGAAATAGGGGTTTTGAAGTGCACAGGGGGAATTTCAAAGTACAGGGGAAATTTCTCCTGTAGGGGAAACTACCCATAAACGGTGGTGAATCAAGTCTAGATTGATCCCTGCTGTTAATCAAACAACATAACATAAACTGGGGCATGCTATACTGTTATCTACAGTTAATCACTGCTGTGTGCTCTTAACATCTTTTGTACAGCAACACCAGACTTAATCAACATTTAACAATAGTTGTTTGCACAAAGTTTTGTTAAAACTGGCCCGATGAAACAGGAGTACCAAAGGCCTGAACAATATAGATGCCTGTCTTGAAATTTTTCTGATGCGTAATTGTTTTTAAAGATATGAAATCTGGAAAGGTAAGAAGAAGAAGCTTAAATTGTACTGTATTACTCAGTCAAGTTGAGAACTATATTCTTTGGTTGTACTGAAATTAGCAAACATACTGTACTTGACCAACTTCAGATAAAGAACATAAATGTAATATATCATTTAAGACCTTTAAAAATAATATTTTGCTTCTCATTCTCCATATTTCAAACCATAACGTAGAAAAATCTGTATTGCCCCTTTTACTCATTATCAATTCATCTTAAACCATTGAAACAGAAAATATTTCACAGCGCTTATTATTTACTTGCAGATTTTTATTGATTAGTGTAACTGATTTCATCATCAAAATCTATTCATGGAAACCAATGACAATTCAGAGTGCAGCATGCAAATTAATTACATAATGTATGCACTGATTTTGCTCAACTTCAAACTTATAAATTTCATCATAATTCTGTCGTATTTAACTGTGTAGAAACTGTTGACCAATCAGAGCTCAGTTTGCTTACGAATTATGCGTACATTTTGCTCGACTTAGAACTCGGCCTTTGTCATTGTATAATGTACCGGTTAAAAACTGACCAAGTTTCATCAGAATCTAATCATAACTGCTGACTAAGTTATTGTGCAGAAACCATCGACCAATCAGAGCACAGTATGCTTATTACCGTAATTATGCAAGGACAGCCTCAGTCTGTGAATATTGTAAAAGTTTACAAAGTTTCATAAAAATCAAATGACATTTTAGCATTCGAGTTATCTAGTAGAAATTAAAGTCTTAAAACTAACCAATCAGAGCACAGTATCTTAATTACTCATACACAGATTTCGCTCATCTTTGAACTTAGCATCAGTCTTTAAATACTGCATATGCTTACCAAGTTTCATAAAAATTGAACAATATTGAACCAGGTTATCCTGCAAAAACCAAATTGTGGATGGAAAAAATCTCCCCATACCATATTAAATCTGATTCAATCCTTATCCAGTGGAATTGATAGATTGCAGTACAACTGTTAAGACATTATATAACAATTTCCAAGATATATAAGTATATAACAATGGTTACAGCGACAGACAGTTCCCTTAAGTTCTTAGAGAAATGCTTATATTATACTCTATATAATACTGGTGGCCATGTCACGAGACTTCACTCTCATAACACAATATATCAATGTAAGGGCAGATTACTCAACATTCTGGTAAATACGAACAGGATTTTTCTTCATGCATTTGTGACACTGCACAGCATACTTACGTCGATGAGTTACTGATTTTATTATTCAATTCACCCAAGTAATCATTTGTCTTGTGATATCTGCAAGGAATCCCTTCATCAGAAGTCTTGACATGCTTATCATAATTCTTGTGTAATTACATTAAATATTTAATCAAATATTCATTTTTCAAGAAATTGAATGAGCCATTTATATTGTATGATGATTACGGGTTAAAGTCAGTCAGTCAATATACACTTTTTTTTTACCTTTCACCAAGTATTGTTCACCTATAAAGCATTCGTGCAATTTTAACTTTGACCCCTGTCTGTGTCCTTGACCTTGGAAGTGCACAAATAAGTGTGGTTACTTGCAAAACATCATAATACACTTACGAATAAAGTTTTATAAATTCTCAACTTTTTACAAATAACAACATCCATATAAACATTATTGCAACTTAGACAATGACCTTTGTCTGTGACCTTGACCTTTGGGAACAAAACCGATGTGTGACACACCATCTAATCACAACACATACATGTATAACAATAAAGTTTCTTCAAATAATGTTCAACTGTTCACAAGTTATGATCAGGAAATGTGTTGCAGCAAATTGAGCTTTGACCTTTTGCTTTAGATTTTTACAGCTATAATGATGAAAGATCAGGATACACATGGTCACATATTTCAAACAGATATAATTTAGAAATTAATTAGGCAAATGACAGTATCATGGAAGGACTCAGGTGAAAAGATTTCAGGTAAACATTATAATATCATGTATGTCAGCTGGTCTCCATTCAAGGCTATCAAGTATAAGGAAGGTAACGCCATGCTCATCTGTTGATACCACTGTCGTGATATCTATCAAGGCGACAAAACACTTTAATACAAGTAGAAATATATTTTGCTCCACTTCATAAACTTTTAAAGATTGATATTTCAAAGAATGTTGTTCCTAAGTGTAAAATGGACTGGTCAGGGCAGTAAAAAAAAAAAAAAAATGGACTGGTCAGGGCAGTAAAAAATAAATAAAAAATAAAATAAAATTTCTTTGATAAAATTCAACCATCAATCATTTATTAACCAGCACACGGGAGATAAGAGAACCTGATAAAATAAGGGGAGATAACTGAAACTTGATAAGATAAGGGGAGATAATTGTTCTTGATAAATTAAGGGGAGATAACTGAACTTGATAAAATAAGGGGAGATAAACTGAACTTGATAAAATAAGGGGAGATGAATGAACTTGAACAAATAAGGGGAGATAATTGTACTTGAAGTTTAACTTGATTACAGCAGGGCACATGCTTGATATTGATGATTCTTACATCAGGATGAGGAAGGGTTATTTGTTATAAAGGAAAGGAAAGAAATGGTAAACATCTAAACACAAGTTAGTAAATATTCAGCAAAGAATTGCCATTGTTGATTTCTTCATCAAAATATCCGTTGGTACCTGACAAAGACTCCACTGGAGTCACTGGGCCCATGGCAAAAAAGGGCAAGGTGTTTTTTTGAAAGCTTTATTAGAGACTTAAAGCATAGAAATAAACTAATAGAAGGAATAAGGTTCATTAGTTTGGTATGAATCATAAAGGCTAAGTTTGATTTGAACACAAACAGGAATTGAAAACTTATTTTGTGAGCTTTCCAAAATGTCTTTGCTCGCAACAGAAACAAGACGTTTTCGAAAGCTCGCAAAATAAGTTTTCAATTTCACTCTTTGCTTGGCAAAGGTAAGGAGACGTTTTCGAAAGTTCACAAATTAAGTTTTCAATTTCAAGTTTTTTGTGTTCAAAACAAACTTTGCCTTTATCAAACTAATAAGACGATCCAGAATAACTCTTAAGATAAATGAGGCATTAACTCTTTCACCCCTATGTAACCTTAGTAAACTCTACCATGCATTGATCTGGATGAGTCCATTATGGTCCACAGTGGGGAAAGGGTTTAAGAATTTTGAGTTTATAAAAACAGAGTCCTACTTTATATGTAAGAAAGCAAATGATTAGTGGACAGCAGGTTGAAATAAGAAACTGAATGTTATCATGCCTATATATAGACAAACTTACACCATACATATGTTGTATATAAGCAAGACTTCTGTGAAATACAAAAGATTGATTAAGCTGTGTGTTTACCGCACACGTAAATCTAATGTCCTACTTTTCATCTTTTAAATGCTGTAGTAAAAAAAAAATAGTAAAAAAAATATAGAAAATATTCAAAGTACTGTATTCTATTTGAGAAACAATTATCTTTCTTTTCCTCTTTTTCATGTTCTTAAAAAATAAATGGAAACGCAAAAAATATTAGTAATTAATCTTTTTTCAGCAGCAATTGCAAACACTCTTACAAATTTTTTGTCTATTCATTATCCTACCAATATCAGGAAATAGCCCAAAAGAAAATAGTGTTGTTGTGAATATATATCACAAGTATACAAACTTCTAATAGGAACAAAATATGAGATAGATATTTCTAACATTTTCAAAACAAAAAGATATTTGAATTTGCAATTGATGTTTGTTAATAACTGAAAAATGACTTTTTATATTTTTTTCTGGAGCCGATCAGAAAGGCTGCTCACCAATCAAGGGCCATAGAAACAACAAATTACCGGTACACATTTTGAAAACTTAAAATGGCTGGCGCGGTGGGTGAGAAGATTAGTTTGTTATATTAGACGGTTACCCACAGCTAGAGTAAAACAAACAAGTTACAAACTAACACAGACAATAAATAAATGGGTCTTCATGCCCCAATCTAGTACCAAGTTCTCCCTGAACGAGAGTACAGCGAGTACAATATAATGCCAGCTTGGTGCGATTAATAACAGTTTCGCATTCTCATGCCAAGTTGGATGGTAAGTATCTATACTTACGCCTGAGAATGAGTAATCTTATCATTCATTTCAACCAGTTTTTCGTTAGTCTTTTGATATCTGCAATAAAGATGGTGTAATTGGAATCGTGAAAAAAAAACGACCTACTATTGATCCTCCACATTTTTCATCTCCTAGGGACCAGGCTCATTATAGGGTTAACTCATTAACCCCTGAAATTTCAAGATCAACTATTCCAATCTTTGAATTGGAAGAGTCCAATGTGTCTTCTGGGGCGAATGAGTGTTAATATCTAGATAAGTGTAAAATATACGTTTCATGCAATTTGCTTGTGGTCTGTTAATAACATGATGGCAACATCTGGTATCCCATCCTTTTAATGAAGTTAAGACACAAACGTGTCGAAATACGAGAAGGCACGATCAAAACAACATGAATGTTGATGGGCAGAGTTAGGGCAGAGTTATCTTCTCTTGAGAGCAGGTATTGATTGTTACGTCATTTGTTTGTGAGAGTAACGTCATCAATTTTTGAGAAAACGACGTAATTTTCTCACACAAACCAATGACGTTAACAATCAATATCTGCTTTCAAGAGAAGATAACTCTGCAATACGCAAAGACGGAATAATCACAATAGCAATAGCATGACAGGCATCACTCTTCTTTATCCTCATAAAAAGTGGCTGCAGTGGATTGTGCATTAAGCAATTCAACATGAACAGGTGTTGGACCACCTGCGTGAACACATGGGTTTTCTACGGGTACTCCAGTTTCCTCCCACATTAATACCCCCCTGTACTCTACATTTCTGTCCAACGAGAATGAATTTAAACTTGTTTTTAGGTCAACAACAGCAGTTAACATAAAACTTCATAAAACTTGTTTCGTGAATGTTGTGAAAAATAAATGTCTGTTTTTTTATCAAAACATATTTCGGGATAAGAATACATGATCCACATTGAAACCACACTCAAATATTGAATAATGTCTTTTATTTATTCAATATATTCAGGATAGGAGCACATTGAAACTATGTAAGACATTTGATTTTTGAGGCAAGTGCTATTTTGATTACCTCCATTTAAATGTTAAACACAGCATATGACAACGCATACAAATGAACTAAATTTCATACCATGAATTGCTGGCAAGATACGACAGCAGATTTTAGTGTTGTTTTCTTTTTTTCTCACCATGACTTTAACCCTTCCACCCCTATGCAACTTTAGAAGACTCTCCCATGCATTGATCTGGATGAGTCCGTTATGGTCTATAGTGGTGAAAGGGTTGAAAATGAAAACATTGTGTTCAAGGAAAACTAAAAGTTAAAAATCAATGTTTTCATTTTCAACCCTTTCACCACTATAGACCATAATGGACTCATCCAGATCAATGCATGGGAGAGTCTTCTAAAGTTGCATACCTTCAATTTTGAATTTACAGAGAAATTGTGTTCAGGGAAAACTAAAAGTTAAAAATCAATTTCTCTGTAAATTCAAAATTGAAGCTATCCTTTCTTTTTTGTGTATCAAATGTTAAGATAACACGCCTGTATATGAGACCGTAGCTGCTTATGTTTGACTAAAACCTTGAACAACTATCTTTATATATACTTGGCAACTTTTTTTAAAATGTCCATGGGTACTCTAAATTAAAAACAAAGATAAAATGTGTCTAAATACTCTCCCGGGGGAACATACCACTTTAAAAGACATATTTTTAGTTGTTCTTTTAGATGCAATCATCAAATCTTAAAAAACAGAAAAAGTTTTGCAAATTCACTGGTTGAAGATACTCAATTTTTGGGCCAAAAATCAGAGAGCCTCCTTCCTTGGGAGAGTTTGTATGTATCACTATCTAGTTAACTCATTCAACCCTGAAATTTCGTTATGGACTATTCCAATCTTAGAATTGGAAGAGTTCAAATGTGTCTTCAGAGGTGAATGAGTTAAATACCTACAGTTAAGTCTCTCTCATAGGTTTAGTATAAAGCTAAATGTATATTAATTAAACTACTGTTTCTAATATTAAATCACAATTTCAAAATGAATAAATGATTAAAATCTGATATTATATAATCAATAAAATTTATGCAAATTGCCTGTATTTAGTATGTATGTATTTTAGAATATTGATTAATATTCTTCAGATCTAGATAATGTAGTATTTATTTATGTATTTATGTGGTGGCACGGTTAAGTCTAGTGGTAGGATACCAGGCTCGTGACCGAATTGTTGCTGGTTCGAGTCACTGCACGGCACTGTGTTGTATCTTTGAGCAAGATACTTTACTCCGCTTGTTCCAATCTACTCGGCTGTAAATGAGTACGTGGTTGGGCAGTGCTAGAATTGTTGAATGCTAGCTATTAGCGCCGAAATGGCAGCACCGGCTGTATGCTCCCCAGGGAGTTGAGCAAGATGTTGGCTGGTTGCAAAGGCCCTTTAACCACGGATAATAATTTGTGAGTCAATTTGAGACGACCTACGAACTAGGTTGTGATAAAGTGGTATATAAGAACCGTTTATAACATTATCACCAGTTCTGATTGTTGTTTCAATATTGGTCCCAGCTAACAATTCTCTTTTGATTAACTTTGAAATAGCCTTTTTTAGCAGGGGACATACGTGTAAACTAAATTAAACCTAGGGTCCATTAAAGTTCAGGATAATATTTCATTACTGAAGCTATGGAAAGAGTTGGGGTTATTTTTCTAGTACATCATAAAAATATGTGAAATAAAATTCAAAAGAAAACTTGCCAAACTAGAATACAGAATGTTAGGAAAGGACCCTATAATCCATGTGCCTGACCATATAATGCCCCTCCCCTGCACCCTCACCCAACCTCAAAGTCTATATTTAGTAAATAACCTTATTTGTAGAAACTTTAAAAAATTCTTATTCAACATCTACATATCACATTGTATCAGCATGTCAAATTTCAAAAAGATAATTTTTCTTGGAATTCTGAGATAATCTCCAAAATTAAAAGTATATGGACAAAGGGACAGACAGATAGACAGTCAGAGAGACAAATGGATAATTATTATAGGGCACCTTCATTTCTTGGTCACCCACAAATTATACACAAATATTAACTCATTCACCCCTGAAATTTCATAATGAACTATTCCAACCTTTGAATTGGAAGAGTTCAAATGTGTCCTAAGGGGTGATTGAGTTAAAGGTGCCATCTTATATAAAAAGTAACAGTATATAATTGTTTTAGTAATTGTTTTAGTTGTTAGATTATTGACGTCAAAGAAACATAGAGACGGATAGAGAACAACCCAACCTAATCAGTCATGCATCGGCAGAGATATATGTATAATATATATAGAGAATAGACCCCACCGAATCAGTCATGCATCGGCAGAGATATATGTATAATATATATAAGACATATTCATGAAAATGAAACAAAAACGACATCTAATCTATCAAAAAGTTAAATGTTAGAAAAATTCAAAAACACTTTAGGATGTTAACAAAATCCAAACCAATCAAATAAGCCAAAATGTATGTCAGCTCTGTGTATATCTATGTAGGTTTCATGGTGTGTTTCTTTTAGTTCCAATTTTATCCTATATGTAGCTAAAAGTATTTCAATGTGAGTTTTTCTCCAGAAATTACCTCAACTCATTCACCCCTGAAGACAGATTTGAACCCTTCGAAATCAAAGCTTGGAATAGTCCATTATGAAATTTCAGGGGTCAATGAGTTATTTAAGGGTACCACTTTATCACTTATAACCACAACGAAGAGTTCCATTTCTCAGAAAAGAAGTGAGGAGAATGGCTGACCCACACCAAAGGGTACAGAAATTCACAAGTTTGATAAAGCACCTTTGGACCTTTCCATCCAAAAGAAGGATTTGATTCTAGCATGTCAGGGTCTGAGGATTTGACACATTTACCACTCACGCCCCTGAAGGGCCAGACCCCTTTTGAGTACAAATTCTGGTCCCAATCTCAGGTTGATAATTACAACCAAGTATCATCAAGAGAGCCATTTCAGAGCTGAAATGTTTTATACTTGGGAGTACCCTTTTATACATCGATGTTGCAACAAAAAAGGATTTTTTTCTGGCTTAAAATAAGTTCTTTTGTCATGGTATTGATCATCTTTCATTTTTATGCTTTGGATCAGTAAAGGATTGACAGTGTGCCGGTCATGTTAGCTCTGTCCCTGTAGGGAGTGTTTTCATTTTGTTTATATTTGTTGTCAAGTGCTTAAATTTTCCTACAACTATAATTCTGTGAACTACATTTTTGAGATGTGATTGTTATTGAACAATTTTATAGAGAAGAACTATTTCATGATTCATGATTGTGACAGTGGTGATAATATGTTTGAACTTAATGGTACCCTCTACTTTAACTCATTCACCCCTACATTTTGAAAATGGACTTGCCCAGTCTTTGATTTGGTAAGGTTCAAATGTGACTTCAAGGGTGAAGGAGTTAAAAAGGTCTAATCAACTTGAAATAATAGCAGAATTTTTAACCTTAAAAGAAAACGTTAATTTTGTTTTTACAGCATACCAATAGACAAAATTAATTTTTAGTTAATTGTACAACTTTTAAAGGACAACAGAATCAACTAAATACAGAACTGAAGAGCACGTTAAGCAACTGTTTCTCTAAAGACAGAACTTAGACAAAGTACCCACTGGTTAATACAGGCACACAAAACAAAACCCGCAAATCAGGAGAAAAACTTACGCATTTGAGGCAGTTATTCTTTCTTTGACATTAGTCAGCTTTTCATTTGTCTTCACAACACTAACACAATGAAAAACACCAAAAAATGTGCTGAGAACTAATGCTTAGTGCAGAATGCTAAAAATAATAAAACTTCTTCTCTTAAATGATTCTTACAAAAATTAACAGTATCTCATATCAACTAATTATTTTTTAAATTAGAACTCATGCACTACACATTCATAATTTAGAATACACAAAAAAAAGTATTTTATTTCAAAGGAAAAGAAAATGAGCTTATGTCAAAAAGGAATGAAAACTATTACAACATACAGATATTTAAATATTAACTCATTCACCCCTGAAGACGCATTTGAACTCTTCTAATTCAAAGGTTGGAATAGTTCATTATGAAAGTCCAGGGGTGAATGAGTTAAACTATCTAAACAACATAATTGACAACATTGCATTAAAGCCTGCCAAAGCAGGAACTGTTTTTACCAGGACGATGTTATGATAATGTGTGCTGAATTTCTTATGTTTGACCATAATGACTGCTGACTTTCATATGATGTCCTTCATGAAGAGCTTACATTTTTAAAAGTTTATTTGCTGCCCTAACTAAACAGAACTTGATCAATAATCAAAGGAATAGTTCCATAAGCTACATTAGTATCTTGGCAAGTAACCTATGTAATGATTTAACTTATTAACCTTTTCACCACTGTAGACCATAGTGGACTCATCCATATAAATGCATGGTAGAGTCTACTAAAGTTACCAGTGAAATGGTAACGTTTTATTCCGAAATGTATTTTTTTCAAATCTGAGTCTGGTGTAGATCTAGATGATCCGGACCAGTCCTGTACCAGAAATAAATTGAACTTGAAAAATTAAGGACTTTTGTTCTGAAGAAAGTAATAATATTCTTAAGACAGACCGATCTATTTGCTAAGGAGTTGTTACCCTTTCACCCCCTGTGTAACTTGAGTAGACTCTACCATGCATTGATATGGATGAGTCCATTATGGTCTACAGTGGTGAAAGGGTTAAGATCTTTGTAATAACTGACAGCCTCTTTTTTCCAACTTTGTTACCAATAACAATCTCTCTTCTGTCTTTTGACAAAGAAAAGCGAATTTTTAAATAGTAATCACTGGCATTAAAATCTACAGCTTTGAATTGTTTTCATGAGGGACTTGACACATAGCCTATGGTTTATTCTGGATCAAGTTGGTGCACATGACGCCAGTTAGGTGTTAGTTATTTAATGCGATGGTTTCTTTGTCATTTCATACAGACAAAAACTTTGATTATGCAATTGATAGATATACGGAATAAATGGAACATATCGGTAATTATATGAAAAGTTTTTGTCAAAAAAAGATAAACAGACAGGCTACCATTGAAGAAAATTCATAGAGGAAGAAAAAGTGCTTGAGCAACTGGAGAAAATTCAGAGACAACAAGAGTTTGATTGACCATGAAGACACTTACGTATCTGACTCTTTGATGGTTTTGAAGCCATAGTGAAGGTCTTGTTTAAGCTCCTGGAAAGGAGTAATTCCCATTTTTCTTTTCAGTTCTGAGGCATATCTGACCTTCGATCCTAAAACTTGACGTAATGTGGCGATTTCTCCCTCAACCTGCAAGAAGACGACAGTTAGTAGATAATTCTAAGATTTATTTGCTTCAAAGGGATGTTCTTGTAAGAATTTGACTTTTTTTTTTTTACATTTTTTGAAACTTCCTATTCAACATTATCTTTCCCTGAAATCTACACAAACTACTGTATACATACTTATCTTTTAACTCATTCACCCCTGAAGACACATTTGAACCCTTCCAATTCAAAGGTTGGTATTTAGTTCATTATGAAATTTCAGGGACAATGAATTATAATAAGCCTATGGGGCGAACGCATTATAACCTCTAACTCAAAATAACAGGGTGGGCTTATTATAGGACAATGAAATAGATTTTGTTGGCATTTCTACTGAATTACAGTATATATGGGTGGGCTTATAAACAGGCATGGGCTTATTACTGGATAAATATGATACTTACTATTTCGAGGCTTCTCCTGTATTCTTCCATTTCTCGCTCCCTCTCCTCTGGGTTCTGTAATGCCTGAGGCTGTTCCGATACTGCTCCATCGACACCCTCTACCGTCTCAAATGTCGGTGATTCGAGATTGTCATACATCATGTGTTCATCTGTAACAAAATATATATAGTTAAGATTTTTATTTTTTTTGGGTAATTATTTCTGTAGTCTACTACACTAATATACCGTTGCCTGACCAGTTGGGTTTTCTCCAGGTATGCCGTTTTCCTCTAACATGAAGACCCCATGCGAGCTACCATCTAGCCAACAAGAGATATTAATATCACTTGAAAAAATATATTTCATGATTGTTGTAAAACTTACGAGGTGTTCCGAAGAAGACTTATTGAAATTGTGATTCCGTGAATAAGTTCCGGACGCAAAATCGGAAATTTTAACCCAGCAACATTTTAAACAACTTTACAGTACTCAGTCTTTGAATTTAGAATTAACAAACCATAGAAAATGGGGCAATATAACTATGTTATACAGATTTCTTATAGAATACAGACTCATGCAATTTTAAGAGATCAGACCTTACCCAAGAAAATTTTACTTAAATACCGTTCTTGATATCATGAAATTAATGTATGATGCGTTATGATAAAGGAAGGAAAGTAATTTCACAGAAAACTTTCCGTAATTACAACATTATAAATGAATCAAACACATCGCAGGGAACAATGTTGTAGACGATTGGTCTTTGAAGTAAATTATTCCCATAGACCTACAGTCTTGTTCATGGTGATTGTATATATGGGTCTTATCGTAATTAACTAATTCACACCTGAAGACGCATTTGAACTCCTCCGAGTCAAAGGACGGAAAAGTTCGTTATGAAATTTCAGGGATGAATGAGTTAGGTTCTAACACTGGTATATGCCATTTACACACATCCTCTGATTAATTACTTATATATCTCTCTCTGTGAAATGACAATACCTATACTTATTACGCAGCCGCTGACACACAGAGCTAAACTTTACAGACAGGGAAAGAATGCACCGACTATGTCGTATCAGTCAATCTGCCTGATCTGTGATCACAGTGTCCCAATCAGACTACACAGCAGGGTGAATGCAGTCAATCTCGTCACTGACAAAAAACCTGTTATCTTAACAATCTTGACATGCAATATTTCGTGAGACTTGCTGTACTTGTCATCTCTATATTATGCACCTCGATCTGAATGGGCTCCAAGGGCCCAAATAATATGCGTTTTGTACAACTTCAAATGATGCACGCAGACAACATGAAATTTCAAGAGTTTTTACCCCACGAAATTTACATTGTTCTGCCCGTTTTTGTAAGATGACTCCTAGCAACAAGGACGTTTTAAATTTAAATCTGCCGTTATATAATCTGTGGATGGAGTAAAAAAACACCTCGAGGACATGTACCTTAACTCATCCACACCTACATATTTAAACTGGACTTGTCCAGTCTTTGATATGGTAAGGTTCAAATGTGACTTTAGGGGTGAATGGGTTAAGTGTCCACAAGAGACGGCTTAATCAACAGACGTTTTGTACTAAGGTCTTTTACTAATGTAAATACTGTCCCGATCATGTGGTCACTGAACTACAAAATATCTAATGCTAGCTATGGTTGTATGGTGAAAGCTCCGGGCCATTTTGTGTCCTAACAGACACAAATGTATATAGTACACAACATATTTCCCTGTACATGTATAAATCTAGATAAGCCTACAGTGGTCTCTGTCCTCTATACTGGGAACAATACCTTCACTTATACATGGAGTAGTATTATGAAAAGCTTTTTCTCTGATTTCCTTGTATGAAAGGGGTGTAAGAAATTTCCTCTTGTTTCCGTGACTGTAAGATAAAGTTGTCCAGGGTAGGAAAAGTTAGGGATGTAAGAAATATCCTCTTGTTTCTGTGTGTGTAAGATAGAGCTGTCCAGGGTAAGAAAGGGGTGTAAGAAATTTCTAGGTTACCCCCCATTTCACGTGACGTGATGTCACAATTGCTCAACAATGAAATGACGTCATGAATTTGGAAAAACCTGATGCCGTCGTTATACGGAAAAGGTGACATGATGAAAATAAAACCTTTTACAACATACCTGGTATTAGTCATACAAGTAAGAAAAGATGAGATTATTTTTATTGTGCAAACTATGTTTGCAACTATGGGGTATGTTAAATCTCGCTGATAAGATTTGTTTTCGTAAAAAAAGCTAAGGAGAAATTGATATTTTCAAAATGTTTGCCTGTCCAAACGTATTTTCATGGTTTCTGGGCTTATTCTGGTAGTTGGAATGAGAGAAAAATACTCTTTCATGCCCAAGGGTGTAGGATAGGGAAATTCCACCCACAAGATTTTCAAATTTGGCAAAACCCATGGCAAAGCCTCTGGTTATATTGAAAACCCCTCCGTTGGAATTGCCCTACCCTATAATCTTCATTCTTATACATAAAATGTTTTTGAAATACATCAAGTTCAAACTTTTCTTTCCAATGAATTACATCCAGGATTATAAAAATATCAACGTCAACAGTTTTACTATTGAATAATTTTATAAACATAAAGTATAATTGATAACAGAGCCAAATGAACACACATGTAGTGTCAGATGTATGTAACAGAGTAGAAAATGAATGAACATTAAGTGTCAATGAGTAATAAAAGTGTCAAATGAAAAAATATAAAAAAAATCCCAAAAATTAAATGTCCCATTAGCAATCTGTCTCAAAAAGTAAACATACACAACAAAAGACTTATAGAGGAACCTACATATGAAATTTGAGAAACTCCGGTCCAGTACTTCTCGTAAAGCAGACGTAATTGTTTAAGAACAGACAATATGGACCAAGGATGAAATGCAATCAGAACATCCCAGCATCTGATGATGATAGTCTAAATAAATTGCTTCAAATTATTATTTTAAATGGCGAGCTATCAAGACTATTGATAAGATACCACTACCTGCTTCTGTGAGATCTGAGAGCCCAAAATCATAATCAGAATCTACATCTTCCTCAGCTCGGGGCATTTCCCCGATTATATCGTCCTCAATGTATCCGTCGAGATCTCCGGCGTTAAAGACACCAGTTTCGTCATCGGACTGTGACCCATCATGGTGGGTTAGCTGTAGAAATCGGAGATAGTTATCGGCTTCGCTGATATTCGCCTCGTAGTTGAGTTCGTCAATATTGCAATCCTGGTGATCAATTTGGTCCCCCGTTTCATTAGTAATTGATCCCAATGATTTGTTTCTGTTATTTTCTGTCATCTTTTAATATCTTTCCATGACATGACTGATTTCAACTCAGTTTCAGTTTCAAGGTTTCTTAAAATTGCTTTGCAATCACTGGTATCAGTTTGTTCGGAAAAAAACCACAGATTACTTTTGAAAAAAATAAATATCTGTCATTTAAATTTAGTTTTCCTGATTTTGAATTGTCGATTAAGAAATTTTGAACAGGCTATTGTTTACATTACCGTCTGCAATGTATCCATACTTCTGTACCGTAAGAATGTACCAATTTTGCAAAATGTCAATATTTAACATATATGTCACGTAACCTTTGTTCCACAGGTGACTTCCAACATGCCTGACCTGTTAACACTGTCCCATCATATAACAGGAAGTGATATGGGCCACAATCAGCTGTAACATCACACACAGGTACACATGATTTCTGACCCCGGAAATTCCATCCAATGAAATCTGATTGTTCAGCAAATATTATCACTAGATTTCTTACACAATGCTATAAATAGCATATATCCGCTTTCACCTGAATAGACAATACCACTATCTAGTTTTGTTTTAATCAAGAATAGATAGCTACGTTTATTACTGTTAGGAATACAGTAATATTTGAGATATCGCTGGTCAAAAGACAAATCATTCACAAAATACCTTCTTATCACTTAAGTCAATAAATCCTATTATCACATTTGCTTTGATATTTGTTTTCTTTGACAATAATCCAATATATTGGGGCGGACTTAGCACAGCTGAACAAGCACTCTTGATAAATCCTGAAATGCGTTTTAAATTTTAAGAGCTCTCCTCCATTTATTCGTGGTCAATTGGACATCTGTTTACAATTTTTTGAATCAAAATTTCCATGTCTGAAATCCACACAACATTGCCCAGATGTTGAACACACAATCTTATCTGATGTGTCTGCACTACAAAATATCCCAGATGTGTTTCCAAATCGGTCAATGGTCATGTCAGCTAGGCCCTGGTCAGAAATAACATTAAGCTGTCTAGCATATCTTCTATAAGACAATGACACCTGTTACAGTTAGCACCAAATGACACAGCATGAGACAGAAATTGTCAAAATGAGATTCATGTGTGGGATTTTGGCTGAACAGTCTTGCCACGTCAAATGAGTCAATTACACATGTGACTGCAAGGTACAGGTAAGAATCTGACAGGTGAGTGTAGTGATTAATCACTTATCTATAGCTAATGGGCAGAGAAGAGTTACTTCCCCTGCAGGCATCACATAGTGCACGTTGCAACATTTCCGCTGAAAGTTATAATTATTTTTTTGTCATCTTATACTTCAGATGACAGTTCTGAGGGATGTACAATATGCAAGCATTTTCACACCTAAAATCAAAGTAAAAAGTTGTATTCTTTTATTTCTCATATCTTTGTACAATATTCTTTATTCATTATCCATGAGCTCTAGCTAGTCTTTAGAAAGGGAAAGAAATCTGTGCTTGTCCAAGTTCCATACATGTTCTCAAGTTTTCCTCATCCCTTCCACTAGGGCCTGTGCCTTGTGACTTTGGGAAAGATCACACATAAAAAATCATGATTTTGGAAAAATGAAGTGATTTTTTCATTGTTTTTGGGAAAACATAGCAGAAATTACCTTTATAGATGAAGGGGCCTGAAAGTATAACGCCCTAAATTCACCCTAAAAAATCACTGCTGAGTTATTTGAAAACTTATCAAAATTCCTTTGCACTACTTCTATAGGAAAATTATATTATTTGACTTGACAAAAATATTTTAAGTTAAAAAAAAGTTCAGTAATGCTTTTTCTATGGAAAATCTTAAGTTCAGTAATGTACATTTTATGGTACATGCATGTGTATTTACAGGTACATTGTGAATATATATGACTTTCTAGAACCCTGTATTGTCATTAAGTATAAGAGTCAATCGCAACAGGTTCAGGATAAGTTCAGTTTTATTCTTAGGTAATGTCTACCGATATCTCCCGAACATTGGGCTTCTTCAGGAAGGGTTTTTTACAAAAATATTTTCCCCTGAGGTACTAAGAAATCAGGACACTTTTATTATGTTATCTGTGACGACGTACAATCGAAGTCACATGAGTTATATCATGAATGGTAACTCTAGTTTTTCTTTAACGTTCCATGATGTTCCATAGGGGTTATCTTTATATTAACTATACATATTTCTGGCATATTAAGCTAGACATTGTGTGATGATCCCTGTCTTAATAGATTGTATCTACATGTAAAGGTAAGTACTAGTTTTTTTTTTAAAGTTCACATCTATATAGTCTCTTTCTGCCTTAAGCTCTATTAACACATATTACAATACATTTAAACACATTAAGGATGTTCTGGTTCGTCCAGGCACACCGTTGACGTCGATGAGTATATTGTCATTGGTATATCTAACTGTACATCAACCAAACTTCTGCATTTACTCATTCACCCATGAAGACACATTTAAACTAATCCTATTCAATGGTCGGAATAGTTCATTATGAAATTTCAGGGGTGGAATGATGAGTTAAAGTAATTCATTACCAATGTCACTATTGCTAAATATTTGTTCTACTCCCTATCAAAAGAAATATTCAATAAAATTTTACATGTTATCATGCATTTTATGAAATTGTAATTGTTGGGTATTTGAATGATTGAAAATAGAAAGAAAAAAGAAAAATGAAGGAGTTGAACCCAGGACCTTTAAATTTCAAATCCTACACTTTACCTATGTTGCCATACAAGAACTATACAAACACAGTATAACAAGAGGCCCAGAGGGCCTGTATCGCTCACCTGTAAATGTTAGTAAAATTGAAGATGGAATAGCAAGATGTTGCTGGTTGTGTACATGTATTACATGATGCTTTAGACCAAAAAAGGACAAAATCCTGTTATTCCTACAGAAGAAGAATTTTCAAGAATTTGCTAAATTACCTCTATTGGACCCCACCTCTCAGGCCCCAGGAGGGTCAGAAACACCATTTACACAAACTTTGTTCCCCTTCCCCCAAAGAATGCTTCTGACCAAATATGGAACAAATCCTTTCATTCCTACAGAAGAAGAGGAATTTTCAAGAATTTGCTAAATTACCTCTATTGGACCCCACGTCTCAGGCCCCAGGAGGGTCAGAAACACCATTTACACAAACTTTGTTCCCCTTCCCCCAAAGAATGCTTCTGACCAAATATGGAACAAATCCTTTCATTCCTACAGAAGAAGAGGAATTTTCAAGAATTTGCTAAATTACCTCTATTGGACCCCACGTCTCAGGCCCCAGGAGGGTCAGAAACACCATTTACACAAACTTTGTTCCCCTTCCCCCAAAGAATGCTTCTGACCAAATATGGAACAAATCCTTTCATTCCTACAGAAGAAGAAGGATTTTAAAGAATAATTTGCTATGTTTCCCCTATTGGGCTCCGCCAATCAGGCCCCTGGGGAGCCAGACCCATGGTTTATACAAAATTGGTTCCCCACTACCCAAGGATGCTCCACACCAAATATGGAACAAATCCTTTCATTCCTACAGAAGAAGAAGGATTTTAAAGAATAATTTGCTATGTTTCCCTTATTGGGCCCCACCGCTCAGGCACCTGGGCGGCCAGATCCTTGGTTTATACAAAATTGGTTCCCTTTCACCCAAGGATGCTTCAGACCAAATATGGAACAAATCCTTCCATTCCTACAGAAAAAGAAGGATTTTAAAGAAGAATTAATTTGCTATATTTCCCCTATTGGGCCCCGCCCCTCAGGCCCCTGGGGGGCCAGACCCACCATTTATACAAAATTAGTTCTTCTCCACCACACCAAATTTTGTTAAAATCCGCTCAGTGGTTCATGATGCAGGGCGACGGACGACGGACGCCGCGGTATGGCATAAGCTCACCTTGGTCCTTCGGACCAGGTGGGCTAAAAATGAGTATCCAATTAACGGGTTGCGTAGCATATGCAAAACCTGACCGGGGAAGTTACTTTAGGCTAAAAAACTCGTTTTGGTTGCTTCATCTTCTATATAGAAGGGACAATACTCCATGTAAAAAAAAACTCTGAGTGGAACTTTTCTTTGTGATCATAACTATAGCAGTGGTATGCTTTACCTTATCTCATTCAGCCGTGAAATTTCATAATGGACTATTCCAACCTCTGAATTGGAAGAGTTCAAATGTGTCTTCAGGGGTAAATGAATTAATTGCATGAACATGTATGCCAACGGTACGAATGACAGAATTACTTTTTCCATAATCAATACAGTAGAATGTACCTACATCTGCAGGTAAAACATTGCAGGATGTGACAGGACGAGACAAATACATTGTTCACACAATTAATGAAAGGATTCCGATGCCATAGAGAATGCAGCATTATTACAAAATCCATTTCATTATACAACATCCGACCCAAAGTCCTTACAACTGCCTCCCATCATCAACACCTACCTGTAAACCAACAACTACCTGTAATTAACCTACCTGTAAATCAACATCTAATTGTAAACTAACATCTACCTGTAAATCAACAACTACCTGTAATTTACTTACCTGTAAATCGACATCTAATTGTAAACTAACATCTACCTGTAAACCAACAACTACCTGTAATTTATCTACCTGTAAATCAACATCTACCTGTAAACTAAAACCTACCTGTAGTTAGATTTACCTACCGGTAAATCAACATCTACCTGTAAACTAGCACCAACCTGTAAACCAACAACAACCTGTAATTTACCTACCTGTAAATTAACATCTACCTGTAAACTAACACCTACCTGTAAACTAACACCTACCTATAATTTACCTACCTGTAAATCAACATCCACCTGTAAACTACGACCTACCTATAAACCAAAGATTACCTGTAATTTACCTACCTGTAAACGAACACCTACCTGTATACCAGCACCTACCTGTAAACCAACACTGGTTCAACCATCAAGTACAATTTTCTCACTAAGATTAATATAATTTCAAACTGGCATCCAGGCTTGTTAGATGTTGTAAAAATCAATGTTTAGTCTACATACATCTATGAGTATATATATATAGGTATGAGGGCAGAGAAGTTATATATAGGAAGGTGTATACATACACCACATATATATGTAACGAAACACTGTCACAATTACACTGCACTTATTTACATAAGAATTGTTTCAGTTTTATATTGTACTATACACGTTGAAGGCAATTATTTTTTACAAAATCTGTTATCGATATATCTGATAAAAAATTAGGTAAGTAGGTAGGGTAATGAGTTTTATTTCTAACTTTTGTATAAGGTTTATACAAAGACAGAAATCTTCACTTAAACAGTGCTTCCTTAAAAAATTGTCAGAAAAAGTTCAGGGTAGAAAAATAGGGTAGGTAGGGCAACTGGAAATAAATAACATTTTTCATTTGGCCTACTGATAATTGTAACATATAGCTCCCTCGACCTACTGATAATTGTAACATATAGCTCCCTCGACCTTTATTTGTTTATCGTCACAGTAATTAAGCGGTTGTCCTTTCTCCAATATCATAGCTTTCTTTTCCTTCTTCATTTGGCGACAGGATCCTTGTTGTGTGTACCAAAATCTTGTACTGTGACCTATATATGGAAACCAGTGCTTTGGGAGGGTAGCTTACCATCTGCTACCAGGAATTTAAAGACTTGAGACTAGCTAAATTGAAGAAGGATATAAAGACCCACCTTTAGTCTGCATTTTTAGCTCTTTTGCACAGACGTCATGTAAAATATATACCACCCTGTATATCAATAAACCGGGGTATTTCTATGCAGATGGCAATGAAGGTATTTTTTACCTGATGTAATATGCTGATTTGTATGCCTTTTTTATCTACTATATTTATAACTCCCATTGTAGAAAAACTATTATTCGTGTGCTGTAAAGTGCTTTAGAGTAATAATTTTGCAAATCAAATAGGGCGCTATACAAATGTTGTATATTTATATATTTCTATGATTTTTCTCTCTCTCTACTCCCTATTCCTTCTTCATCCTTTCTGTATTTCTCGTCAAAACCACTCTCTCTCCTTCAGACACATTCACTCAATCAAAGACAGCTCTAAATATTCTTTCTTCCCTCGAACAATCACCCAGTGGAATCTTCTCCCACCCACTGTGGTGATGTCTCCATCCGTTGATGTATTCCGAGTACAGCTAACCCCAGCTGTACTCGTTACATTCCTCTAAGCACCACTCCATATGTATATAGTTTTAACCTCACTGTTTTTAAATCCACGCATTGCACACACACACAGCAGTCCGTAATCTTCAAATGATTGAAGGAGGACTGAATAACTAAAGAAGAAGAAGTATTCCAAAAAATCAGTAAGTTCAGAAATCTTTATTTCAAAGACTTCATTTCAATCAATTTCAGATTTAGTAATGTTGTTTGATAGCATGGATCTCAAACTTTATTTTAGATTTTTCAATTTTCATTCCTAACATTCGTTATTAAAGTGTTTATATTTTATACAAGATATCCCTGACAGATTGGATGCTCATCATGGAAAAATGCCATGTTGCTGATATGTAAATTTTTCCCTCTTCCTCTTCTTCAACAAGTACAAGTATGTACCAAAAACTCAAATCTATATCATCTTCCTTAAGGTAGATAATATTTATAAGGAAAATATCTAGAACAAGTCACATGACATTGTGTAACCTATGAGCTAAGGTAGCTTAATATGATATCCTTAAGAGAGATAACTCCATAATTACAAGTGTCATGGTCACTTAATCTGTAAGGGAGGTAACTCTAACCCAATTTACAGGTATTATGTGTATGACAGATAATTATAACCTTAAGGACCCTTGTTCCACAACCAAAAACTGTAACTATGCACGGGAAACAGCTTTTTCTGGCATGACTACATAGCATTATTACTTATTGTTTCATTTCTGAAAAGAAAAGCATACCTCAGATGGTTAACATTATTGCTCTGAACGACTGAGCTACCTGGTCAACGAAATGAGTCCTGGAACAACTGCGCTACAGTTATATCCAAATCAAAGTCAAGAGGAGGTTCCGAAAGAGTCCCAGAGCAACTGTGCTACAGTTATATCCAAAACAAAGTCAAGAGGAGGTTCCGAAAGTGTCTTGGTGCAACTGTGCTACAGTTATATCCAAAACAAGGTCAAGAGGAGGTTCCAAGAGTCCCAGAGCAACTGTGCTACAGTAATATCCAAAACAAAGTCAAGAGGAGGTTCCAAAAGTGTCCTGGTGCAAATGTTCTACAGTTATATTCAAAACAAAGTCAAGAGGAGGTTCCGAAAGTGTCTTGGTGCAACTGTGCTACAGTTATATCCAAAACAAAGTCAAGAGGATCACTCGGTTCCGAAAGTGTCTTGGTGCAACTGCGCTACAGTTATATCCAAAACAAAGTCAAGAGGAGGTTCCAAAAGTGTCTTGGTGCAACTGCTTTATAGTTATATCCAAAATAAAGTCAAGAGGAGGTTCCGAAAGTGTCGATCTTGGTGCAACTGTTCTACATTAAGGGGAAAAAACAGTGGGACAGGGAACCTTAAAGAAAATAATTCAAACACAAATATATAACAGGTAATGTCTATACAATAGCTTATAAATATAAACTTAAGGGAGAAAACATTAAACATATGTTACAGGTGTAGCTTAAATCCTTATGGGAGATAACTCTTACACAATTTATTGGTATCATATGTATGGTAGCTTCAATCCTTAAGTAGGATAACTCAAACACAACTTACATATAGTATGTGTATGGAAGCTTAAATCCTTAAGGGGGATAACTCTTATACAAATTATTGGTCTCATGTTTATGGTAGCTTAATCCTTAAGGGAGGTAACACTTACAGAAATTACAGGAATCATTTATATGGTAGCTTATATATACATTTAAGTGAGAATTGAAACTCTTACAGGAATTACAGATGTCTTATGTAAAGAAGCGTATTTCAGGTAAATGTGCAAATTGCAAATGGCTATGAACTACTTACATGTTAAGCCTGCTGATAAAGGAGGGCGAGCTTAAATCTTCCCAAATCTTTATCATTGGAGACATACAGTACACACATACATTTGTTTATCAATATTGATCCACTATATCTACTGCACAAGACTGTATACCTATAGAGAATCAGTGCAAGTCAGAGAATACCTGAACTTTTGAACTGCTATACATGTAGGTATGTAGGTACATGGGTTGACTAAAGGTTACATCTGTACATGTAGATATACAGCAATATATATACATATGTACATTTAAACACCTGTCATTTTCACAATATTCACAGCAATTTTTTTTTTTTTTCAATTTCAGCAAAATAACATGCACATATACTAAGCATAATGAAATGTTAAAAGATATGTTTTTAAGTTCTGCCTTAGAATTCTGCAAAATTGATGAACCAGGTATGTGTCATACAACTCTGCAAAACTAAACAATGAACTTCTGGGACAGTCCAATTTGTATGCTGTTATTTACGAGGTTCAACACTTGTGATATCTGTCTGTTATTTGAATGGTTGGAATAGTTCATTATGAAACTTCAGGGGTGAACAAGTTAATTTTATTTTGGATGTAAGTGTAGTGTGACTGGGTCATGGAACTGAACTGTTGACCAATAGCTTAGTTGGTTATAGTACGACAGTAGAATGGTGTGGAGGTCCAGGGTTCAAATACTGGGCTGACTCTATAGCATTTTCCCACTCAGGACACTGTTGTTGATAACATTTCTTCATTTCATCTTCTGCAAGGTACGGTTTTCCTAATGGATCGGATCTATAGACATGTCATAAAAAATGTCCAATACATATATAATTAAGTGTCTGGCTTTTGTTCAGGTATTCAATACTGTTGCAATACTATCAAGAGGCAGTAAGCCTATTGTCAGAATGACTGGACCAGGATTGTTATGATAGGACCAAGAGTCCTGCAGTGTGTGCAGACAATGAAATAACATTTTAGAATCTTTGCAAAGACGTCATGTAAATACCACCCTTTTATTTGTTCAATTATGTGCACATTGCTTGCTTAAATGTATAAAAGGGATTGTAAGCCTTTGTTTTTTGTTTTCACAATTATAACCATTACTATTATCCATATGTTGTAAAGCGCTTTAGAGTAATTTTACAAATTATATAGGGCGCTATATAAATGGTTGTATATTATTATTATGATGAAAGATAATCATGATTTTCCCCATTTATAGGGAAGATGGAAAGCATTTGATATATTAACCCTTTCATCCCTATGTCACTTTAGTAGCTAATCTGGATGTGCCCATTATGGTCTATAGTGGTGAAATAATTTTAAGCCACCTTCAACCAATCAACTCCTCATCAGTGAACATGTTGTCAAATGACATTAATTAGTTATTGTAGACACATAAAACTACAAACTACAAAGTTGTACATGTTAAATACAATGTAAGCACAGGTGGCAGTCAGTTCACAGTAAGGTAAAACAGAAGGACAATGAGTCACCTAAAAATCCTTTATACATACATTTGTAACAGGGGAGGAAAAGGGTATGGACTGACCGGGACTTGAACCCAGGACCTTCAAACAATGCATGGACGCTCTAATCAATTAAGCTACCTGGTTGCCAGTGATCGACCAGTCCAGATCTGATACATTTCTACCTCTATTTTCTACAACTCAGGTTCAGGTACCTCCTTGCCAAACAGTGCCAGCGTTCTTATCAATACTACATGCTTAATAGCCCATCAATACAAGAGAGGTTACCAGGGCCAACAAATCTTCAAAAAAACAAATGCCATCAAACAAAATTAAAGGTAAATGACAAAGCCCAACTTGAATATTGAAAGCGGCTATGGTAACTCATATCTTTTTAAAACAGCTTTCTGATAGTTTAAAATTGTAGTCATTTTTGAGATTTATTTCAGAAATGTTCATGAAAGAAGGATCGGTCACAGACACCACTGTAACAAGAGATACAAATACACGACCAAACCTGGATTATTAGAGCCAGTGACCTTCTGGATGGGTTCAGGATGGGTTCACTTTCCGATTGAGCTTCCTAGTCACCAGCGATGGACCCAGTCCTGTTCTGTTGCACATGTACTACAGATCATAAAACAGGCCAAGATCAAACCACTGCTTTAATTCATACTACTTGTAAGTGTTGGAAATAAATTTAAAAAAATGTTTTGCCAAATTTGGCTGTTAAATTTAAGCATTAAACTGATTTCAGTTGAGGTTCATAGGCAATATGAAAGCCCACTGCATTACAGGAAAATGACATGAAGAGCAAATATTACACCATAAGAAACCCCGACTGATTATAATACTTTGATTTGATACAATATGACGTATTCATGATGGCAAAAATTACTAGTCCAAGTCAATTTTCTAGTCACCATGGAGACAACAGGAGCGGAAATTTTAAGCCTGCGTGTGACTATAAGTTTGGTTGTGTTTTACGTCCTATGAACAGCTATGGTCATTTAAGGATGGCCAGGTTTTGGTGGTTGAGGAAAAACGGAGTTCACGGAGAAAAAACACCGACCAACAGCCAGTTCCTGGTGACAGCCCCACGAAGGCCCCAAACCCGCGACCAAGTGGTGGAAGGCTAGTGTAACAGAATGTCAACCTTATTACAATGTATACAAGCAATTTTTTGCTTTTTTCACCCTCCATAATTCATTATTATAGCGAACATTTAATTTGGGAACAACATAACATAATTAGTAACTAAATGTGAAAGGCAAAGTTAAGTCTGGGGAAAAAATGATTTTACCATCAAAGGGCAAACATGTTACTGGGTGAAATATTCCCTGGTATACGGTAATCTAACCATAAAGTGATAAACCTTAATTACGTTGCCCATCCTACGAATGTCTTTGCCAATTTAAAACAAGCATTGCACTGCTTAAGCCAAGATAATCTGCTCCATAGAATATCATTAATAAATCTGTCAGCCTGTTGGATTTTTCAATATGGTGACTGGATAAGCCAGCGAAAAAGAATGAGTTTTAAGACTATTGAAATGTTAGAACAACTTTGTATATAAAAACATTTATTTCCTAAAATACTCGGCGCTGAATACTGATCCATCAACATTAGTGGTGTCTGAATTAACGAGGTTTGACTGTGGTGTAGGAGTAGCAGACTGGACAAGGCTTTTGTCATGCATAGTAATTCAAGGGTCATAACTCTTCTAATGTCTGTAGAAACATTAACAACACAGTGTTCACAAATGTACACATTCATCAAATTGTTTAAATGTCACATGTGTGCAAAGTTTCTCAAAATCTGTGCAGTACATGTACAAAACCCATTCACCCCTACAGTCATATTTGAACCTTACCCAATCAAACTTCAAAGACTTGGAGAGTCAATTTGAAAAATAAAGGGGTGAATGAGTAACTCATTCACCCCTGCAGACACATTTGAACTCTTCCAAATCAAAGGTTGGAATAGTTCATTATAAAATTTCAGGGGTGAATAAGTTAAAGGAGGAGTACAGATTATAAGATGGACTTATAATGAGTACAGATAAAATAGAAGTCCCAAGGAAGGCAAATAGACCATTGCAAGAGGATGTTGGTGTATGCCATATAATTGTAGCGGAAGGTATATATATATAATAATAATAATTTGAGGTTCTTATATATCACTTTATCACAACCTAGTTCGTAGGTCGTCTCAAAGCAGTTAACAAATTATTATCCGAGGTTATAGGGCCTTTGCAGCCAGCCAATATCTTTCTCAACTCCCTGGTTAGCATACAGCCGGTGCTGCCATTTCGGCGCTCACAGCTAGCATTGCCCAACCATGTACTCATTTACAGCTGAGTATACTGGAACAAGCGGAGTAAAGTATCTTGCTCAAAGATACAACACAGTGCCGTGCAGCGACTCGAACCTGCAACTCTTAAGTCACGAGCCCGGCATCCTACCACTAGACTACCGTGCCTCCTAACAGCTAACAACTAACAATGAAATATACAGCTGTAGAATAACTTCCTTTAGCACCGATTTCTTTTATCTTCCCATAAATCTTCACACACTTGCTCCCTAATAAACGTCAATATATAATTGGTACAGTTTATGAATATTTCATCAGAGCTTGTATTGTGTACATAACTGTGTAGAAGACTTGCCTGGTGTGTATATAAATGATCGAAAGTGTCGATACATATATACAGTAACAGGTAGTGTGTATTCTTCAGCTGTCTATCAAGAATTCATTATATATAATTATCTGAGTCATGTGTTTAAAATTTCTACAAATTTTTGAATATATTTAATTAACAAAATCAGTATTAACCAGAGTTACCACGACAGCCAAGACAAAGGAAAGTCAAAGTCTGTACCACATAATTTTTCACATAATAAACAAAATTATATTTTTATATGCTTTTACTAAAAATCAAAATGTTTCACACGATAGTTTCAATGTGAAACAGATCTTGACTACAGTGCAGAAAAGGATTTTTAAAAATATATTTTTTAAGTAACCTTAGCAATTTTGTAAATTGGATCCAACTTTATTTCTGAAAGTGATACAAACTTATATAATTAACCCTAATTTTCTGTTTGAAAGGTTGAAATTTCCTGTGATTAATTTAACACAGGCGACGAATTATCTCTGAATTACCCGGTCATGTACATAAAGTACTAGTAACATTATCTGTTAAGTGCTACATACACTGTGCATGTACCATGTACTCTTTGTATTCCAACAACTGTATGTTTGTGTTTTACGTCCTATTAACAACTATGGTCATTTAAGGACATGCCAGGTTTTGGTGGTGGAGGAAAGCCGGAGTCCCCGGAGAAAAAAACACCGACCTACGGCCAGTACCTGGTGACTGCCCCACGTATACGTAGGTTTCGAACCGGCGACCAAGTGGTGGAGGGCTAGTGGTAACAGAATGTCAGGAGCCTTAACCACTTGGCCACCTCAGTCCCCTGTCATGTTATGTCAAGTAACAAATTTGTATTTAGGTAAAGGCTAACACATACAGCACAATTGGCATTCAGGAAGATTTTACTTCAGGAGCTGTTATTTTTGGAACAGGAGTATTCTCCCTTTAATATATAAATATAGCAAAAATCTGGCTTAGACTCACTTCCCCTTCAGCATTCATCTTTCATTTTAATTCCTGGACATTGTATACGACTGGCATTTACAGAGGTTCCCAGTCTTTTGTTGAATTTTGTGATTAATAACATGTATTTACCATGAAAAAAAAAATACCATGACAAACCGAACTTACTTGTATAAACAGTACACCGTTTAAATGTTCAGTTTTTTTACTTCTTCCTTCATGTTTATATATGGCGCTCTTGATATCAAATAAAATATTAAGCGATTTCTCCTTGTATTATCAATTTTATGAAATTGTTTACATAGCATAAAGCAATCTTTAATGGGATGTCTGCATATATATATCCTGCAACATTTCACAAGGTTTGTCTGTGTTTCTTTTATCATAACATAATTTTACCATTTTTTTTTTGACAAAACTAATTATAACCATCAATTTGATACTGGAGTTTACCAAATTTGTGTATTGCTATTTGTGTTTTCGTATGTGAACCTTCTTTGTAGGTTGCTTCTAGTCTTTGGTACTGGACTTCAGGTTTCTGGAATAAAATGCTAAGTTGGAAGAAGATAATACTTTTCAAGTTTTTCCTTTATATCATTCACTCGCATTGCATAAACACTTTTTATGAGTGGTCGGGTGGCGCAGTGAGTAACGCACTCGCCTTTCCCCAAAGCAGCAGGGGTTTGATTCCCCGATTGGATGGGTGTTTTCCAGGTACTCCAGTTTCCTCCCACAATTAGACTTTCTGCGCACTAACATCCAGGTCAACAAAAGTGATCAATATAAGCTCTAATAACTTGTTTCATAATTGTTGTAAAATAAAGTTTATATCACAGCATCCATGACTATATTACACCGTACCAGGCAGACAAAAGATCAGCATGTACATTTAACATATATATACTGTACCAGCAACTACCTGCAATGACAAACTCATTCTATGCCTTTTGACGTTTCATTTACATAAAGGTAACACATGATACTCTTTACGCCGCTGATGGTCCGTTACAACTGTGACGCTTTAGCTTCGTCCTCTTTTTCAATATCTGGCCAATTTAACATGTCTGCTTGCTATCATAGGTGTACTAGCTCCCCCTTTTTCTTATTTGGAGTAGGTGATACCTTTTGACTTTAAAATATTACCCAATTCATTACATGGAAGTTCGTGGAAATTGGTATCTGAATGTTTTGACGCTGCCATGTTGTTTATATATCCATTGCCCCAGCAAGTATAGTTAAATCCCCTCCTATTTGAAGAGTTCCACTGATCGTGAAATCATATATTACGTTCATCAATATGATACCACATGTACAACACCAGCTGCTTAACCGATATACTGCATATGACTGGATGGGGTAATTATCGAAGATTCATGCAGGATCAAGAAGGGACTGATATCCTTCATTAAGATCAGATTTTTAATATTGATGCCAGTTAATACCTTGAGACTGCAGACAGACAAGGTCACAGCATCCATGACCATATTACACCGTACCAGGCAGACAAAAGATCAGCATGTACATTTAACATATATATATACTGTACCAGCAACTACCTGCAATGACAAACTCATTCTATGTGAACAAATTCTTTCCAGATATATAGTAAAATGTGGCTGAGGTGCTTGATTTGGTATATCCTTTAAATGAGAGCTTTTTTAATCTATCCTTGCAATTGATATTGAAAGTGTGCTTGTAGTCTCCAGTGACATTTTAAAGACAGAAGACTAGAAGCTATGTGTGGGTATCATGCCTTTGGTATCTCTTGGCTGCTGTATGTGAATGCCAAATTGGTACTTCAGGTTTTCAGACAGAAAGCTTGACTGTTCACACTCAGGCTCGTTCCTATCTAGCTGATGTTACTATTTCTTTCTATTTATCTCATTACTGCTCTTTAGATGACCATGCATGTGCTGCTCATGAAACAATCCAAAGGGACAAAGTGATGTATTTGGATATATAATTAGAACCAACAGTTAAGATATCTTTAATCTGAAATAATGTACTGGTATACGCATAACTGACCATCTTTTATTTATTTATTTTTTGATGGAGCAGAAATATTCAGAAAGGCTTCCAAAGGGCCACTTTGAAAGAAATTGTGCCTCAGATTTGCTGCACATTTTACTTTAATATGAAAAGATTTCTTGTATACCAGAATTTCTCTTACATTTGTTTTTATGAAGCATATAAAAAAAACCTTTCAGCACATCTACATGTATCATATAAGCCATCTTCTGAGCCACTTTGAAAAGAACAACATTTTCACAGATTTAAGCCATTGACAAAAAAAAATGTTAGGCTAAGGATGAGATAGTCAGCCATTTCGGGCTACACTATCTCTTTTCAGATAGTGACAGATCATCATTGAAGACACTTTGATGCATTGCAGTGTATACGTAATTGTATTTATTCGCGTGGTATACAATTAAACAGTTTGCAAATGTGTCAACAAAAAATCCACAATAGCATAAACAGTGGAAGTGAATGACACACCATCTGCTGACTATTAGTAAAACTGTTGCAAGCCACGTAAACAATCTTGACCAATTTCGTCCTTGACGTTCGTTCGGTTCATTTATGATTTCTGTGTTTGCAGTGTAATTAGGAATTAATTTAGAAACCTACCTTCTGATCTTGGTGAGGAAAATGCAGAGTCTTCTTTAGAAGGGGATGACATTGTCTCGTTGTGTCAGAATCAACTGTGAACGGTAAACGATAATCCGGAAATAGCTTTGACGAGATTGTTATTCTCCGAGTATGGCGGAAGATGACGTCATTTCCACTAAAATCTCAAAACCAAATAATATTTTATGTGTGAAGTAGGAATTTCACGACTAACTTGTATGTTTTATTATGATACATAATTTTTCAAATCTTTTGTGTCTTCGCATACATTGACAGAATACTTTTAGATTTATTCATATTTACGTTTATAAAATGCTAGTCTTGGTCTCTTTAACGTTTTTTCAGGAGGAGCAGATAGAAATATAGTCAAGCTTCAAATTCACAAGGACTGAATCGTTTTCTATCGTTTTTACCCAGCACGATGGCGTTGAACAGAAAGGGAAATGTAAGTACAATTTTGTTCATCTTTCCCATACTTTTCAGTTAATTTTAACCCTAAATGTTTCATTTCTCCTAACTGAAAATGATCTGCTACATACTGTTGGAGATGTGACAACATGCTTCTTTTGATTGTAAAAATAGAAGTGACCGATTTGATTTGTTTACGTCAATAGAATCGTATAAACTATATTCTTTCGTGACCACAACGCGGTTTTCATCGTTATCTTGACGTTTAATTATGCTGCATAAAATACGTAGAGATAAATTTTGTTGGAAAATCTTTTAACAAAGAAGGACTGATTCGCAAGAAGAGCACGTCTTTGATGTTTGGCAGTTGATTCTATGAACTAAAATTGTCTAAATCATGGACAGAGAGCAACTGGAAAGAGATCTAGAGCAAAGATTAAGAATTATGACGAGGAAACGCAAAGAAAGATATCAGAAATCCTTAGAAGAAGATAATAGAAACAGGAAAATTCATGCTGCTGCCAACCAATTGAAGTCTGGTAGCAGGAGCATAGAGCGATTTCCACCTTCAGAAGAAATGTCAAATCTTCAAGTTGATCTTGAACCGGCACAACTGTTTCCTGAAACGAATTCAACAGTCATAGCAGGGAAGAAGTGTGAGAAAAAGTCACAACAGGAAAATAGCAGTACCGAACCACTAGCTGCTGCCTCGGGTTGTAATACTCAATCAATCCAGAATCTACCTGTCTACTATCCAGCATTACAAGGTTGTAGAAATGTTAAAGAATATGAACTTTTAAATAAAATGGGAGAGGGGACATTTGGAGTTGTGTATAAGGGGCAAAACAAACAAACTGGAGAAGTGGTTGCTCTGAAAAAGGTCAAGATCGATGAATATCAAAAGAAAAAAGGCTTCCCCATCAAACACCTTCGAGAGGTTAACCTTTTGTTGAAGGCTGATCATGTCAATGTAGTGACTGTTAGGGAGATCGTTGTAGGAAAGGATCTGCTGGACACTGTTTTTTATAGTGATGGACTTTGTGGAAAACAACTTCCAGGAAATCATTGGAACCATGTCGACCCTACAACAGAGCTTTTTGATTGGCGAAGCAAAATCTCTTCTAAAACAACTTCTATGTGGTGTTGACCATCTACATAGCAACTGGATTATACACAGAGATTTGAAACCTGTAAACTTACTTCTCAGTAACAATGGAATTCTCAAGATCTGTGATTTTGGATTGGCCAGGGAATATGGTTCCCCTCCAAAACCTTGCACACCGACAGTTGTCACGTTGTGGTACCGTGCTCCTGAACTGTTGCTTGGTTGTAAGATGTACTGTACTGCCATAGACATGTGGAGCGTGGGATGCATATTTGCTGAATTCCTCACAATGCATAAACTGTGGTGTGGGAAATATGAGATAGACCAGCTACAGAGGATATTTTCAGATCTTGGCACGCCAACAGAGTCAATCTGGGCAGATGTCGGTGAACTTCCTGGATTCAAGAACTGCAAGTTTATTGACTATTCAAAAAACACACTCCGACAAAAGTTTGGGTTGCACTTCACTGATCTGGGTTTTGATCTGGTCAGCACGTTCCTGACCTATGACCCTACAAACCGTGCAACTGCAGGAGAAGCCATCAAGCATGGCTACTTTGAAGAGTTTCCTTTGCCAGTCGATCCATCAATGCTTCCAAATAGTTGATCAATACTTTCAAAAGCTGATCTTCTGAAAGAAACATTGTTCTTTAATGCTCATGACTATTGAAGTATTGAATTGCTGATTGTTTATTGAACTGGACTGAAACATTGCACAGGGATAATCATCGAGGGGCCATTGAGCCATCAAAACTGAAATTGACCCCTACATGTTCCAATTTTCTTTTAATTTGACATAGAATGCCCCTTCTTAATTTCAATATTGACTAAAATTGCTGAAATGGCCCACTGTTCTTAAATTCCAGGATTTTCCCTGATTGCACATAGCTACGGATATATATACGGCTACAGTATACTCTGTTAAACTCATTCCATTTTTCTGTGTTAGTATTTTATGCTTTGTCATGGATGATTTTTTTCTATTTCACCATAAAATCAAAGATGGTGAAGGATGTCTCAAAAATGTGTGTACATTTATTTAATAAATATAAATAAAATATGTAATAGTACAAGTTCCTATTAGTTCCTTTGTTTTGTTTTGCCTTAATACTTGACTGGAAAGACTATTATTTTAAAACCATCTTTCATATATTTTCACTGTTTTTATGCCTGTCAGTTGTGCCATTTTAGGGTTTGACGCTGACCAAAAATTGAATGAAACTTTTCTGAAAAATAAACCTTTTACAGGTAGTCTAGTATTACATTCATGTTCAACAGCATTCTGAATTCACTTGTGTATATTTGACCACAATGTTAGTCTAAGGGTCGCTTGAGTGCTTGAATTCTTTATTCCATCAGTGAGATAAGTAAGCATTTGAAACACCAAGATTAACTGAATTTGCTACATACATCATGTGGAGATGGGAGACGTCTATCACCCTCATGATTACTATTCTAATCTCTTTAGCTTTGCCAGTTGTCTTGTGAGTTGGTTGCAGTAATTTGAACTGAATCAAGTTAACATTTCTTGCATGCTCATAAATTATTTTCACAAGATCATGATAGAGTATATGTAATGGTTGTTTGCAGTTGGTCAAGTGAAATTTTCCAACCTCTGAAAGTGTTTTGAAAAAAATTTGACCTTGACCCAATTTCTATAGAAGGCCATGGATTTGAGATGTATTTTGTAAACAGCAAAGAATAACAGGTGAGAAATAGAGACCATGTCCATTTGGCCTTTTAATTTGCACTAACCCCCCTCCACATTTGAATTAAGAGAAATCTTATACATTCAAAATTTGATTTGGAAAGTCGAGAACATTATCAAAGTAAAACAAATACATTTGAAAAACCAGAGCAAAATCTATTTCCATTCTAATTATTAAGTCTGATGCCAAAGCAGGAACATTTTTTTTGCTGTACACGGTATCGTACAGTTAAATTCATACTTTTGAATTGATATATGTACTGTATATATAACTCATTGTTACATTTGGTTGTTTTAGGTACGTCTGCCACCAGAGGTTAACAGAATTCTGTACGTGAGAAATTTACCGTACAAAATCACAGCAGAAGAAATGTACGATATCTTTGGTAAATATGGAGCCATTCGACAGATCAGGGTGTAAGTATACGTATGGCTTGGTTCGTCTTGTATATAAAAATTTCCACAAATTTTCCTGTACATGTCACATTCCGAATGAAGATACTATCCAAACTTCTCAAATATATTTTGCGACCAAATTCAATACTATTAGCACATCGCAGCAGATGGCAAAAATTCCATGAAACTTACTTACACGTTACCTTTGAATTGCATTGAGAGAATGTATCTTAACATTAGCATGCATTGCTACATATGACAAAACTGTTTATTTTTGTCCTTTTCCATTTTTCTTTCTAAGAAACAACAAAGCCAACAATATGGCCAAATAAGTTGGTAGACATTTCTCTAACTTTAACAATTTTAGCATTATAATGTTTTTATGAATCAATTCTAACAGGTATTATATACTTTTCTTTACAGAGGGAACACCACAGAATCCAAAGGGACAGCATTTGTTGTCTACGAAGACATCTTTGATGCCAAGAATGCCTGCGATCATCTGTCAGGGTTCAACGTGTGTAACCGATACCTCGTTGTCCTTTACTTCCAGTCAAACAAGGTATATGTCCCAGTCTGCAGTGGATATTCAAAACAGGCATGAACATTGTGTAATGTGCAGGTCAGCTGTTGTTCTCGAATCTGGATATCGGGCCTGCTTCAGAGACCAGATGCAGAACTTTTGTTTCTTGTACAAAACTTTACGTCAATCTAGATCACCTCAATAACATAAACACTTCAAATATGGTCCAACTATATGCGACCAGTCACTGCAGGTCGCATCTTCTAATGCGTGATGAACTTGCTTTTTATGTAGGCAAACTTACGCAAATTGATCATTTTAGAAATGGTTTGCCTTTCTATGTAATGATGTTTTCCAGGCAGACATCTTCAGTCGTTTTGACCTGAAATTATTGCGTCAAATCTAGAAACCTTGTGTGGCAATGCTCTATAGAAATTCTTGCATATTTTAAAGCAAATCTTTCACCAGCCTTTTAATATTTATCATTTCATCATAGTTTTGTTAGATCAGTATTCATGTACAAATACACTGCAAAAACACTTCATTACAAGCTGAAAAATATATGGTGTACATAATTTTCTTTTATTCAAATTAATAATTTGTCCCAAACTGGAATTGTTTAATGCATGCATATGTATCATTCGCTTTATATTGAAAACCTTTGTATTGGAGGTCACAAAAAGGTGCCTTCTGCCCCCATTATATTTATTTCTGTAATAGCTCTCAGTAAGGAGTTACAATATTTATCTGGCAATAAACCCATGCCTGGTAATGAGCACACCAAAGTGAAATACAATTTAGAAGATTTCCTTTTTATTGTCCTGCAATAAGCCCACCACTTACTTTGGTTACAGAGATTATGTGTCCCTGGGCTTATTGCAGAATAACACAGTTATTTGCATCACTTATCAGGTACATTACACACATCTTTGTATCTTCTTTCAGGCATTCAAGAAATTAGACGAGGCAAAGAAGAAAGAAGACAACGACAGGATGAAACAGAAATATGGACTTAGTACACCGGATATCAATAAGAAGTGAAATGTTACGAAAAACAATTGACGTTTAAAAATATTTTACTGGAGTCGAGCATCACAACTGGCCTCAAGGCAAGAGAGAGAGAAAGAACGTATGGATATAACTGTAGAGGGATATTTCAACTTCCCCAAAATGATATCAAACATACATTGATGCAGATTCGCTGATTCTGTGCCAATGTGAATTATTGAGTTATGGGAAACATAAACTCCCATTATAATTAAGGCATTGATGTACAATTCTATCTGGAATGACAAATTTTAAACAATGCTTAAGTCAGTTAATTGTTGGATATTTGAATTTTGTTTTAAAGTGAGCCAAATTGAGCAAGTATTTAAAAGAAAAACACAGCAAGTTCTGATTGTGTCAAATGATCAGCCACCGTTTGGAAACCAAGGTTTTATAAATGAAATCAGTCCTGATTTATTAATATTAGATGATCATGACAACGTTTTCCTATGATCTACATTTGTTAGATCATTATCATGTGGATTGTTGGTTTGTGATATAGACTCAAAGTTACAATTTTAAGAAGCAGGTCAATATTTTCTTTTAAGATATCACTTCATTTGTAACTTCATAAATACTCTGACAAATGCAGTACTTTACTCCTGACAATTTCAATATGTTCTGTTATGTTTCATTATTTAAAAAAAAGTACTTTAGTACCTTATATAACAATGAAAGACTTTAATTTTGTGTATATGTGGTTATTTGAACTTGAAGGTTATACATGTATTGACCTCAAATTTGTCTCCTAATCATTACTTTTTCAGGTTCATATAACCACATGTTCAACTCAACAGAAATCTATAATTGATAAATAATAAATGTCATCAGCAGAAAGTCGAGAGAGTCAGAGATTGTTGCGAGGGTTGTATTGTGGTGAGTTTTTCTTTGGTGATACCTGTGCATTTAGTGATGAGAAGCAGAAGAGTGTATGGTATGTTGTGTGCTAGAATGTAATGTTTGAATAAATTTCATATTTCACCTCATGTGTTGTCAGGGATCAATCCCTGGTCATTTTCAGTAGAATTTACTGTTACAGTATATGTCATGAAGGATGTATCCAAACTGTAAAAGTAGAAATTCTTGTGTGGGGAAATGTTCGCATTTGGACTCTTTAGATTGATTGATCACCGTGTGGAACTTTTGTTTTGGCATTGTTTCTGAAATCTATGAACACATTGTAAGCTATAAATATATGTGTGGATACTTCATGGATAAACTAAGCTTTTTCACACTGCGAAAAAATTCCACACTCACAGTATTTAATTTTTCTTAAACATCTGGAGAAGTGCTTCTTCTCTTTTCTCCATTTGAATTTCGACATCATAAATGTCAACTGGCATGTCATATGAGAAGTAATGACAGTGAATCACAGACCAAATTGTATGATGTATTTTGTATAAGTTTTAAAGCTGCATAAACGTATTGTAAAATCTTACCGTTACAAAATTAAAATTCTACACATTATCAAAGACTGTTGGTATCTTTTCTCAATGAATTCTACCACATACTGTATGTGCCATAATTAGCGCTCCTCTCCCTTTTTTTGGGGGGAGAAATTGAAATTACAGACCTAACCAGGCCTGGTCATTGATTTACAATACTTATCCTTTAACCCTTTCACAACTGTAGATCATAATGGACTTATCCATATCAAAGCATGGTAGAGTTTATTAAAGTTACAAAGGAGTGAAAGGGTTAAAGTGGAGATTTATTTTTGGTGATCATGGCTGAACTTCCCGTGGAGTAGTTGCGGTGGCCAAGTAGTTAAGGCGTCGGGCATTCTGCTACCACTAGCCCTCCACGACTGGGTCGCGGGTTCAAGACCTACGTGGGGCGGGTACTAGCCGCTGGTCGGTGATTTTCTCTGGGAACTCCAGCTTTCCTCCACCACCAAAACCTGACACGTCTTTAAATTACCATAGCTGTTTATAGGACATAAAACACAAACAAACCAAACCAAATCCGGAGTCATTTGATTTCCAAACCTTCAGCCACACTGGATACTAGAATGCTTATAATGTCCTTCTGTCATACAGTAGCAGTAGGTGATGTTACTGTTAACTGATTCTATCATAGTTCACATTTTATTATCCTAATACGTACCCCCATTTAAGCTTATTGTTTAAGTGCTCTAGGCACAAATTATGGCGAATACGGTACTGTGAAACCTCCACCCAATTGACCATTAAAATCAGTTTTTGCTCAATGTGAATTTCACCCTTCACATGAAATTATTGTTGATAAAATATACTGTATACAAATATTTGTTTTCATGATAGATTTGCTCTCATTACAAAAGATAAAAAAAGGCAAAAGTTTCAATTACAGTTAAAAGTTCCTGCTATACAATGCTGCAAAACATGTTTTCATAAATATCCAAACAACTGTTTATTGGGAAGTTTTAAAAGTAAAATATATATTGAGGTCGGTCAAAATCAGTTAGCATGTTATGGAAGTTTGTTCTAAACATGCTTTATGGTATTACATTCTTTTTATAATCAAATTCACAACAAGGCTTGCCAAAGACAGTTTATAGCGCTTCACGGATGTTAGTTTTAAACATGTTTTAATGTATTAAATTCTTTCACCTGAAACTTATTTTAAGTTTATTCATCACAAGGATTCCTTGGCAATTAACTTTTTCACCCTTGAAGTTTCATAATGAACTATTCCAACCTTTGAATTGGAAGAGTTCAAATGTGTGTTCAGGGGTGAATGAGTATGTCCACCGGTGTATTGAATTGAATGGAAATAAATAATTATAAAACAATACAAACTGTACGAGGCATTTAATACATAAGATAGAGAAAAAAAGGACAATAATATCGAAATGTTTTAGCTGTCTGTCGTTTTTTCTGTCAGGGCTGGTTTTTCTGGCGTTTCTTTCTGAAATTAAATCAAACAAATCTTTTAATATTTTATGTTAAAATCTTTACAAACTTACTTTATCTAAATAAGCTCTCTCCAAGTTCAATGAACAAAACACAGACTAACCCTATATAGTTATAGAGTATCTATATAAGCATATAGGGGGTGGGAGTTAGTCTGTGCCTTGCTCCTGTAGGTGTATACAAATGTAGTCCATACAGATAATTTTAAGTAACACAACAGCTAATTCATGCCCTTTCAGTCAATAGCCAAAACTGTTATCCCTGTAGGCCTTGGGAAATAGTTCACCAGGTTGGTCCTAACACCTCGGGGGGGAAAACAGTTTTGACTATTGACTGAAAGGGCATGAATTAACTATACTGTTTACTGGGACATTTTTGCTGCAGTTTCATGTTCAATTTTTTTCACCCTCATTAGCATTACAGCGTGTATTAGTCGACAATATTTATATTTATTATAATCAAATGTGACTGGGCAAAAGTTTCCCAGTATACATATCGACATCAGTATACATATTGACAGGACCTTTCAACTAAGTGTAAAAGTTCCTTTCTGGAAGTGAAAACTAAAATATTCTTAAGGGTCTACTGAAAACTCTGCTGTCTTCCCTAATGTTACAAAAACTTACCTTTTCACTGGGATATATGTAGCCTTCAACTTGTTCTTCTGTAAAGAAACAAAAAAAAAGAACTGTAACATGGATCCCAAGATAGATACATTTCATGGGAAAGGCTATGTTTATTTACTGAGAGATACTAAAATTACTTCTGGGCCCAGTTGTTCAAAGGGCGATTAGCTTAATCTGTGTATCTTTAAAACACAACTATTAACCGAGTTACAACTTTCCAGATATCAAGTATTTAGTAGAGTCAATGTACTTGTAAAATTACAAGTTTTTACCTTGTATATTGACGAAATTATTAAAGGTTGCAAAATGTCGTTAAACAGTGATTAAGCTAACTATCTTTTGAACAACTGGGCCCTGATAGATAAGACCAATATGAGACAGCAGCAAGCTTATGGACAGTGAATTCTCCTTGATACTGTTTCCTACAGAATATACGTCCTTATATGACCTTAGATTTTGAAAGGACACTAAACCCTATACAACCAACAACCTATAAAAGATACTTTTTGTTAACTTCTATTAATCACAACAATATGGCAACTGTGTTAGAAATGATAATTATTTGAATTTGATCCCTTCAATAAAATACTTAATTTAAGAATATCAGAAAAAATAATAACTTAACTTCATTTTTTAAAAACATGGATGATCTCAATCTTAAAACAATATTGTGCTTTATTCCACATGTGCAATATAACAGGAGAGGTATAATGCATGGCCAGACCTGGGTTTTAACCAAGGACCTCCAAACTTTAGATGTATACTACATGTATAACCATTTGAGCTCACTGGTCACTGGCAGAAGACCCAGTCCAGTTCCACTTCACAAATATTAACTGATTAAAAGTATAATTAAGTCCTTCATTACTAGTCATTACTAGTCAAACCTGCTTTAGCAGCCACCACTTATAAATAGTTTATAAACTGTTGTCTTTGGTCACTTTCATCTCCCCAGACGAAAATCACTAAGTACGCAAATTATTGTAACAACTTACTTATGTTATTGAAGACCTTGGCTGATGCTTTATATGGTTCCCAGTAGTAGACATAGCCACCTACAGCAGCTCCGCTCACGGCCAGGACTGCTTTTATTATTTTTCCACCTGTGCACAAAGACATACTTTTATTACCTCCAACAAGAACATTTCACCACGAAAATGGAGTTACAAATTCTTATAATCATTTAAAGCCAATGTAAATTGAAGTTTTGTATTTTCAATGTTCACATTGGAATGCAACATGAGTGAGTTCAGCCCCAAATTTTTTATTTTTTTCATTTCTACGCTTTACATGTACCGTTAATAGTTGCGTATTGTGCACACTCGTGTATAGTGTGAAGGTACTTTTTGGGTGAAAAAAAGTGTTTTTTTTAAATAAAGATTTTTCCAGAAGCTGCAATAACGTAGCTTTCTGACGAGATATTTCTTTACATATTGCGTCATCTGAGGAGGCCTAGTACTAGACTCGTGGCACCAAACAGGAAGGTCACTAATGAAGGTTTACTAAATAAACACATTCACCAAAGTAATTAATTATGTAGGGAAAACATCACACAAGACCTAATCGTTAATTCGCACTAAGTGGCACTTGAAAAGATATTGCCTGTACTTCCCTAGCTTTGCTGGTCTATATTTGTTTAAAAAGATTACAAGGACAACAAAGAGGAGTTTTCCTAGGACACCAGTCATTAAAACGTTGTTTACAAAGAAATGGTGGTGTCTCTTTGTACAGCTGGGTAGACTAAGAGATTTACCATGAAGAAGAAAGCTGCCTTTCAGTGGAGATAATTTGTAATGCTTTTTTTTTAGCATAACATAACATTATGTAGCATGTTGTCATAATACAATGATGGTCTAGCTACTTCTAATGCAGCCATAACATGATGTAGCATGGTGTCATAATACAATCAGGCGTGTAGCTACCATGTAAGCCAATAAGCCCGGGCTTGCACATGATTTTGACAAGTATAGGTTTTCATGACATTATTTTTTCTTGCTGATACTATAAAGTGGAGTTTAAGTTTTGAATATATAGTATACATATGTAATTCCTCAGATATGATACAGTGTTAATAGTTAGTACAAAAATGTATGAAGTTTAGAAATGTCCATTGCATTAATTGACAGTTCCAGGCGGAACTAAACTGCTCGATTAAGAAAATTGAGAAACTCACGCCTGGCGCAAACGACTCCGAGTATGGCACAGTGGACACAGACAATCAATGTGTTTTTTTTATGAAAATATCAATTTGGGGCACGTTCGGCCCCTTTTGCCGGGGCACATTCGGCCACCCCGAATGCAACTGGTATTGTGCCAAGTGACGTCACTATTGATAACGTCACCCAATTGACCACAAAAATCATATTTTTACTTCACAAAAATTAAGTATTTTTTTCTTTGTATTCACTGATTTGTTCTGGACTTATTTTCCAACAGAATTGTAAATTGTCTTCTCTATCCTTCATGCCATACTTGCCCTGGGAGGGGCCGGATTTACCTCAGGGCGGGGCTCGTCCGGCCCCCAACTCTCTCGACCTTAAAAGTCCAATAGTTCCCAAAATATGGTCTTGTTTACGATTTGGTTATTAGTTTATGAAAGACAATACATTTCTTTTCTAAATGACATATATAAATATGCATTTCAACAGTATAGTACATGCCTTCCATAACGTCTTGAAAAAAGAAAAGGGGCCATGTTTGCCCTGGTCCCCCCTACAAATGTATTATACATGTGTAGGGGAGACCGGGGTAAGTCCGGCCCCTGTTTTAAAACTATATTATAAATTACAACATATCATTATCTCAGACATCAGGACGTGGGAAATGGCTCCTGAGACGTTCTAGAAAACAAAATTTTCATGGGGGAGAACCCCCAGACCCCCCTTACGGGAGGGGGAAGACCCACTCCCGTACCCTCCCCCTGCTCGCGCTTCGGGGGGGAGTGGGGGGGGGCTGCCTTCGGCAACCCCATGTCGGGGCTTACACATGGTAAAGGGACTAGCTACGCGCCTGACAATGATGGTCTAGCTACCTCTAATGCCAAGAAGTACTCCACTAGCAGCTCCTCCAGCTATGGACGCGGGACCATAAGGATCATCTTTGATCATCTCAACGGATGCTGAAGGAATAAAACAAATACCACTTCATGGAAGTGTTAATACATACCAGGTATGATACATATATAGTGTGTTAACTCATTCACCCCTGGAATTTCATAATAAACTATTCCAACCTTTGAATTGGAGAAGTTCAAATGCGTCTTCAGGGTTGAATGAGTTAATAACAACCCACATAAATTCTAAAGAAGATTTTCCCATCAAAGCCATGTATTTATTGTGAAATTTTATGTTCAAAACTTCAAATAAAATACATTGCCCATAGGTGGCTTTTGAAGTTGGATTTGTCCCCATGCTATAAATACCTATGCAGGTTTTAGCATATTCAATGTGACGCAGTAGATGACAACTGGTCAAGACGACCAAGTGCTGAAACACATTTCTTCATTAGTTTTCGGGCATTAATGACTTGTATATATTGAACAGAAGTTAATTTGTAAGCATTAATCATGCCAAATTATTTGAAAACGGTTCAATTAGACCCTATTAAATATAAAAGTATGAAAACTTTTTTCAATATGCATGTAGTGATTTTTTAAAACCAAATTGCAAACAAATTATGATGTTATTAAACCTCAAAATATATATTATATATGACTTTTTCAATAAAATTGCCCAACCCTATATAGCACCAGCCTAGATCAACGAGACATGTATAGGAACAAAAGTGAATTATACGAAAGAAAAAATTACTCATTGTGTGTGCATATCCTGTCTGTCCTATTTCAGTAGCACGCTGTCTTCCAGCCTGCAAATAATGTAAACAAATTAATGAAAATAATTAGTATCAATTACCACCTGATATTAAGATTTCCTATTTCTTCTTCCAGTCTGATGTAGATTTTCAATAAATGGAACAGCCTACAACAAATATCTGCTAGCTATTTCCGAAATTCTGATTATGATGTCATGATTTTCAGTCCAGATTCATGGTCTCATAACTCACAACTGATCATTTATGATATACATAAAATGGAGGTACCCAGTACAGAACTGTATATAAATCTATGTAATGTTAATGCCTTGATGAACTGGCATCCTTTAAGTAGAAATGATGCAAATTAGATTGACAAACTCCCAGGCGTGGTTGTTCAAAACATTAACTTAACATAGAACCTAAATTATATGAACAAAAATAATGAAATTCTTAATAAAACTACAGCTCTGAACAACAGCATAGCTCACCTATTTCAAGAAATAAAAAGAATTAATTAAGTCCAAAACAGGTCACTTTATTTTTTGGGTTTTCAGTGTATTTTATTTTTTCTGTTTTGAAAAATTCACTGATCATGAACTTTAGTTAAATGGACCCTTGAACTTTTGCCAAAAAATAACATTTACCTGCAAATTTGAAGGAAAATCTTTTTTTACAGATGAATAAAAACTTAAATAACATTAACTCATTCACCCCTGAATACACATTTGAACTCTTCCAATCCAAAGGTTGGAATAGTTCATTACGAAATTTCAGGGGTTAAATAAGTTAACATTGACTTTTAAAAGAACTACTTACCCTGACGTAAGTGAGCCCTGGAACCATAGCATGGGTGATTGGCGACACCCATCGCCTCAGTGTTGTTGTGATTGCACCGGCATCATCAACTTCCTCATATATCTTTGGTTTAGGATTACTATAAATCGGCAACTAAAAATAAAAAAGAAATAAATACAAACACAAACATTTCAAAAATTAATCTATTTTGCGCTACAGTACAATGGACACTATTCAATGTTGCTCATGAATATGATTGCTTAAATTATTTAGCCACTTCTGGACTTAAGTATCATCTGTAACTGTCTTTTACTAGCTTATCAACCAAGGAACATGAGGGGAAAACATTGCCTACCTAACAAGCTTTCTTTTCCAGCTATGCAGTATAATGGGACTTGCTTAACAAGTAAGCAACTTGAGTGTGGTTAGTGGCTCGTTTTGTGCCCCCTCACATGATACATCTGGTGACAGCGGTGGGATCTTAGGGTATCTACTATCTAGTAAGGTCTGTTTCCGGTGGCTATAGGGAAGGTGCATTTGTACACAGGAGGACCAACGAGGGAAGTAAAGTGTAGCAGGCATGGAAAATGACAGAAAAATACCCCCTCATAGACAAGCTATGTTTTCCAGTGATGTGGTATAACCCTTGGACAGGCTTACTATCTCAGCAACATTGGGATGGTCAGTGGCTAGATTGTGCCAGCTCACACTGGGTATATGTGATGCCATATATGGAACTTAATTAAAACAATTCTAAGGTTAAATGCTACCCTTTAAATAAATTTGTGCTAGAGGTATCGCTCTTACACTTTTTATTAGCATCAAAATTCCTTCAAATTTACATGGTAATATTTCTATATCAGATCATTCATCATTTTGCATGCTTTCAAATGTGACATTATAATTAATGTACATAATTTGTAACATGTCAGCAAGGAATAAGATAATCTGAATTTAATGTGAGCCATCACAAGCTTTTCGAAGTGAAACTGGACTGGGTCTGACACTGGTGAGCAGGTAGCTCAATTGGATAGAGCACCTGTCTAAAATTCGTAGATGCAGGGTTCGAATCCCGGTCTGGCAATGCATTTTTCTTTCCCGTTACACTTTATTTCAAGATCGAGTTACCTGTGATATTGGAATGCCTTTACTCTCCGATCTTGCTTCAACCTGGAAGGAAAAAGATCATATTTTCAATAGAGTTTCTTAAATATTACTTACCAAGGTTAAAATTCAATGTGGCCAAGTTATTATTATTGGNGGGGGGGCGACCTTACGGTGGCATTGATTTTCGTCTTGGAACATCAATTTGTGAAAACAATGATTGCTGTGTCTTTTATGTAAAGAAGTCCAATTATCTTATATTTGCCATAATGCACGAGTATGGTTGACAATGATTGAATTTGAAGCCAGCACAAGCTGCCAATGATGTAATTTCGGACTGAATCATATTCATTATTGAGATACTTGTCCGCCAAAGAACATTCAATAAAGGGATAAAAAAAATGTAAGATGCAGAATTATTTAAGTTAGAGATGAACAATATCCAAAGCACAATCAGAACATGTCAACATATAATAAAGGTTAAGTTTGCCGGCAAGTGTGTCACCTTCGCCATCTTGTCAGCTGCTCAAATACACAGTGACTATCGGCACGGTCTTGAAAATGAGCTACCCTATATCGGTTATCTCCCTTCCTTCTCACTATGCCTCATATCACCGATTTCTACAGAGAAATTAAATATGTAGATATTCTATCCCATCTCATCCTTTTTATGAATTTGTCCATATTTTCCATTTTCATTCTTTATTATAGGGCCTACATTTCTTCAATATATATTTCCAGTCGTTAGAAAATTATTGAAATTGAACTCTAACGTATCAACTCATTCATCCCTGAAATTTCTTTATCAACTATCTAGTCACCAGTTACCGCGCGTTATGTATTTCCGCGCAGCCATTTTATCAAGCTATATCTCGTAACTACGTGACATGCTGGACACAACACAAGGATATTTTAGATGTTTGGCCATCGTCTGTAAACTGACACAAAAATTACCGGCAGTTCGTCCGGAAAACATAAGAAATAATCACCGATTAAAAAACACGCATAAATATGCAGTTTTGCTTAATGCACTTTTTATCTTGCTCAAAATAAACCCATACCTGAAAAAACGGTGATATATTTCATTCATGAACCGGTCTTTTTTGTAGTCTGACAAACGTTCGAAAATGTCGTATGCAAATGAGGCCACATCTCCTCGCCGATTTTTTTCCACTTCCGAAGAGCCAAGGAAACATTCTTATATCGATAAACAGTGTTTTCAATAAAACGTAAACCTTGTAATGCAATGAACTTCCAATTTCAATTTTAAGCTGATCTTTTTCGGCTTTAACATGAGACGCACATGTGAAGGGTGGAAGAAATACCTGTCAACTAATTAACTAACTAATATCACAACAATTCACTCTTGATGGCCCGGATGTTAGTGCGCGGGTGTCTTATTGTGGGAGGAAACAGGAATACCCGGAGAAAACCAACGCTTTTATGATTTTATTTAAAAAAAATACACACACTATAATATTTTATGAATAGATTTTTTTTTCGATTATGTTACAATTCTACGTACAGGGTCTATATGTGAAATGGATCTATTTATCTTATGGACACGCGTATTACATGTAACTGATTTGTAAGAGAGTTAACGTCCTCAAGGATACAGAGAATCATCCTCGATATCTAGGGCTATGCTCCCTTTCACTCTCTGCACCCCTGGAATATGTCATTGCAAAATTGAAGGCTTGAGTGTTCGCCACCTTGTGGTTCAGATACGGAAACTAGTTTGATCCTTTGATGTATACCAACAAAGGAATCTCGCTGTCGCGAAACCGACGATAAAAGTGACTGGCTTTGCGAACGGGTGTCGCTGAATCCTCTGTAATGTTCAAAGGACAGGTATCAGCTTATATTAACGATTGGTCAAGGTCGTACCTGAGACCAATCAAATAGCTAGCCGAGTGCCTTCAATTTTACAAGTGAGGTCATGATTTTATTTCTATCCTCCCTAAAGTGACTTTCTCTCTTTTAGTTGTTTAAAATTGAGTTTTCTCGCCTTTTTTCGTGTGAATGTCCCGCCCAGCCAACTAAACTACAAAAATGATCAAAGTAATGCATTTATTTGCTCAAGGACAAAAATATCAGGGATGGCCAAACTTACCCCGGGTCCGAGCTTGCCCCGGTCTACAACTTTATATGTCTCTGTTGTAATTGGGGGAATACTTACAAAATATTTAAATTTTAAGACAATTTAATTGTGCTCTTTTTGTTTTTCTTTTCCCTTATATACTAACATGTATGGTTTAAGATTAACACTTCTGGTTTTATACATCCTTGGTTGTAAATTAACGCTGGGGTTGATAACCGTGCTGATAAACACTAACAAAAAGGTGAGATGACGAGTTACTTCCCATGTACGGAAATCTTTGACAGAAAGGCGGGAGTTACCGATGTCAAACCTGAAAGTAACAAGAAGGATAAAGAAGGTTTGTATGTTATGGTTTAACGGACAATTAGCAGAATGATTTTATCTTAAGGCCATTCTTGTAAACAAAGATGACCAAAAGAGTTAATAAGAAATGAATGTGATGTGATAATGGTTAAAATTTTCTTTCAAAATAAGCAGTTTTGTAATCGTATATCACAAGAATGTTACTATTTATAATTAGTAAACCTATTTGTTGATGATGTTGTTTTTATCTGAGAAGTGAGACAATTTATCCAAGGAATTTTGACAAAAAATAGACATAAGCATCATTCAGTTTTTGTGCACAAATATATGCAAAATTACCTGATTGTATTATTTATAATACGAAATCACTGAGGTGAATCATCGAAATCACTACTGATCAGTACAGTAAGGTGAATAGTGAAAAAGATCCGGGAGTTCACATCGACGAAAAACTAAATTTTTCCATAAACGTCCAAAAAAGCGACCAGCAAAGCAAACCAAATTGCAGGAATAGTATTCAGAAGTTTTACATATATGAGCCCAACCATATTTGTAACACTCTACAAAGCTCTTATACGGCCCCACCTCAAATACGCTTCAACGATATGGTCGCCCCTGTATACCAAGGACAAAATTACAATTGAAAAAGTCCAGCGAAGAGCAACGAAAAGAGTACCAACACTTACTAACAAATCATACGCTGAACGTTTAAGAATACTCGGTCTTGATCTACCAACCCTAGAATACAGGAGAGAGAGAGAGAGCAGACATGGTCAAAATGTACAGAATCCTTAATAACATCAACAAACTTTATAAGGATAAACTATTCCTACACTGCGAATACAGATCTACAAGGGGACACTCCAAGAAGCTGTTTAAAAGGCGCTACAAAAAACTCTCACAGGAAACTTCTTTAGCAACCGCATCACTAAACCGTGGAACTCGTTGCCTGAGGGAGTGGTCTCAATACCGAGCCTAAACTGCTTCAAGGAAAGACTAAATAAGTTCTGGAGAAATCACCCGAGGAAATTTAACCCCTCATTTTGGTATTAAGACTGGATCTACCATTCCAATACCATACTTTACATCAAGTGACTCAACTAAAAACATATGGTGTTTGGGGTGTTTTTTATGCAAACTCCACAACGGAAGGGGCTCAACCCTTCTATCTACATGTATGTGAACAAACAAGTGGAATTGTTTTTAAAATTTTAAATCCCATTATTACTATAGACATCGCTACACTATTATGATTAAGGAAATAATAAGTGCGAAACCGGAAAAGTAAGTCGCGAGTGAACGAAATAATAATGATGCATCACCACAAGCTTGAACTAGCTTTCAACGATGCCACATCAGCAATTCAGCAATAGGATTATGTTGCAAGAATGACACCCTTATATATGTTCATAATTAGTCCGCTAAAACTGACCATAATCGCAGGCTAAAAAAATCTGATCGGTCGCTGTTAAACAGGCGACCGATCATGAAGAATTATTGAGCCTGCGATTATGGTCAGTTTGAGCGGACTAGCTAGTTCATAATGTTTCAAAGACCTTAATATGTTTTCTTTTTACTTTATTCCCCATTTCAGTTATGCAATTATTCTGTACATATGAATTAGAACGAATATTCATACCCTGCCTATTCTCTGCTCTATCAGAATTCGTTCGTCCGTCGTCCACAGCTACGTTATGGCAGCTACATATGAATGTGTCCAACCAGTTGGATGTTACATATCATAAAACAACAACTTCACACATGTATAGTGCCCTCATCTGTATTTGATCATTTACACACTGGAAGAGGTTTAAAATGTAAAGTATATTATAGAATAATTTGTGATTTTTTCCAGCTCTAAAAAATATTGTATTTTTAAAGTTTTGTCAGACTATGAATACATGTTTAGTGGTAAAGAATATTGGCATTTCTTATGTAAAAGATAAGTGGAAAAGTTGAAATATAACAAGGTAACATGATCACACTAATTATAAAGATAATAACTAACTAAGACTTTATGCAAATCATACCTGAATAATTGATTCATTTCCACTCAAATATATTCTCATGATCACATGAATAAAAAGTATGTAATTAAGATCACATCAGTGCTCTTGTTTGCCTAGTTTAACAGCCAAATACAGCCTGCCTCCCCTAACTGAATAAATGCTTTATTTTCCCAAAATGAAGAAAGAATGAGCAAATTCTTCCCATTTTCAATAAAAATAATGCTATATTTTCCTAATTTATGTTGGAACAGTCTGTTGTAAAAACTCTGCAAATATACCAAATATACCAAATAAGCTGATTTTGGTGGAAGACTCCCAATTATGTACCCCAGTAACTCTAGCCCAAGTTTCCTCTGGCCCTAACACCAGACTTTTTGACATATATATGTCTAGTGTGGGGCCAAAGTGCACTGCTATATGTAAACGTGGAATTCTCTGACAGTCTGGTGTTAGGGCCAGAGGAAACTCGAGCTACAGCTGCAACTCTTGATATTTTTACAATCAGTGATTTTGCTAAATCCTAGCTTCTATATTTTGTGATCTAATGACTTCCATGAAAGAACAATGCTTTTAGTTTTGAGCTTGCAGAATCTCCCTCAAAGGTCTCTGATTTCAAGAATTATTTTTCTTGCATATTATGGATCAGCGATATATTTGTTAACTAGATTTAGTGCCCAGTGTTTGTTCCAGGTTTGAAAAGAACTGATTGGTGTTATGTACCACAATTGTACATAATTTCCTACTCTGAAGGAAACACTGCAGGTAGCCCTTCTCCAATTGCTAATAAATGCACAATTTCAGAAACTACGAAACTACAGCAAAACAAAAAATCATAATTGTTTATTACGTGAAGGGTTGACTGTCCTTATAATTAATTTTAAGATTTGATATTACAGGATTGTTTTGTGAATAAAGAACCAAACACTCTACCTAGCCATGTCTTCGGGAGCCACACATTTTGGTGTCGTTGACCAAGCAATAAAGTCGATGAAAACCGTTGAGGAGTATATTGACGTTGGTATGGAAACAACGATAGATGTTGTACAAGACTTGGTGGAAAATGATAAAGGTATTTGGTTTGAACAACGTGTCTTTAAGCCTAAACAAATAATACCTGTGTTTCCGCTAACATGCCAGAAAAAAATAGGGTAGGTAGGTCGGAAATTCTTTTTATTTTTAAATAGTTTTTACTAAGGCTATATAGAGATAGAAACCTGACTTTAATAGTCCTTCCTTGAAAATGGCCAAAATCTTCAGGGTAGGCACAAAAACATTGGGTCGGTCGGGTTAGCGGAAACACATGTATTCTTTTTTTAAGCCTTAGGTGTGAGAAATTTGAAATTATTTTACTTAGCCATATTATCAGGTTTTAATTAAACCGGCCTGCTAATATGTTGTGTGCATCCTAATTGTCAGTAATTTGAAATTTAATTGAAGTGTTACTCGTCCTATCAAAAGTCCAAAGATTAACTTATGTCTATATATAAATATATACCGTTTGAAAGGCTATAGTTCTAGATCCTGTTTTACTTAAATGATTTAGTTATCTGAAAAGTCTTTTCTCTGTTGTTTTCTTTTTGTACTAATGATTTGCGAACTTGGACAAAAGGATAATTTAAACACTATTTCCCATGGAGAACGGGACCGAATTTTGGCTCAAAATTGGACAAAGAAATCATTTTCTGATTGAAAAAAAATTGAGGACAATTTGAAACACACATTCTAATTGGGATATGAATAAAATATATACAATTCTTTTTTTAGTATACATGTAATACAGTACCAAAAAAAGCATATGAAATTTAATGTAATACAGTGTGATTTTGTGTGTAATCAAGAAAATGAGGCTGGAGTGTCGGAGCTTGAGTCCGTAATGAAAAGTTATATCAAGATGGAGTCAGATCTACACAGATTCCTAGAAGCAGTCAACCAGGTCAAACAAAAGGTGAGTTCTCTCTTCTCTCAGAATACTTTACATATATGAGGGCTTCAATCTGAAAATTTGTTTTAAAATATAAAGCATCTTATGCAAAAGGTAATTTTAAAGGTATACATTTATAGTCTGTTTCAAATTAAAGTACCCCTGAGGAGGATGCAGGGGTTGACCAGGTCAAATAAAAGGTGAGACTTCTATATACTAATCTAATATAGGAGTTCTTTCCTCTGTCAACTTATTCCGTCTTTGCGTATTGCAGAGTTATCTTCTCTTGTGAGCAGGTATTGATTGTTACGTCATTGGTTTGTGTGAGAAAATTACGTTCGTTTCTCAAAAATTGATGACGTTACTCTCACAAACCAATGCCGTAACAATCAATACCTGCTCAAAAAGAGCAGATAACTCTGCAATGCGAAAAGACGGAATATTATCTACATATATATTTTGACATAAATCTAGACATCTTATTAAAACATTAATATATTATGCTAAGGTTTATAAGTTACAGTCTGTTTCAAAGTTTCAGTCATTAGTTAATATTTAGTATTAATATAACTTCCATATTATTACAGTTATCAATATGTATTCATTTTAATGGAAAACTGTGGTTCCTATAGAGCTGGATTTTTTGGGCTTAACGCCTCACAACAGCCAGGGTCGTATGAAGATTGATGCCTCACTAGCCATGTACACTGCTTAAAAGAAAGAGTAGGAAAATGAGAAAAGGAAAAACACAGATCCCAAGCAGTGCAATGGGAGCAATAGATCAATTATGGTGTTTTTTTTCGAAGTTCCTTAAACAGAAAACATAGAAGGAAATCCCCTTGGGTCTGATATTAGTCTTACGATTACATGCATAGGGATTATAATATTGTAATACAGTCAAACTTTGATGCTTCAAAATTTACTTGACCATTGGGAAACATTTGAAACATCAATACCTTGTCTTAAGAATGTTTAACTTCTTGGAGATCCTGTATAAACTGCATAAGACTCGCTGTAAGTTTTAAGTGACAGAACACAAGGCAAGATATTCAATTTGAAATATATAAATATTGGATTTAATGTAATTCGAAAAATATGTTTTATATACGGTAGTTTGCATGTTTAGATGTTAAACTGACCCAGGGACATCTCAATGTTCTCATACAGGTACATGTATTATTAGTTGTGATTTTCAACGTTTAAGTAATAATCAGACCTTGGTTGTAGTTTGAAACAGTGAAAAATTCAACTCATTAAAAGTTTGATTCATGAATGGAATTATCAGTAATATCATATAAGTAAAAAAATCTGGATTTTGTCGAAGGTGAGACACATCGAGAAGTTTGAATTTTCTAAGTTTGATTTATGGAAGTTTGACTGCATAGATAGAAAATGATTAAATTGTTTTATTTTATTAAAAAAGACTTACTTGAATAGTAAAGAATTTGTCTGCTGGATAACTGAAATACGCGTTAGTGAAGCGGACGTAAAACCTATCAATCAATCAATCAATCAATCAATAGTTAAGAGAAAGGGTGACAAAAACAGATATTACACAGATTAGGTGACAGAGATGTTGTGCTATCCAAGTAAAAATTAACCCATTCACCTCTGAAAACATATTTGAACTCAAAGGTTGGAATAGTTCATTATGAAGTTTCTAGGGTGAATGAGTTAAAAATCAAATTGCCTTAAGGATATATGCTACCTTAATTACTGTGACATTCCTTGTCAAATCAGGGGTGAATAAGTTAAGAGTTGTTTCCCTTTAAGACATCCAAGTCACGGGAGCGTTTGGATTTGGAGAGCCTGCTAGATAAGACATTAGAGGAACTGCCAGAGGGCAACGTGGAGCTGCTTTGTCACGACCATGAAAAGTTTAAAGACTTCAAGGAGAGGATATTAGAAATTCAGCATCCAGGTAAACACTTACAATCAATTTCTACCAGTAATTGTGGTTACATACCAGCTGTAACATGGTAAGGATGAAAGACCAAGGTTGAAAATACATAAATTTTATAAATTTGTATTGGATCAAAATTAATGTTTTCGCTTGCTTCAACACATTGACATATAATTTTTTGATACATATAAATGTATAATTTGTATATTAAGGTAAATTTAGCATGTTATTGATATTTTTACAATTTATGTATGATGCAGTTAAATCTCAACCCAATATTTGTCCAGAATCAGGTTGAAGCAAAAATCTGATTCCGAGGATTGAAATTTCTGTCTACGTTGCACAGGGGGTTGATTCTCATGGTTTTCCTGTCTGCTATTTTGACAAATCAGTATTTGAATGCAGAATCACATTATGACTGAGTTATTTGAGTATGACATATCATATGCATTGTTGTATAATTCATGCTGTCTTGATCAAGGGCTTGGTTTGGTTTGTTTGTGCTTTACGTCCTTTTAATGGCTATGGTGTTTTAAGGATGTGCCAGGTTTGGTGGTGAAGGAAATTTTGAGTTCCCGGGAAGAAACCCCACTGACCTGCGGCCAGTACCTGGAGACTGCCCAATGTAGGCTTCGAATGCGTGACCAAGTGGTGGATGGCTAGTGATCGTATATGGTCAGACACCTTAACCACTTACCCACTGCAGCACCAGTTAGACAGAATTATCGAGCACCATATAAAAATGCTGATATTCCTGTCCATAGACAAGAACAAAAACACACCAGAGGCACTTTTTTTACTGAACTTTAGCAAAATCTATGTAAGACAGAAAAGAGTTAAATGTATGTAAATTTGTCTTGTTTGTACAGACGATGAGTCTACACCAGCACCGTCCATGCCTGGGTCATCAGGTACAGCCGATGATGATGTTGCCATGACACAGCCGGAGATCAACACACGCTGTCCATATACGGGAATGGAGATGAAAAACCCTGTGAAAAACAAAGTCTGTGGTCACAAGTATGACAAGGAGGGCATAATGCAGCACATCAAAAACAAGGGGAAACGTGCCAAGTAAGATATTATGTGTCCTCTTCTAATGAAGGGAGACATATTGTATTAGTACTGGTTCTTCTAATCGCAACTTGGCAGGGCCATAAATTTTAAACCGTTAAAGATATCTTGATGAAACTTTAGATTCATTAATTGATACCAAATTGTATAAGTTCCCTATGAGTAGTGGTTGAACGTGATTTTTATCTAAACCCGAGTCAGTTAATTTCAAAATTGTAACCGTCAACAAACAGCTGAATGTTTTTTCACAAATTTAAAATTAATTTACAAGAGTCACTGTCTGAATGAGATAATTCTGGTTTTGTTGTATAAGATTCTTTGGTTTTATAATTAAATCAAATTAATGTTTATTTCCATGCAATGCATGTACTTACTGTGTTGCTACATTTCTTGTCCAAGGTAATTAAACAGCAGCATTGTAAATTCAATACGAGATAAATGTGTGTCATATACATGTACCCTTGAAGTTTAGACTTTAACTCATTAACCCCTACATATTTAAACTGGACTTGCCCAGTCTTTGATTTGGTGGTAAGGTTCAAATGTGACTTTAGGGGTGAACGGGTTAAGGATCCCGCTGCAGGCAAAACACTAGAGAATTCCACTTTAGGTTTTCATGAATAGAGTAACCTCCCCTATATTCGATTACGATATAAGTGTAGAGGGATGTGGCTAGGGTACTGCCACTGTCAGGTAGCTCAGGTGGTTAGAGCGACTGTACAATGATCGGTGGTCCTGGGTTGGAATCCTTGTCTGGCCCTGTAGCAATTTCACGCTTCCAACACTTTTGCTGTATTTTGTTCTTCATTTCATTGTTATTATTCATAAACATTTTGATGCTTTTCTTTTTAGGAATGATTTATCAAAGCTTTAGTCATGCAAGTTTCTAATGCATAGTTAAATTTTTCAGTNAGTTGAATTTTTTAGCAGTGGTACGGGGATCGTTAACAAATTTCAGCAGTGGTACGGGGATCGTTAACAAATTTCAGTAGTGGTACGGGGATCCTTAACAAATTTCAGTAGTGGTACAGGGATCGTTAACAAATTTCAGAAGTGGTACGGGGATCGTTAACAAACTTCAGCAGTGGTACGGGGATCCTTAAAAGTGACGAAGTGTTGAACTTGTAAATGTTACACACAGATTAATGGTATGTTCCAGGTGTCCCATCAATGGCTGTGGTAATACGAAGGCCTTAGAGGTCAGCTGTCTAGAGGAAGACCGAGAACTCAAACGCTTCATCGAACGTAAACAAAGAGGAAAACGCTCACAGCGGACTTAGTATCAGAGCTACATGAAGTGAACGTGAATCAGTTTTAAATATTTGTGTTATAACAATGAACCTTTGCCAGGTTTAAATCATGTGACCTTTACTAGTTTTAAATATTTTTGTTCTAACAACAAACCTTCGATCAACTTGGATCAGAGTTTGGACAGATGATAAAAAGCAGGCTATGCTAGGACGTATACAAAGAGGCAAATTCTCAGAGCGGACTAAGTGTCTGGGTCAAATCATGTGACCTTTACCTGTTTTAAATATTTTTGTTATAACAATGAACCCTTCAATCAACTTGGATACATAATAAGCATTTTGGACAAATGTTTATTTCATTTCATGATAGAACTCAATATACTACTAGATGTTAATGATCTTTACTTATGATTTTGTTCTCATGAGTGTATATTTACCACCGTATGGCGTTGCCACTATAATACCCAACCAAATCAGTTGGCATTCATAAAAGGCTAAGAGTGATAACATTTTCCATGAGATGAACAGATTCCAAAAATGGTAAATATATATAAATTCCAACAAATACAAATCCAACATGAAGCGCTTCATTGCATTTGCCTTTCTCCACTCTCCTAGGAATGCTGTCGTGTCAAAGGGGCTGTGTATATGTAGTATCGGGGTATTTAGAATTTCGATTTCTCAAAATGTTCCAAACAAAAATTTGTTTAGACTTTGATTTCAATTTTATGCTTAAATTTTTATCCTTTGACAGAAATAAGTGTTTCTTTTAATGTGTCATTTTGTTTTATGTATTATTTTTTCTTCTGACAAATGAAATATGACATTAAAAGGAATGCAGTGTAACGTATTGGCTGTAATTAGTGCCCCGCCCCCTTTTTGGGGCTTATTGAATGATGTTAACGCCCCCTTTCCCACACACTCTATTTGGGCCCTCTTTAGTTAACCTTTGCATGGTTTATATCAGACACTACAGTCTTGCAATCTGATTACGGCAAATATGGTGCTAATCTTCTTTGTAGATGTTTAAGAAACTTGAACAAATGACTGGTACCTTGTGCAATTGCCGATTGTTTTTAGTTCCACTGTTTTTATTGGAGTTATTCCCCTTTTCTGATTTTTTATGAGGGATCGGGTATACAAGTAAGTCTGTGAGTGACAGTTCTAGTTGCTGACGTTTTGAGGAGGAAATTGAAGATGTATTGAATGAGAAAGGGAGAGAGGACTTGAGATGGATTATAAAGTTGTATGGAGAGAAAATTGAAGATGTATTGAATGAGAAAGGGAGACAGAACTTGTGATGGATTAAGAGAAGATTTAAGATGAGGGAGAAAAAGGGAGAGAATGAAAGTTTTGTGGAGAATATTGAACATAATTATATTAAATAAGAAAGGGAGAGGTCTTGAGATTGACTACAATTGTACTTTAACTCGGGTGACTGTTAAGGCCAAAGGGCCTCTTGTTAAGTTGCCAAACACTCAGTAAGCCTTAACAAATTAAGAATCTTTCCCCATCTCACCTTGGGGTGTTGGGTTGAAAGACTTTCTTCATCTCAACCCAAAGGGGTTAAATGATTCTATTAATACAAGTTGAATTGCATGTATATGTCAAACTGTAATGTTACCAAAATTTAGTCGTGAATTGAGAGTTTGTACTACATGTGCTTGCCAGTGATATACCAGTATGTCTTGTATAATATGTGCAGATGTTATGGGTGAAATAAAAGATTGAGAAAATGGTAAAGATAAATTAAGTTTGTGTTATTTATTACCAATGTACCACCTACTCAGTGCTGGACACCAGTCATTTTGTTCAATTTCCTTCTGGTGAACTACAATGTTTGTGCGACTCTTAAGGTCATATGACGACGGCATCCACCGATGACTGGACATCACCAAAGTACCATCTCACTAAACGTCACAGCTTTGACACAGCAGCGTGACCAGGGCTTTTTGTTTTGTTAATTTTGGAAGGGGCCTTTTAGATTTTGTCTTGTTTTGGGGAAAAAAATACCAATTAGAAAGGGAATTTTCAGGAGTAAACTGCAAATTTTGGAAATAAGTCATACATATGAAATAGTTTCCACTGGGAATAGGGCCCATTAGCAGACCCAAGAATTCCCTGATGACACTCCACCTGGTCACATGTAACGGTTTAACAAAAAGAAATATTAGGATATCAGTTGATGGGTATCAGAGGTGTAGGGTGGTCGTGTGGCGCAGTGGATATAGGACTTGCCTTTCACCAAGGTAGGCGGGGTCTGATTCCCGGAATGTACATGAAAAGGTATGAGGTCACCTGCCCGATCACGTCAGATTTCTCTGGGTACTCCGGTTTCCTCCCACATTAAGAGTTGGACCCCTCACGGGCACTAACATCCGGGCCAACAAGAGTGATTTATATAAGTCAAAATAACTTGTTCCATAATTGTTGTAAAATAAAGAAAGTTGACATAGTTGATATCTATGATTATACCTACCGATAATACATTTACAGTATCTAAGCCGAGTCTTCAAAATCTGATAATAGATTAACAACTTCAATTTTTTATTTTTTAGAATTATCTGAAAATTTACAAATATTTCTGTCTCCTGCCCATAACGTCGAGTACCGAAGCGAAATCAACCGTGGGTATCTGACAATGTGTCCATAATTGATCATGCTGAATCTCTGAAGATACAGTTTAAGTTTTGAATTAAACGTCTTTCAACATAGACCTGATATAAGTTCTGCATTAAGCTGTCTATGGGGCTTTGGTGTCATACAGCAGGTTCTCCAGTATTTTCGATACCCCAGGGGTTACGCTCACTTCGCTCTCTGTACCCAATCCTCGATATCCAGGGGTTACCCTCACTTCGCTCTCTGCACCTCAGGAATATGTCGTAGCAAAATTGAAGGCACATGGCTAGCTATTTGATTGGTCTCGGGTAAAAAAACCTGACCAATCACTAGGCTGATACCTGTCCTTTAAAGATCAAAGAGGAGCGACGCCCAACTTCAAAGCCAGTAAGTTTTACCGTAACGCGACCGCAAGATTCTTTTGATGTACATTATAGGATCAAAATAGTCTTCTTGTCTCATCAACAAGGTGGCAAAAACTGAGCCTTCGATTTTGCTATAACATATTGAGTATGCCGGTCATGCAGTATACGTAAACAGTTTCTATCACAAAGTCATATATACTGATTGTCATGAGTTACTTTATTTCTCGTTGTTTCATATTTAATTCAAACGAGTACAAAAGTTCAAAATTACTACAAAATCAATATTTGTACCTGGTAACACATTATATAAAATATATTCATGAAAGAATGTAAAATATATATCTCACAAAAAAATCCCTGATTTACATAATAAATAATTATTATGAAGAATGCGTTTGATCAATATAGGTTAATTGCACACTTCAGTATTTTTTTAATTTACAGTAATCATAATTATGATAATATTCCACATTTCTTAATTGCAAATCGGACATATAATAACAGTAAATTTTGGCTAGAGTGAACCTTGAGTTGCTTACACACAATATTTTCTCACGATATTAGCACTCCACATTGGCCAAGCTACTAAGTATAATCTTTGAGCATTCGCTTCTGTATAGCGGTTGTATTTCGCGAGGGGTTTTAATTTCGCTATATTCACGCTTTGACTTATATCCGTGAAAATTTTAAACACCAGGTAAATTATCGAAAAATGTTAACCACTTTTACGGACCTTATCACAACATGTTGAAAATACTTATAACCCAACGGCCAACGCTGTTATGCAAGATTAAATAAACTCAAATCAGATTATCACTGGACAACTGCAGGGCAGTCCATGTAAAAACAACACTAACATATAAGTGGTCACAACATATTTATGTGTACATAAAGTAGATGATTAATTGATTACAGTTTACACCTATAAAGGTACATACACATTTGATTTTCTTTCGAGTGAAGTCACTGGCGGAGGACGACACTCGAGATCAGTGTTTTCAAACGGTTTACCTGTATTTCAAGGTTTAACCCTCAAATAATGACACTCAAAAAATACTTTGCACAACACATTGGATTCGGGTGCACAGCGAAATTTATCCTCTGCAAATATGTACTGAATACGAAACTGCGAAATGTTGACCCTGCAAATTCAAAGCACTATATAGTAATTTTCAACCTTAATTTCGCCCTCTGTAACGAGGGCAAATGAATCATTTCAAGGTATATTAGTAATCAACATAAATGATTACATCACTGAATATAAAGGGCAAAATAAACATTGGGTGAATATGGATTTTACAAGTGAAGGGCTAAAGTTTGGCAAGGTGAACATTTTCCGGTATACAGTATGTTGGAGCGCTAGGAGAGGTGACAAATCAAACAAAGGCGCATTACATTAAGGTTTTACTGCAGAATGTTGATCATAGCCTAGAGCCTCTTTTGCAAACCTGGTTCAAACAGTTTGTCTTTTTTTAAATGTAACATTTTTGGGGTATATACTGTATAACACGAAATGTTCGTTGGTGCTTTTCTTCATGGTTTGAAGCCATTAAGATTGTTTCGTGGTACAAACTTTCACGGATATCCTTTATTAATAAACAGTAGACACGTATATAATTCCAATTCGTTGTTTTTATTTTAGTGGTTCAATTACAACCACGAAAACCACAAATGTTTATATACAACGAACATTTCATGTTATACATTAAGTCCTGGCAGACCTACAGAAGTGTATGCAAAACTTGCAAGGCTTTGTCAAGGCTCTCCTGAAAGCAGCATCAGATCACTAGGTCCGACCTTATTTCATACAATAACAACTCTGGTCCAAAAGGTTCAACCGTTTGGATTGCGATAAACGACTGCAGCCTAGTTTTAACAAAATTACAATGAAAACATGGCAATGTATACAAAAAACTGTATCTAAATTATTTGAAATATAAAATCATCTTATCCCGTCCTGATTTTAGTGGGTTTTTTTCAAAATTCTATTTTAATAAGTCGTTTCCATGTAATAACACTAATGCTGTAAATAAATATCATTACAATTTTGAATAACTGAAAATATAAAATCTGTCTAATGCTCACAAATTTTAGCACAATCATGCTGTCTAAACAGATTAGTGTTATGATGAATAGGTGTACACACAATTTATACAACAAAACAATGTACAGAAACTTCAAATAGCACAATTAAAATTTCAGGAAATATTTAAAATGAAATATCCCCTTCAGTTGCATGTTCAAATAAGAAATACTGTGGTATACATGATATTAATTATTTTCATCTTATGAATTTAAACTCTTGCTCTTCTGGGGGGAAAGTGTATCATTGTAATTATCTTGTTGACAATTAATGTTAAATTCTCAAATTATGTATTTCCAGGAAAACTGCAAAAGAATGAGTTAAATCACCTATTTTTGTTCATTTTAAATCTAAGCAGTTATATTTTAAATTTTATTTTTAATAATTATGAAAATAACACCTAATATTACTAATTGTTCCTTTAAGTCAATGCTTGGTCCTCCACAGGAATATTATTCCATTATCGTTTCAGTTTTAATTGTATACATGATGCTTGAGTAAAGCAAGGAGAGACCACTCTCGTGTAATGTTTTGTCTATTACAGACTAAAGTGTAAAGCACACACTTGAATGTTCGATGCACTGGTCTACAATTTGCTTTCCTTCTTCAATGGTGCGAGGTACTTATGGAAGGAACTATGTACCTGAAACAAATGAAGTACAAAACAATTTACAGCAACAGTTGAGATTTATCAATGTGTAGCGGAACTAGATTGGGTTGATCGTTGGCGACCAGGTAGCTCAATCGTTAGGGCATCTCTGTAAGAGTCCAGAGGGTCCTGGGTCCAAACCCCGGTCTGGCCTAGCATTTTTCCGCTCCTACTACCGATTGAAGGAAAATTTGAAAAGAAAAACAGATTTTCTTCACAAGTCTTGAATTTAAACTTGAACAAGAGGACTACAGGGCCTGTATCTCTCACATGCTTGTTTTGTTATCTAAACTAGAGAATAATTTGAAAAAAACTTGGATTAGTTAAGGATCCCTGTCCCACTGCACTGTGGTTTTTCGTATGTACAGCAACCTCCTGATAATTTCATTTTGGATATAACTGTAGCAGATTTGGTCCGTGACACTTCTGTTGTCCAAATGGCTCAAAGAATTCAAACATGAACACAGGGAGAAGACAAATCTATCTTATATTATGCATAAAAAGAAAAGATAACTTAGCCAGCAATTGCCTAATTATGTTACTTTGAGACAGCCAAGATGTCCTCTAAAAGATTTTCCGTGATATTTTAACAAATTTATATCTACATTACCTGGGAGAAAGATCCTAAACAAAGCTTCAGCCTAATGTTCAAAATACATATGTAATAAAAAATCATGTGGCGCCTTATCCCGCATATCATATACTGTGGAGTTTATTCTCTCCTTCATATGCATCTGTGGACAAGAACAGGGTTTAAGATATGTATTTCTTCCCCATTGGACAGAGATAGCCATCACACTTCCGGCCTGGGAAAGATAAAGACGGACATATTCCACTTTCATAACAATTGTCTAATGACATGACATCAAAATGCATTGACATCATGTTGAAAATAGGAGATCACAGAAGATAACTCTGATTTGCTGGAAATTATACGTCGATCAATGTTCGCATTTCATGAAATAATCATTTTATTTGAGTTGGGAGAAAAATCTCAACCCTATAGGTAAGATTCTTTAACCCTTTCACCACTGTAGACCATAATGGACCCATCCATATCAATGCATGGTAAAGTCTACTAAAGTTACATAGGGGTGAAAGCGTTAATGTCTGGCTCTCGACAAAGTCTTGGACTAGACATTTAAGAATCTGATCCCATGGGGTAAGCTTCTTTAAATGTTACACCCCATTTAACGTGTGTGATGTCACAATGGGACAACAATGATCATTATCAATACCATGATGCAGAAAGTGTGAAACCTATTTAGTGGCTTCCGAGTTCTCCCTTGTGACTAGAATGGAAGGAAAACTCTTTCATGTCCAGAAGTGCAGGATAGGGGAATTCCACTTTTGGAATTTTTGGATAGGTGCAGAACCCTCAGCAAACCACAGGTTTTATTCAATTTGAAAAACTGGGCTAGGGTTGGATTTCCCTATCCTACACCCCTAGACATGGCAGAATCTTATAATCCAAATATGCCTATCCCATGTTCCATCACACGGCGGATAGCTAGTGTATACCTGTATACTTACATCTGTGTCATTAAGGGGAGACGACTTGGCGTACTTGTACAAGGCTTCGTACACCTGTCCGTCGTATCGTCCGAGACAACTGTGTAACTCGTTGTCGTGGTACTCAAAGGCATCAACAAAGGCGACGGCATTCGCCCTCACCTCCTCCAATAAAGCAGACAACCGTCCGTTCAACATGTTGATCTGGGTCTCGTTGAGGAACCCGTCCTAACAACAGAGAGAGGGAACTGTTACTATAGTAACAGAAAAACGTAACCGACAACATGCAAAATGGATTCAAAACCGAAGCTCTAGACAAATTTGATTTGGGGATAATACCAGGGTCTCGTGACTGAATTACCTGGTTAGTCTGAAGACCCTATGAACTGTCTGATTTCAGTAAGGGCTGATGAAGGCAACCAGAAGGTCGCTGAAAGTTACCCGTGAGACATGGTTAAATGGTCGTTTAATATCTCTAGTCAAATGTTCCCATCACCTGGCACCTTGATTTCAGTAAGGGCTGAAGAAGGCAACCATGAGGTCGCCGAAAGCTACCCGTGAGTAGTACTTAGTTGAGAGACATGGTTAAATGGTCGTCTAATATCTTTAGTCAAATGTTCCCATCACCTGGTACCTGCTGTCACAGACAACTTACACAGTTTTCTATTACACAGGAAAAACAAATACAGTTAACCGTTAAAGTCACTGAATCCTGGAAATTCCAGCGGTTACCTTCTCTGACATTCCAGCATCCTTATAATATTGTAAAATATGTGGATTAATTAGGTTGCCTTACAAACATCAGCTGTAGGGAATTTCCCTTTAGCTTAGCGGTAGAGCATAGTTTGTAATAGGACAAGGAAAAGTGATAAAGCTAGTGCCGGCGCCGGGGCTCGAACCCGCAGCCCTTGGCTCTCTGGTCTGATGCTCTACCGCTGAGCTAAAGGGAAATTTCCTACAGCTGACACTTGTAAGGCAACCTTATTAATCCACATCTTTTACAATATGTTGCAATGAAAATAAGGCTATGTGCTCTCCAGCTTGTGGATGATACAAACAGAATAGTTTAATCCTTGAGGTACATCAAAAGAATCATCCTTCACTTCGCATTAATTTTTTGTTAAAGTCTATTGCATCCTGTGTTCATGCTTACTATTGTGAATGCATATGTTCCTTGTGAATGTGTGTTATTTTGCTGCTATAAAATTCTTGTAAATGCCCTCAATATTTGAGAGCAAGTGTGTATTTATTATTGCCATCATGTCATTGTCATGTTTAAACGTGTGTAAAGCACAAAGGCATTGTTGCCTATTGCAAATTTAAAACAAGAGGCCCAGAGGGCTTGTATCGCTCACCTAAATGTGTTTAAAATATTTGGTATGAAGTAAAGATATAACACTCAATGGTTGATGCTGTAAGTACATATGAAATTTCAGAAAGATCCATCCAGTACTTGAGAAATAGCGAGAACAAACTCAAACAGAGCCCCACCCCTATGCCCCTAGGGGGGTCATACCCACTGTTTATACAAAAAGTCCCCTTGGCCCAAGGATGCTCCAGACTAAATAAGGATAAAATCCCCTAATCCCGATGGTCGAAGAAGGATTTTAAAGGTTTTACCTCTATTTCTCCTATTGGGCCCCGCCCTTCTGCCCCCTGGGAAACCACAACCACTGCTTATACAAAATTGAGTCCCCTTGGCCCAAGGATATGAAGCATCCTTGGGTGCTGTCATACGTACAGTACAGAAGAAGGTTTTTGAAGAATTTGCTATGTTTCCCCTATTGGGCCCCGCCCCTCAGCCCCCAGGGGTGCCACACCCACCATTTATACAAAATTGGTTCCCCTTTGCCCAAGGATACTCCACACCAGATATGGACCAAATCCTTTCATTCAGACAGAATAAGAAGTATTTAAAAGAATAATTTGCTATGCCTGCCCTATTGGGCCCCGCCCTTCTGCCCCCTGGGAAACCACAGCCACTGCTTATACAAAAGTGAGTCCCCTTGGCCATAGGAGCCAGACCAAAATAGGATAAAATCACTTAATCCCGAGGGTAGAAGAAGGATTTAAAAAGTTTTACCTTTATTTCCCCTATTGGGCCCACCCCTCAGGTCCCAGGGGGCACCACACCCACCGTTTATACAAAATTGGTTCCCCTTTGCCCAAGGATACTCCACACCAGATATGGACCAAATCCTTTCATTCAGACAGAATAAGAAGGATTTTAAAGAATAATTTGCTATGCCTCCCCTATTGGGCCCCGCCCCTCAGCCCCAAAGTGGGCCACACCCACCATTTATACAAAATTGGTTCCCCTTCACCCAATAATGCTTCAGACCAAATATGGACCAAGTCTTTTCATTCCTACAGAAGAAGAAGAATTTTAAAGAATTTGCTATATTTCCCCTATTGGGCCCGGCCCCTCAGCCCCCAGGGGGGCCAGACCCACCATTAATACAAAGTTTGTTCCACTTCCCCCAAGGATGCTTCTGACCAAATATGGAACAAATCCTTTCATTCCTACAGAAAAAGAAGGATTTTAAAGAATTTGCTATATTTTCCCTATTGGGCCCCGCCCCTCAGCCCCCAGGGGGGCCACACCCACCATTTATACAAAATATGTTCCCCTTCCCCTAAAGATGCTTCTGACCAAATTTGGTTAAAATCTACTGGGCCGTTCAGGACAAGTAGCGTTTTAAAGCAAAAGTTGACGGACGGACGGAAGACGGACGCTGCGCCATGGCATAAGCTCACTTGCCCTTCGGGCAGGTGAGCTAAAAAAAGATAAAAAAAAGTTATATCATCAAAAGAATCGCTTTGCAGTAAACTTGACGGACTTTGAGTTGGGTGTTGCTCTCCTTTTATTTTCAAAGGACAGGTATCAGCCCAGCGATTGGTCAGTTTTTTAACAAGTAAATGGCTAACTGTGTCTGTGCCTTCGATTTCTTCATGACATATTTCAGAGGTGCAAAGAACGTGAATGAGCGTAACTGTTGGAATTTTGAAGATGCAGTCACTGTATGTGCACATTACGAAATTGCTATTGTCACTCGAAATGATAATTGAATTGTTATTTTATCAGAAACATACATTGTAACATGTATTACTATTACATTTGAATTAAATTAAAACTATTCTAAGACCAACCTCGGGTCAATTCCAAAAAGTGGTCCCTTTAGGCAGGTATGTGGTCTCTTAATACAGGTTAGTACACAATAGAATCACAACAATGTCCGAGTCTCAGAGTGTAAAAAATACAATAAAAAACAAACAATGCTGTGAGGGAAACAGTAAAATTGTCACTCAGTGATTATCTACATCTACAGCATAATTAACTCATTCACACCTGAAATTTCATAATGAACTATTCCAACCTTTGAATTGGAATATTTCAAATGTGTCTTCAGGGGTGAATGATCATGAGTTAAGGGGTTAGGAATCTTACTTGAGAAAACTGTCCCATGTTCTCTATCATTCCATTGACAGCATACAGTCTGCATAAGGTTGTCAGAGCTGTCCTGACCTTGGGGTCAAGGTTTGCAGAGGTCACAAGATTGATGAAGGTCTTCACCACAAACAGATGACAGCTTGCCTAAAAAAAAGAAATTATTTTGTCTGCTCATTCGATTGAAATCTTTCTTGATTTAAAGAAATATTGAGGGATTTTCTGTGTATCTGTTTCTGGAATAAGTCCATACCTGAATCTTTGTACTACACTCCTATGTATTGACCAAAATTTACAAGACTCCAAGATTTGTTTATTACCAGGGTACTCTCAGACATACAAAGCATGAAACAAGGGGTCATGTATTCTTAACATTCATTGTACAAGGTGGACAACAATACATTCAAAGATCACAAATCAATTATCTGTACATTCAACAGTTGTTCTAGTCTTTTTAGGAATTAACTGATAATTGATATAGTACTTGTACATTGGGAATAGCAAATAAACTTTGCATTTTCATAAAGCTTCGGAAAGTATAATAAAATTTTGGTATGTAAAATTATCTGATTTGTTTAACTGATAAATGTGTTCACACTTAGACCAATAGTGAAACCCATCTCCAATACCGTTAAAACTTAGATTACATTTCTGAAATTATTCAAATTAAGCTTAAACAAAAACTCAAAATCTGCATTCTAAAAAAAGGACACATGAATAAAGTAAACAAGAGATCCCAGAGGGATCTTGGCACCCACCTTTGTACCATCTTCATTAGTTCTTTGTCAGTTCGATCTTTTCTCTTCTTTCCTCTAATCTGTTTGATCGAGTCATGTTAACAGTAAATGCACCTTGAGGTAACTTTTGATCTAAACTTAATACTGATGTGTATGAAAGCCAACCTTCAAAGTGAGTTTGTCATTTCACATATTTACTAGTACAGTACTTAATGTGAAAGAAATAGAATCGATCATTGCAATATGAGAAAGATCTGTTTAGTTCTTCTTTTAATCCATTTTGTTTTTATGATCAGTCTCAAAATATAACATACACAACGAGGGATCAAGGGGAACCTACATTTAAAATTTGAGAAAGATCCCTCCCGTACTTCCCGAGAAATAGCGATAACAAACTTTCACTATCAAAATCCAAGATGGCTGCCTGTCGGCCATGTTGTTTATCCGATCAGTCTCTAAAATTGCCCTGCACAGCTAGGACCAAGGGGAACCTACATATAAAATTTAAGAAAGATCCCTCTAGTTCTTCCGGAGAAATAGCGGTAACAAACCTACACTATCAAAATCCAAGATGGCTACCTGTCGGCCATGTTGTTTATCCGATCAATCTCAAAAGTTGCCCTGCACAGCTAAGGACCAAGGGGAACCTACATATAAAATTTGAGAAAGATCCCTCTGGTACTTCTTGAGAAATAGCGATAACAAACTTTCACTATCAAAATCCAAGATGGCTGCCTGTCGGCCATGTTGTTTATCCGATCAGTCTCAAAAGTTGCCCTGCACAGCTAAGGACCAAGGGGAACCTGCATATAAAATTTGAGAAAGATCCCTCTGGTACTTCCCGAGAAATAGCGATAACAAGAATTGTTTACGGACGGATGACGGACAACGGACGTACGACGGACCACGGACACAAGGTGATTTGAATGTTTCAGACACATTTCACACATTTTCTACCTCATTAGGATCAGGATATAGAGAATTAGGGAGATCTTCCTCATCAGAGGTTTCAGAGGTTGACACCTATGTACACAGGTTTCCTGATTAAAAAGGTTCTATTTACAAAGAAATGTATACAGTGGGACAGCTGGTCCAAAATAAGTTTTATTTACCGTTTCACCTCTATGTTACTTTAATAAACTCCACCATAAATTGATATGGATGAGTCCATTATGGTCTACAGTGTTAAAAGGGTTACTATAAGACAGGGTTTTGGATTGAAAGGTTTTCAGATTTAGCAGGTTCCACTGTAAAAGGAAGAGCGCCATTACCTTAGCGGCCCACACCATCTGTATAGAGCTCTTGTTGGTGGAATCCCACACCTTATTTCCCGCCTTCATCCAGAAAGTTATGTTTAGTGCGGCTGCCTTGATTAGTCTGAAAATCAAATATAACTTTACAGATGACACTTAAAGGGAGTAATGCCGTATATTTCATACCCAGGAAACAGAAAATTAGTGCTATAAATGCATAAATATACCAAAAATAGAGACATTTGCGCGGCCATACTGTCAACTTTGTTGTATATGGACACAATTAACGGTATTGAACTCTTGTGTTTCTCGGCTGCTGTTTGTATACAGCGCTATGCCCGTTTACCTGGAAGACTGCCGAATAGATCACATGGTCCATCACGTGACAATTCTGTCTTGGCTCGTCACAGCAAAAATGGAAACTGATGTGTATGTAAACAAAGACACGTGTGTCATTTTTAAGTTTTACACCTTGTCTCTCTTTTCTTATGCATGTCTCGTTGCTGGATAATATTATTTTATCATAAAATAAACAAGGGTCATTGTAAATCACAATTGCCACGGATGATTATTGTTTATCATTAAGCATGTTAACAGACACTTTGTTTTATGACATTAAGGGACATTTCTGGCCTCATTGAGGATTTTGAATTAGTTAGAAAGTATTGAAATATGAAATATCAAATTCACTCGACAACTGGTTTAGGAGATATGGCATTACAAAGAGAGACATAAACCAGCATTTTCATAATAAAATATGTGAATATCGTCTGGTGTGCGCTATTTGGTTGAAAATTGACCATTTTGAAGGAAATTAAGTAAACACTTTTTAATTTTTGAAAGCCTCTGCATGTCACAAACAAAATAAAATTTGACATGCTTAAACATTGTCAAACCAGTGTTCATCCGTAGAAAGGAATTTTTGTTTGTCATGTGCGCAGGCTTTCATTTCTGCATCCTAACTGTCCATATTTCGTCTATTTCTGCGTAGCAACGTAATTTCGTTGCAATGGTAGGGCATCTATGCATGCGCATTGGAAAAAATGTTCACCAAGAAAGATAGCCCCAATTTACCAATATGGCCCCAATTTACCAATATGATGTTCATAACAGAAACTGGTAAATAAATTCAAGTTGATTTTTTTTAAGTTTTTATGAGGCCAAAAAATGACCCATAAGTCCTTTACCGTTGCGCGACCTACAGATTATTTTGATGTACATCAAAGGATCAATCTAGTCTCCTCGTCTCATCCACAGGGTGGAACACACTGAACCTTTGATTTTGATATGACATATCGAGGATGGTGGGGGATTGGATTTGCTTTGATAGCCATTGTTTCTTTGTGACAGCAGCTTGTATTTTTCACTACCCACTGGTTGAAGTTAACCTTTTCACCCCTAGGAAACTTTAGAAGACTCTACCATGTATTTATATGGTCTACAGTGGTGAAAGGGTTAAGCATCCTCTGAGCAGCAGACCAATATTGCAGGGATTATAATGCCATTATGAACGGTAAGGTGACCCAGATATGGTTCCCCGTTGTATAGGACTATATATCTCCTACATTTGAACTAATTACTTTTTCGTTCAATAATACAACAAAGGCTTCTAACTTTACAAATACATTGTGGCTCTCAGTTTATCAACACACAGGGTTTTATATACCACAGCGTCAACACATTAGGTACACAAAATTACATACTGGCCTCTAAAATTTGATAATTAGATACAATATGCCAAAAATGACCTAGAACTGTCATCTGGAGGATAACTAACCCCCTGCAGATGCTAGTAGTTTAAATATCATTTAGTGACCATGACCTTGGGGTTTCACATTATTTTGCATAAAGGACCTGTAACTCCCTTAAAAAGTGTTGAAATATGAAATTAAAATGCTGGTGCACCACTACATAATAGATACTGATCATTCAAGTGAAGTTTCAATAAAATCTGCCAGTTAGTTCAGATAAAATTTTCCCCACAAGTTATTTAGCATAAAGGGCCGTAACTCCCCTAAAAAGTGTTGAAATCTGAAATTAAAATGCCGGTGCACAACTTCATAATATACTGATCATTCAAGTGAAGTTTCAATAAAATCTGTTAATTGGTTAAGATGGAGATTTTCGGACAAGCTATTTCGCTTAAAGGGCCGTAACTCCCTTAAAAAGTGTAGAAATCTGAAATTAAAATGCCGGTGCACAACTACATAATAAACTGATAATTCAAGTGTAGTTCCAATTAAATCTGCCTGTTAGTTAAGAGCTTTCTGGACACGTTACTGCGAATGACATAAAGACATCCAGATAGACAGGGTCATTCCAGTATACCCCCCCCCAATTGTGTTGCAGAGGGTATAGTAACACTGCATCATACAGCCCTTCGTCCTTCTAGGACTTATCGGTGACAATAAAGGCCAAAGAGTCGGAAATCGAAATTGGTCTTTACAACTGTTAAAACAGAAAGGGATGTGCTTACATCACCCTTAATTTATGAATTTTCAAAATTTAGAGGAGAACTGGTTAATTTCAAATTTAATAATTACTAAAGAGTGTATATTTGGGAGAGTGCATAATATAAGGTTTAAAATTTTGTTACCAGATTCTGTTTCCATTTATGTGTGTACTTGTAATAGATGACGAATGAAATAAAATGTTGTTTATCCCAAACTGTGGATATTATAAGCCATGCCACTACTCAAAATAGATAACTGTGGCCAACAAGGTAACGGCAAACCTCATTGGCTAAAAATTCTACTAGGAGAGTCTGTTATATCTATAAAAATGATAGCTTTGTATACACAGTGACACATGGACACCGCACAGATCAATATACAATACAACTTTATTCTATGTTATAAGTGTTGATTGCTAAATGTATCTTTGTAACTGATAATTTGTAGCTTTGTTTGTCACATTATATTCTAATGATTCAACGTTTTTACAATCAAGTTTTTTGTGCACTTAACTCATTCACCCCTGAAGATACTTTTGAACTCTTCCAATTCAAGGGTTGGAATAGTTCATTATGAAATTTCAGGGGTGAATGAGTTAAACTGGTCCTACAAGGGACGACCAATATTGCGTACAAATAAAGTGGAATCTGCCAATGTTCGTAAACTGTTCATAAAAGAGGTAAAGCTCATTTATTATTATGATATTGTGATACAGCTGCTGACAGACATAAGACAAGAGGCCTAGAGGGCCTGTATCGCTCACCTGGATATCTAAGCAATCATGGCAAAACATTCTCCAAATGAGATCCAAGGGAATATGCCAGACCCCAAGGCCAATCCTTGAAGCATATCTGTATTAGATTTTTTATGCCCAGCAATTATATGTATGGTTATGGGGTGGGGATCTCATCTGTTTCCAAGCTGTGACTCAGAAACTAGGTCCCTAGGGTTGTGGCCAGACTCGAGGATCTATTCTAATATCATGACTCAGCATTTGTCTCTTTTTGCCAAGTATTTGTATATATAGTTTTGGGGTGGGGGTCTTAACCGTTTCAAAGTTATGACCCAGGGGTTAAGTCTGCAAGGGTGGGGCAGACCCTGGGGTCAATTCTAATATCATGACTGCATTGTCTCTTTATGCCCAACAATTGTGTATGTATTTTTGGGGTGGGGATCTTAACAATTTTGAAGTTATGACCCAGGGGTTAAATCTCCAAGGATGGGGCAGTCCCCAAAGTCATCCTGGAAGCAAATGTGCATTCATCTCTTTATACTCAGCGATTGTATATATGGTTATAGGGTGGGGATCTCAACTGTTTCCAAGATGTGACTAAGAAACTAGGTCCATAGGGGTTAGGTCAGACCACAGGGTCTATTCTAATATAATGACTGCATTCGTCTCTTTATGCCCAGTATTTGTATATATAGTTTTGGGGTGTGGAACTCAACCGTTTTAAAGTTATGGCCTAGGGACTATGTCTCCCAAGGGTGGGGCCAGACCCTAGAGCCATCCTGGAAGCAAATGTGCATTCTTCTCTTTATACTCAGCAATTGTATATATGGTTATATGGTGGGGATCTCAACCATTTCCAAGTAAAAAACTTTGTTTGGCCCCACCCCTTAGCCCAGGGGGGTCAGCCCCAACATTTGTACAATTTTGAATCCCTGCCTCCAATGAACACTTCCGACCAGATATGATCGATATCCATGGCATAGTTCTACAGAAGAAGTCGTTTATAGCAATATAGCCAAATTGCCCCCTTTTGGCTCTGCCCTCAGCCCCCTGGGGGTCAGCCCAACCATTTGTACAATTTTGAATCCCCACCACCTAGGGATGCTTCCAGTCAAATATGGTTGATATATCTCTTAGTTCCAGGGAAGTAGTCGCTTAAAGCAATATAGCCAAATAACCCTTTTTGGCCCCTCCCCTCAGCCACCTTGGGGGTAAGCCACACCATTTGTACAATTTTGAATCCCTGCCTCCCATGATCGAATGCTTTTGTTTAAATATGATTGAGCTTCAGTGCATAGTTCTACAGAAGAAATCGTTTGTAGCAATACAGCCCCACCATTTGTACAATTTTGAATCCCCACCACTTAGGGATGCTTCCAGTCAAATTTAGTTCAATTCAAATCAGCGGTTAAGAAGAAGAAGTCGTTAATGAAATTGTTGACGGACAGACAACGGACGGACGACGGACGTGTGTCGGATGCCACAGTATGGCATAAGCTCACCTTAGTCATTCAGTTGAGCTAATAAGTACATACACCGACGAATACAGGATGAAGCTACAAGGAATATTGGTCTTGCTTTGTATACCTTTTAACACCTACTACGGAGTTGCCACTTCCGGTACCATAGAGGACATGACAAAACTACAAGACAAAATTTTCACTCTTACGTACCAGATACTGGTGATGTCAGTGTTGTTGGAGAAAAGGGAGTCAATTTGCATGGAGAGAAAGGTGTCAACATCAAAACTGCGGACATGGATGAACCAGATAAAAATGATGTCACAAATTGTATTGATATTACCCTGTTTGTGTTAACAGAGACCATAGTGACCAGTCTAATCTTAGGTTTTGCATTAATTTACAACTAATAGAGTTGTAACATTAAGAACCACTGTATCAATTAACAAAATGTATTTATGTAATGGAAAACCTTTTTTTCAAACTGACCCTAGCATTGATGAATCATTTTTGAAAAGGGAAGTTAACTTTTAGGAAAAAAACATAATTACAACAAGAGGCCCATTGGGCCTGCAACGCTCGCCTGGAAATGATCTCACACTTGTTATCTTAAAAGTGGACTAAAATTCAGCTACAGGCAGGATATCAGAGTTTGATTCAAACGAACCTATTGAAAGATTTAAACATATGACGCCTGTGACCTTGAATGTCGAACAAGGACATAAGGTTGAAAATGGGTCAAAGTCATTCATTTGAACAAATTTGGTAGCCCTTTATCCCAGCATGCTACTGGCCAAATATCATCAGCCTGGGCCTCTTGGTTATTCTGAAGAAGTTGTTTAAAATAAAAAGTTGACGACGGACGACGCACCATGCCATAAGCTCACTTGGCTCTTCGGGCAAGGTGAGTTAAAAATGAACATACTTCTTTAAAATTTGGTAATAGATTCAATACGCCAAAAATGATTTACCCTGCATCATACAGCTGTTTCGTCCTTCTAGGAGTCATTAGTGATACTAAAGGCCAAAAAGGTGGAAATCCAAATTGGTCTTAACTACAGAAAACACAGAAAGAGAATTGCTTAAAACCTCCTTAATTGATGCATTTCAAAGTAATGGTTAATTTCAAATTAGATAATTAGTGAAGTGTATATATTTGGGAGATGGCTTAATATAAGATTTAAAATCTTGTTGCCAGATCCTATTTCCATTTATGTGTTTACTTATAAAATATGATGAATGAAATAGAATATTGTTTAAACCAAAGTGTGTATGTATATTATGAGCCATGCCACTACTCAACATAGATAACTGTGGTCATCTATAGGTTACGGCAAACCTCAGGGACTAAAAAATCCACCAGCAGAGTCTGTTATATCTATAAAACTGGAAGCTTTGTTAACACAGTGGCACATGGACTCTGCACAGATCAATATACAACACAACCGTATTCAAACAAATCTATGTTATAAGTGTCGATTGCTTAATGTAACTTTTGTAACTGATAATTTGTAGCACTATATTCGGGACATTTTATTCTAATGATTCAATATTTTTACAATTGAGTCTTTTGTGAACTAAAACTGATCCAAACAAGGGACGAACAATGGCGTCAAATAAAGTGGAATCTGCCAATGTTGGTTACCTGTTCGTAAAAGACGTAAAGTTCGTTTATGACATTGTGATACAGCTGCTGACAGACATAAAATAAGTACGTACACCGAAGATTACAGGATGAAGCTACAAGGAATAGTGGTCTTGCTTTGTGTACTTTGTAACACCGACTACGGAGTTGCGACCTCCGGTACAATAGAAGACATGACAGAACTACAAGACACACTGTTCACAAACTACAGTAGAGGAATACGTCCAGCGCGTAACCTTAATGAAACAGTTCAAGTAAGCACATCCTTTTTTCTCCTCTCCATTCGAGATTTGGATGAGGTTTCTGGAACAATCACCTTGAGCGGGGGAATAAGCTTGGTTTGGAATGACTTCCGGTTGTCATGGAAACCCTCTGATCATGCTGGCATTTCTCATATGACGGTGAATTCTTCAACGATATGGAATCCTAGCATATTCCTAATATCATCTGCTTCAGACATAGACCGTTTTGGATCTGATAAATTTGATGCGAAAATATATGCAAACGGTTTTGTTTCTATAAATCCAGGAAAAACAATAAAGGCAACTTGTACTATTGACATGACGAATTTCCCGACGGATTCACACAAATGTTCAATGGTCCTACTTCCTTGGGGATACCCTGCTAGCGAAATACATCTCTCTGCCTTTCTTCCACAATTCCAGATGGAGTACTTCAGTCCAAATGGCGAATGGGATGTGGATAAAACCTCGGCAGAGGAAATTTTAAAACATGACGGACATTCTTCCCAGGTTGTTTACCACCTACATCTGAAGAGGAAACCTTCTTACTTCATCATATCCTTGATCATACCTGTGTACACACTCTGTTTCCTCAACCCGTTTGTGTTTCTCCTGCCGGCCGCGTCAGGGGAGAGGATATCCTACACAATCACCATGTTCTTGTCGCTGGCTGTTTATATGACACTTGTGGGTGACAACATGCCGAAGGTATCGGAGCCAATGGCAGGAATTTCCTACTTTCTCATGGTGGCAATGTTGTTCAGCTGTCTACTTATAATCCTGACGATATTTACCCTTCGCTGTGACGCTGTGAAAGATGTGAGTAAGTTTCCCAAATGTGTCAGGCGACTTGTTTTAAAAGTGAAACAGAACGGGAAAAAGAGGGGAAAGCAGACTGCTAACAAAAACGCTGTTGCTGATATCAATGACTTTGACTCTTATGTACCAGATACTGGTGATGTCAGTGTTGTTGGAGAAAAATGCGTCAATTTGCACGGAGAGAAAGGTGTCAACATCAAAACTGCGGACATGGATGAACCAGATAAAAATGATGTCACAAATTGTATTGATATTACCCTGTTTGTGTTAACAGAGACCATAGTGACTGGTCTAGTCTTAGGTTTTGCATTAATTTACAACAAATAGAGGCGTACCACAAAGGATTCCTGTACCAAAGCATTGGAAACAAATAGAGGCATACCACGAAGGGTTCCTGTACCAAAGCATTGGAAACAAATAGAGGCATACCACAAAGGGTTCCTGTACCAAAGCATTGGAAACAAATAGAGGCGTACCACGAAGGATTCCTGTACCAAAGCATTGAAAACTTTTTTGTGGCAAAGCTTCCATTTTGAAAGAAGAAACCATGCCTTGCAGANCAAATTTTTTAAAAAAAAAAAAAAAAAAAAAATATGAAAAGAACAACAAAAACAACCAACAACAGTTTGTGTTCTGAATGTAATAATGTAGCATTGCCTGACCATAACTCAAACTCTGGGCATGTGATACTGTCTGTCTAACCAGCTGAACTACCTGTTCAACAGTGGAAACCTCCAAGGCAAGTTGCACTACAAGTTTTTTCCAAAATAAACAATTTGAAGGGAATAAATACCATAATCAAATATTACACAACTGTTTTGTTGTAAAAAGCATATACGCAGTTTATTCTAGCAGTTGTTTTGAAATTTATCTTTGGTAGTTGTGAATAAAACTTTATTTTGAAATTGGTCCCTTTGTTTTGATGAACATGCAGTGTGTCTGGACTTGTATTTCTCCTTTGTATTGCAGTGCTGAAGTAATTGTGATATTGCATAGAAAAATTTAACATGTACTTATTATTCTTATAAATTGAACTCCAAATTAACAATTTCCAACTGCTATTGATTTCCAAATATTTCCTGTGTCCTCAAACGTCTTGGTTTTCTGTTTTACTTGGTCAATAAAAATGAGTACAATCAAATCTAAATTTATGTAAAATGGTTGAAAGTTTCATGGTAAAGTTGGGTTTTCTTGTGAAATGTTAATTTCACTGAAAATATAGGTAGAATTTGTTTTCTCATTTCTGGTGTGTAAAGTACTGAAATAACAAAACTTTGTTGTTTTTCTACCTAAATTTTACTACAGCCTGTTCCTACATGAATTAGGAAAATACAGCATTATTTTTATTGAATTTGGGAAGATATTCCTCAATTTTTCTTCATTTTGGGGAAATTAAGCACTTTTTTGCAAGGGGAAACAGCCTGAATTCTGCTATAAAACTAGGTGAAAAATCCCCGAAAAGTTTCTGATTATTTCAATTTAGAGTTAAAATAACTTATTTCTCTGGGGGGGGTTTCCCCTAAGAATCAGTATAGATGTAGGACATTCTGTTCTTCTCAGAAAGAATAACAACATACAACGACACATATTTTTCTAACTTGTAACTTCACTGCTAACCTCAGTGATAACCCTTTATGTTTATGTGGGGAAGTAGAAAATGTACATCACTATTTCTATACATGTCCAAATTACTCAACTGTAAGAAATCACATGGTAAGAAATCTTAGGAACTGAAATCTTCTAGAGATCCTCCCAACAGACATAAACACACTTCTCTGGGGTAATCATGATCTCACTTTTGAACAAAACAGTAGAACCTTTACCTATGTATGTTAGTACATTAAGCATACAAACCGCTTCTAGTAAGTAGTCTTAATTACAACAATTACATCATGTTTGAAGAATTAAATTTTCTTTATCTGTGTGAAAACCTCGGTAAATTCTCTATGAGTAGGTCGGGGTACAGAGAAACAGTCGTCAACAACCTATTTTGTTAATTCAACTTAAATTTAAAAAAAATAAAAAATAAAATAAAATGAAATGTTCATGTTAAGACAGCTATGATGTACGTAAAATGTATTTAAGTTAGGAGAGGGCTTAATTAAGTTGTAAGAACTTGCGCCCAATCCTTTTTGTCATTTTCAAGGCAATAAAAATATATTTAAACTTCACTGATTATTCCTTTGCCTGATATAAGATTCTATTCCTCCTAAAACGTGTGCCCCTTCTATCAGTAAACACACAAGTGTTACTTGTCTGCGTCAAGACTTCTTGTTCACTTAATCAGACAGAAGATTTTGTTTCTCCTTCTTGCCTGTGAGTTTTCAAAACATTAATTACATTGTCAGATAGAAGATTCTTTTCCTCTTAAATAACAGTTCAAATTGTATATTTGTACATTTGTAAGATAGAAGATTCTATTCCTCTTAAATATTTGTAAGATTGGAGATTCTATTCATCCTTACCTTGCTGCTCTGTGTTCGTAGGCCTCTATGATACTATCAAAATTGAGCTTGTTGTCAAGGTCAGACTTGCCGCTCAGATTGTCTGTGATGTAAGCAAAAGAGCTTGGGAGACTCTTCTTCATTTTCATCTGATTGTAGCACTTCACCAGGTACCTTAACAGAAAATTTAAAAATTTTGCAATTTAATCACACAATATGTACTGTGTGCTGGAAAAACCCTCACCCGTCACTGGTAAAATCCATATTTGCCCAATATTAATTTTAAGTTTTTCAAATGTAATGACTTTTTATCTATACATAGTGTGTTGTTTATTAATGTTTGTTGTCAGTATCGAATTGTCCTCATTTCGAAAGTAAAACGGGTAACAAGACAAAGAGAAATGCACAACCAGACAGGGATTCAAACCCGGGACCCTCAGAATTCTAGACGGTAAGATGCACTAACCTTGCTGTCTGCAGGAACATGATTATATTTTCCCCCTCATACATACACCCACCTAGCTGTCTGTAGAAACATGACAGTGTCCCCACCCCCACCCCATACATAATAATAATTAATAATAATAATAATAATTGGAGGTTCTTATATGCCGCTCTATCACAACCTAGTTCGTAGGTCGTCTCAAAGCGGTTCACAAATTATTATCCATGGTTATAGGGCCTTTGCAACCAGCCAACATCTTTCTCAACTCCCTGGGGAGCAAACAGCCGGTGCTGCCATTTCGGCACTCACAGCTAGCATTCAACAATTCTAGCACTAACCAACCATGTACTCATTTACAGCTGAGTAGACTGGAACAAGCAGAGTAAAGTATCTTGCTCAAAGATACAACAAAGTGCCGTGCCCTGGCTCGAACCTGCAACCCTTCGTTCATGAGCCTGGCGTCCTACCACTAGACTACAGTGCCTCCTCTAACATAATTATAATAATAATATACAACATTTATATAGCGCCCTATGTAATTTGTAAAATTACTCTAAGGCGCTTATACTCATGGTTATAATTGTGAAAACAAACAACAAAGGCTTGCAATCATTTTCATACATTTAACAAGCAATGTGCACATAATTGAACAAATAAAAGGGTGGTATTTACATGACGTCTTTGCAAAGATTCTAAAATGCAGACGTGAAGAGGTGAGTTTTTATGTCCCTCTTGAACTTGGCCAGGGTATTTGACTTCCTAATAGCAGATGGTAGGCTATTCCACAACGTAGCCGAAACCCTCCCAAAGGTCCGTAGGTCACAGTACGATATTTTGGAGCACACAACAAAGATTCAAGATTCTGACTCCGACCGCAGTGATCTTGACGGCTGATACAGGGTAACAAGCTCCTGTAGGTACTGAGGAGCTGTTCCATTCAGTGCCTTGTATGTGTATACCAGAATTTTGTACTGCGACCTGTATCGTACAGGTAGCACATACACTCCCCTTGCTATCTGCAGCAACATGACAGTGTGCCCCCTCTTACATACACTCCCCTAGCTGTTCATAGGAACATGACTTTGTTTTTCCCCCGTACATACGCTCACCTAGCTGTCTTTAGGAACATAAACTGTGCCCCCCCTCCCCCGTACATACACTCCCCTAGCTGTTCGTAGGAACATGACTTTGTTTTCCCCCGTACATACGCTCACCTAGCTGTCTTTAGGAACATAAACTGTGTCCGCCCCCCTCCCCTGTACATACACTCACCTAGCTGTCTGAAGGAACATGACTGTGTTTTCCCCCTCATATGTACATTCAACTGTTGCCTTGGTATACATCCACGGAAGGCCGCTGGCATGTGAATAACCATGACCGCCACATGCAAGGCGACAAATCTCCACACCATCTGCAGCCACTGATGTACAGAAGGCCTTAAGCCCAGCAGCCAGTGCATGAAGCTACAATATATATGTTTGTAAAAAAAATATAAACGTTATTTATTTAACAACAATTATTAAACAGGTCATTTCAAGTTGTATTAATCACTATTGTTGGCCTGGATGTGAGCGTTGGGGGCTTAATGTGGGAGGAAACTGGAGCACCCAGAGAAAACCCACATGGTCGGGCAGGTGACCCCATACCTTTTCACATCTGATCGGGGAATCAAACCCCAGCTGCTTGGTGAAAGGCAAGTGTGTTGTCCACTTCACAACCTGGCCACCTATATGTATATACAATGTGTATCCTAATTGGACATAGGCCTCATGGTTCTACAGAAGAAGTCACTGAAGTCTTTTAACACGTTTGACTCATCCAACCTTGAAAGTGGATAAAAGTTATTCAAATGAACTTATATGATAGCACTGACCACTTAAGTGATCTGCAAGCCACATAGCATGGCTCCAAGTATTATAGTTCAGAACAAGAAGATTTTTGATGCTTTAACACATTTGATCAATGACACCAGAAAGTGGGTCAAGGTCATTCAATTGAAGAAACAAGATAGTGCTACACAAACCACAATAGCATGACTCTATAGCATGGCAAAATTCTGCTGGGAAAAAATATTAGAATTACAATTTCTGACCAGTGGATAGTACACATAAGGATTGAACAGCATTTTTCAATGTTCATGACAGTATGAACACAAATCAGTTGCATTGAAACATTGACAAATGCTGTTCAATACATAAATCTCTTAAATATTATTGTTTTTGTTGATGTAATTATAGGTATAATTCTCTTATATTTAATATTTCATCTGATGGTGGGCGCCATTCAAATCGCCCTGCATCCGTGGTCCATCATCCATCTGTCATCTGTCCTTAAACAATTCTTGTTATTGATATTTCTCAGGAAGAACCAGAGGGATCTTTCTCAAATTTTATATGTAGGTTTCCCTTGATCCCTAGTTGTGCATATTAACTTTTGAGACTGATCAGATGAACAAAATGGCCGACAGGCAGCCATCTTGACTTTTGACAGTGATCAAATGTTTGTTATGGCTATTTCGAATTCTCAGGAAGTACTTGAGTGATTTTTTCAAATTTTAACATGTAGGTTCCTCTTAGTTGTGTATGTTTAATTTTGAAAATGACCAGATAAACAAAATGGCCGACATGCAGCCATCTTGGATTTTTACAGTGAAAGTTTGTTATCACTATTTCTTAGAAAGCACTGGAGGGATCTTTCTCAAATTTTATATGTAGGTCCCCTTTGTCCCTGGTTGTGCATGTTTACTTTTGAGGCTGATCAGATAAACAAATCTTTGATTTTGTTAGTTAAGGTTTGTTAGTGCTATTTCACAGGAAGTACTGGAGGTTTCTTTCTCAAATTGTATATGCAGATTCTCCACTGTCCTTTATTGTTCATGTTTACTTTTGAAACTGAACAGATAAACAAAATGGCCGACCATAGGCAATCTTCAATTTTTGACATTTAGTGCTATTTCTCAGGATCATTTTGAGGTATCTTTCTCAATTTTAATACGTAGGTTCCCCTTGACCCCTCGTTGTGCATGTTATATTTTGAGACTGATCATAAAAATAAAATGCCCGAAGGAAGAACTAAACAGATCTTTCTCATATTGCAATGATCGGTTCTATTTCTAACATCACCAAAATGTTTACTTCTAAGGGTTGTCGCATGCATTTGAGGTTAGAGGAGAAGCTTCAAAATGATGCTGATCAAATTGCGTTCATAGACCTGTGAACACAATTTCTTCAGGTAATGCTTATACAGAAACTTGCAGTGGAACTGTAAGTATACATCGGGGTGGCCGTGGCTAAGTGCATGTCACTAGCCCTTCACCACTGCGTGGCGGGTTTGAGACCTGCGTGAGACAGTCGCCAGATCCTGGCCGTAGGTCAGTGGTTTTTCTCTCTGGGAATTCTGGCTTTCCTCCACCACCAAAATCTGGCACATCCTTAAATGACCATAGCTGTTAATAGGACGTAAAACACAAACCAAACCAAACCAAACCTATAAGTATACAATGTAAGTGCATTGGTGATGGGTGTGGTTGCTATAGTTACCTGAGGAAGGTCTTCCAGGTTTCCCTTCTCTATATTGGCATTGATAGTTGTGTAGTAATTAAATATACTATGCCCAGTAAAACGGAAGGCATAGGCCGTCGCTATCAGGGGAAACAATTTGTACTGCTGGGTTTGGTAGTCCATAATCTGTGCTTCTGGCCCACTGTGAATATATTAAAACAGATTTCTCAAATATGAGTCTTTTCAAGATTGCAGGCCATGCAAATCGGAGATCTTTATGAAAAAAAACCCACCTGAAAATATCTATAGCTATGTAATTTGCACACCCCAAACTTCAAACTTAATTTAAACACAAAAGAAAAACAGTGCAAATAACATGAGTTTCTACAGTACTGTATACAAGGAAAATTTCCCCGCAGTTCAACTTTCACCTTTTCCCCCCCCGTATATGGCAAATTTATCATAACAGCGAATATTAGTCTGAAAAAAACACAAATATATAGTGATTACATGTTAAGGTTGAAATTTACACTGGGTGAACATGGATTAAATCGGCAGAGTGTGAACATTTGACTGGATGAATGTTTCCCGGTTTACAGTAGTTTTATCACAATCGGGTCAATAACCTTTTGTCCTGACTATGATATTATGAAATTCCAGTTTTTGAGAGTAAAAAATAATTGCAACTAAAAATATATAGAGGATATTTAATGGTTTCTTAAAAAATATCAAAATATTAGCCACACGAGTGATATATATTTGTTTTTACTGAAGACACCATTAAATTTTCTATTTATTACATTTTTAAAGCATAAAACATGAAAAATGTAATGCATTACAAAAGGGCGGGAATCAGAAGTGTAATAAATAGCGCTATATTCTAATGACGTCATGCTTGACAACAAGGCTGCGCGCCATTTTGAATGGGATACTCAACACAATTCCAACGTTTTCTACTATTTCCTGGTATGATTGCTAATAAAAATGTTGTTATTTGTATATTTATGTAAATAATTAAGTGTGTGTACCAAACATTTACCATACTGACCCCTTATACTAGTCGCTTCATTTGAATCTAGAGGAAACCGTTATGATTGGTCAATACCAAAAAGTGATATTTTCACACTAATATCACTTTTGATATTTGTCACAGTGTGAAAGATATCAGTTTTATCAAGTTGATAGAATCCGATATTTCACTGACAAAAATGTAATAAATGTAACATACGTTATTTTATACAAAATTCTGAGGACACAATATGATGTGCTATAAGGTACTGTAAATGTACAAATATTAGTGGTAATCTAATTTTAGCGTGTTTGCGCTCTAAATATTGTGCTAAATTATGATTGTGCCAATTGACATTCCTGTATATTGTTTTTATAGCATATTTTTGTGGTGTGCCAATTCATCTATGCATTAATCTATTATTCTGTCCCTCCATTTATCTGTTTACACATAATTGATTCTACATTGCGCAAGAATGCTCCAGACAAACTATATTCTTACGGAAGGGCCAGGTGAGATAAAAAAAAAATGTTTCCTTATTCAGATGAAAGATAATCTGAGACATACATTACACATGTCTGCTGGTTGTTTTACAACATGAACAACTGTGAATACATGACATTCAGTGTGGTCATAAATCAAAACAGAGGTATATCCAAGATGGCGGACATTTGTGAACAGGGAAGATACACACATTTAAGCCCGCTCACTACTTTTGGCCCTTTTTTCACAAGACGTGGGGGCTAATTTGTGGTCAAATATGGTAACATTATATTATTTCTCAATAAATGTTGTAGATATAATGTAAGGTATATACTGACCCTGGTGACACCTCTGTCTGTCTCCTCACTGCGGAGTATCTAGTTGCTACGGTACACGCCATACCCAAGACGGTGGAAGTTCCTGACACGATCATCGCACGTACAAACAACATCGTACCGTATGTCAGACGAGATCCCTCATTTGTGGAGACGGTAAAGGCCCCGTCCTCCGCTACCTGTTATTTGGTATACAGGAAAACCTGTTCAATATGAAACCTTGCAGGATCTACAGTGAAACTTATCTTATCCGACACCCTGTGGGATATACATTAAAACCTGTCTGATCTGAATCTGTGGGAACTACAGTGAACCCTTTCTAATCTGACACCCTTTGGGAACTATCATGAAGCTTGTCTAATCTGAACTCCTTCTCATTTATTTTAGATAAAACAGCTTTTCACTTCGGAATGTTTACATTTAATAAGGAAAAACAAAAATGAAGTCTTGTACCTTAGCATATCTCATGAGCATATGGTCCCGAGGAATCCTCACATGGTGCAGTCTAAGGAAACCATTATCGTTTTCATTAAAGCCGAACTTTGGTCCAAGGTCACCCACTTCAACTCCTGAATAATAAAACAACTGATTACATTACAGGGCTAGAAATTAATTATTCAAAACCACTATTTAGTTTGGCTATTCATTTCCAATTTTACTTAGTCCATGTGCAAATTCAACAAACTCAATATTATTCAACATGATAAGTAATATCAAATTTTGACAACACAAGGCTAGAAATTAATGTCAAAACCGCTAGTCAGTTGGGTTATAAATTTCCAATTTAACTTAGTCCATGTGCAAATTCTATAAACCCAATAATATTCAACATGATAAGTAATAACAACTTAGTGGGCTAACAGTTTTATAGAACCACTCTAGGCCAGCTGGAGATTCCACCAGTCTCCGATTATTGGGCTACCGTTATTATCTAACCCTTCATCGTCTACAAATCAGTTAACATTTCTGCAGAAAGGAGTTCTTATTTATAAAAATTATCTGAGAAGACATTGCGTTCATTTAAGATCCCTGTACCACTTCACTGTGATTTTCCGCATATACAGTTACCTCCCCTTAATTTTGTTAAGGATATAACTGTAGAACAGGGTCTGTATTCATGAAACTGCTCTCATGCTCAAACATGGATTTTGTGCTCAAGCCTAATATCTTGTTTCAGTTATAAATTCATAAAATCGTTTTTTTTAATGATATGGAAAAAGATGAAGAGACTGAAATTCAGCCAGTTACTATTTTCAATGTTTACATTTGACTTTTTGATTGTTTTACATGATTTAAGTGAGTTACAAGATAGTTGGCTTGAGCAGAGAATCCATGCTTGAGCATGAGAACGGTTTCATGAATACGGGCCCAGTTACAGTCAAGGACATTTCAGTTGATGAGGTAGCTCAAGCATGGCAGTATAACAATTTGATTTTGACTGAAAATTTCTTTAGAAGAGGACTTAAACAAATCTTTCACAAAAGTTAAAACAATAATTATGGGCGAGTTCCATCACCAACTATAGTGACTATGGTCTACAAGAGTTCGATCAAACTCACTTCAGTAATATGTATTGTTCATGTGTAAAAAAACGAGAAGCTACGATGCGCATGTCTGGCCACTATGGTACAACCTACGGATTTCTTTGGTCGGACCAGAGCAACTAGTGGTCCTTTGAAAGCAAGGCAGTGATTGGTTGTTGTTAACCAGCACGTGTAAGCACATTAGGTGTAACAGCCTGACTATGGTAAAAGGCTGATGATTGTACTTGCCCAATACAGTTTACCTTATGGTAACCCTTTACCTAAATTGGTGTTTTTCCTTCATTTTTTTTTTTTTTTTTTTTACCTGGTAGCGACTTGTGAGTTTTCAGGTCCCTGAGGGGTACCATGAAGGAATGGAGGCCATGATTTTTTCCTTGTGTGTTCAGTACTGCCATTATCACACAATAGTTGGAAGTCTTCCCCACTACAAAAAATATGCATAACATGTTTTCATTTCATGTGATAACAAAAATTCTTTAACAACACAGGGGGCCGCTGTGGCCAAGTGGTTAAGGCATCTGACATTCTGCTATCATTAGCCCTCCACCACTGGGTCACGGGTTTGAGACCTACGTGGGACAGTTGCCAGGTACTGGCTGTAGGTCTGTGGGGTTTTTCCGGTAACTCCAGCTTTCCTCCACCACCAAAACCTGACACGTCCTTAAATAACTATAGATGTTTAATAGGACATAAAACACAAACAAACCAAACCAAATCTTTTACAACAAATATATTTAGCTTATTCTGTGTAGCCGGATATTTCCTTGGGGAGGATATTTTTGCAATTTCGCGGGTTAATAAAGACATTAGGTCCTGTATATTATTCAATTTAGTTCCATCTCCTGTCACTAGAGCGGTGTGTAGGTGAAAACGGCATTTATGAATATCTTGAGCTCATTACTGAAGTAATACCAATAGCTTGCATCTTACGCCTTAGCTAAAAAATGCTACTAATAAAGTTATCCTTGGTAAAAATACAACTATACATGACCATCTTTTAGTTTTATTAATCATTTGATATCTGTTTTATTTCATACAGAATTGTGGAATTTTAATGTGTAAGAAAGGCATATGACTCTAATAAACCATATATGGATTACTGAAAATCAAAATTCAAGGACTTTTGAAGGCCACAGACTAGTTTTCAAGGTTTTTCAAGGCCATACTGTGAATTAACCCTTTCACCACTGTAGCCCATAATGGACTCATCCAAATAAATGTATGGTAGAGTCTACTAAAGTTACCTAGGGTTGAGAGGGTTAAAGGTTTTTCAAGGCCTGTGCTAACCCTGCAACTCAGTAACTGTATTCTAATTATAGTGATTGATTATATTAACTCACAGTTGGCCGGCCAGTATTTCATGGAAGTAATGGTTGGTGAGTTCAATACAAATTCTTGGGTCTTGGGATCATAGGTCGCAGTTGTCTCCAAACCTCTTATAAAGGTACCTGAAAGATTTGTATCGGAAAAAGACATATTTATCAATTATATAATTATATTACAAATTTTCCTCCTCAATCAAGTTTTTACTTCAAATGAAATCCGACCTTGACATAAAAATACAGATCTTTTAAACATATAACCATTCAATATGTAAACCAGTGTTATAGTATGCACATGTTAAGGCATACTGATTCAAATGCTAAAACGGAAATAATATCCTTTTTAATTCAATTTATTTGTGACTTGTCATGGGTGAAGAAAGTAAGGGTCGCTTGAAGGTCATGTCATTGGAATATAGCAATGCACACTGTTGACTGTTGTCACTCCACATACACCCCCCTCCCCCCCTGCAAAAAAAAATATTGTCATAGGAATTGTCTCCCTTTAAATCCCCACCACATGAGAATGCTTCCAACCAAATATAGTTGATAATCATCTCATAGATACAGAAGAGAAGTAACAAAGCAATATTACCAAATTGTACCTTTTTTGGCCCCTTCTCTGCATAAGCTCACCTTGGTCATTTTATTGTACACTGTAAATTATTTTCTTTATGCATTACTATGGTACATGTTGAATGGTTATATTTTTAATAGGACGTAAAACACAGCGAGAATTCCACAGGAGTGGATGTGTCGCCTGCTAAGCACTTTTAGTAAGAAAAGTTATCACGTAAACAGATATGCCAAAACGCAGAAAGTTGAAACTCGACAGAAAAACCTGTAATATATGTTGAACATTATTGCTTCTAACATTACCGTACAAAATTTGAAAGGATTTGATTAAAAATAAAAATAAATTCTTGCATTTACTACACAATGCCCTTTATATGGCAGTAAAAGGGACATAACTCCACTAAAAATGCATGTAAACTTCTGAAATGCGAACTTGTCCGAGCTACCACCAATTTGCAATATGTGTACCAAGTTTGAGTTCAATCAATCCAAGGGAACTCAAGTAATTGTAGGAAACCTTGTTTCGGACGAAGCAAGCGCCGACGCCGACAAAGTAATACCTGTATGTCACCTCGCGTTGCAGGCGTCACAAAAACAAACCAGACCAAAAGGTTATACCTTGCAAAACAAGCATAGAGCACTGTGGATAACAATCTTTCATTTACATTCCACCAAATGTTTTGCTTGGTAATACATAATAAGTTACATATTATGTATATGTAGTACCTAGTAATTACGTTATCAATTTAATCATCGAAATGTTTGATTTTTATTCTGATAGATCCTCCATACCGTGACCAAGTTCTGTTTGGGCGTACGTTCCGATAATTGTGAGGTTCTCTGCTAATGGCAGCCATTTTCTTTTCTGTTCTTCTGTGCCAAGTTTCTGTATGGTAGGGATAAACATGAAACCATGGACACCGATGGCATAGTATTCATTGGGCCCAATAGCTCTGTAAAAAAAGGCAGAATATCAGAAAACTCGAAATTGTACTAAAACAAGGGACCAGTGCCAATAAGAAGAGAATTCCATGAGACTCACAACCATTTATCATTAGATATGTCATGCTAAATGGTTGTGAGAGATGTGATGAAAATGAAAACAAACATATTCTCCTATCTACATCCAATTACATTTTAAGTTCTAGAAGATTCAGGACATTTAACTTCAATTTTGAATGAAATCTTACATTCTATTTATTTACACTTTATTTATTTATTTACATTTTTTTTTTCCCAATGTAATTCTTCTAATTTCCAAAAATGGTACATGAATATTAATATTAATATTTCAGAAGACCATTTATACTATTTTATTAAAAAATATTGGGAAACAACTACATAAATAAGAATACAAAGCTTTACAACATATGTTGATTATATATCTAACCTGTGTTTAATATGCATAAATTAAACTATTTGGTGGGATTGAATTTCCAAACTCATCAGTGGATGGCCTTGTGTGATACAATGGACTTTTTGGCCTGTATCTGTTGGGTGCGGTAATTTAATCCCATCAAATGTTTCTACATGCAGCTCCATCAACAAATTATTTTTCTTTACTCTTCATAATATGTGTATATATATATATATTTTATGTCTTTTCGGTATCAAAATAAAAGGTTAGAATTTAAACCATAAGATTCAATTATAATAAAAATGGGTATTAGTAGTTGTTTCCCCTAATTTGATTATTAATTTGATAAAACCAACTTGTTTATATGTGTTTGTATGTGTTCTAATGTCTATGTCTATGCTTGTACCACTACTATTGCACACCTACATTTCTCATAGTGTAAACCTTTGTCAAATTTAAAATAATAATAATAATTCGGGGTTCTTATCTACCGCTTTATCACAACCTAGTTCGTAGGTCGTCTCAAAGCAGTACTAAAATTATTATCCGTGGTTATATATTGGGCCTTTGCAAACAGCCAATATCTTTCTCAACTCCCTTGAGAGCATACAGCTGGTGCTGCCATTTCGGCACTCGCAGCTTGCATTCAACAATTCTAGCACTGCCCAACCACATACTCATTTACAGCTAAGTAGACTGGAACAAGCGGAGTAAAGTATCTTGCTCAAAGATACAACACAGTGCCGTGACATGACTCAAACCCGCAACCCTTCGGTCACGAGCCCGGCGTCCTACAACTAGACTTACCGTTCCTCCGATTTTTTTTTTAGTCTTTTGGATTCTAAGATATACTCTAGAAACGATAGAGTGGAACAACGGACAGATGGACAGACAGACAGACACTGTGATCACTATAGGGCACCCTTATATCTGATGTGGGTCTCTAAAAAATGTTTTACTTGTGAAGTTTATTACTTCTGAGAACCATATAGGTAAATTTCCAATAGGATGTTGTTAAATTGTACATTTGAAAAGTCAATTAACGGCATGTGAGAATGTTCATAAATAATGATTATGATTAATCTATATTTTCATTTCTATAGGTATTTTTGATTGTATGGTTAAAAAACAGCTATGGGGTCCACCATGTTAAATTTTGGTATTTCCAGAAATTCTTCGCGTCCAAAAATCACAAATGTGTTATCATAGGGTTCAGCACCTACATTTTTTGAGATTATCTCAGATTGTAAGAGTATTTGCAATTATATTATGCATTGATATTATTCATTGTAGTGTAAAAGATGTGGATTAATTAGGTTGCCTTACAAGCGTCAGCTGCAGGGAATTTCCCTTTAGCTCAGTGGTAGAGCATCGGGCTGGAGAGCCAATGGTCGCAGGTTCGAGGCCCAACGACGGCATTATCTTTATCACTATTCCTCGTCCTATTACAAATTGGTGCCGTTGACCCTCCCCGTTCAAGGTAGGAGAACCCTTGGCGGGCAGTCAAGGAACCTGGGTTGGTGTTTGAAAAAAGGAGGGAATAGTGTAACAGATGTGGAGTACACATGTCAGCTGTAGGGAATTTCCCTTTAGCTCAGCAGTAGAGCATCAGGCTGGAGAGCCAATGGTTGCAGGTTTGAGGCCCAGCAACGGCATTATCTTTATCACTATTCCTCATCATACTAGAGTAGTATAGTTGAGTCTTAATCACTGCCAAACTAGCTTTAATGCCACCAGCGCCTGCTCTCTATCATCAATAGTAGCATACACTGAGTAAAAATTTATCAGAAAAAATGCAGTTAACAATTTTGACCAATCCTATTAGTTTTAATACATTATAATAGGAACTTACATGAGTTTCCATTTCATATGAGATTTTTGAAACGAGCCTAAGAAATTTTCAATTTAGCGAGCCTCTGGCGAGCTAAAATGAAGAATTTGTGACGAGTTTCATAAATTTCATATGAAATGGAGACGAGTTTAAGATTTTTTTTATCACATAATCAAGATTTGTGGCATTAATTCGTTTAAAAAAACCATTTTCATGCAACATTAAAATGAAAAAAGCCACCATTTTGACTCCAGTGCTCAAGTCTGTGACGTCATGTACTTGTCCTAGGTGTGATGTCACCATCATGTACTTGTCCTAGGTGTGACGTCACAATTGAAACAATTGAAACTTACAACCAATCACAGGGCTGATAGGTTATATATATTATATGGGTTAATAAACAAAAAAATATATTCACTGGATAACATAATACATCATATGATAAAAGTGTGTACCTCCGGGTATTACCATACTTATTACATGACCCGACCGTATGACATAGTTATATTGGGCAGTTATTTGTTAAATGTACTAACTGTCTGATAATAAAACATTCTTCCTGGTCTGTAATGTTAAGATTTTCCTGTATCCGCCTGAATATGCTGTATTTCTGCAAATGGAGGGCATACAGCTCTTCCCGACTACAGAAGACCCGGGATTTCATCGCCTGGTATTCTGGGTCACTGAACACAGCATTTTCTGGAAATATATATACGTGGTATGNGCAGATGAAAAAAATATTTACGAAGCTCAAGCCAAACTGGAAAGTTTATAACCGTCCGTCTATGATAACAACTTGGATGAATTCGCACAAGTTTTTCTATCATAACTTTTAATATCATAATAACCACCCCCTTTAAATCAATGTTGTAAGAACCTGGGTGTTAACTCATTTACCCCAGAAGACACATTTGAACTCTTCCAATTCAAAGGTTGGAATAGTTCATAATGAAGTTTCGGGGGTGAATGAGTTAATTACAGTGAGTATGGTAGCACCCTATGATGTACAAAGTTGCTCTTATCTCTGATGTTTTGCAATCTGAAATTCAATCAACGCTTTTTGCGAATATAAAAAAAAAAATCTCTTTAACGAACACAAAGTTACATATTTAGATATAGGATCACAAATCAATCTATATATAGGAACCTCTATAGAAATTACACTTTTATATTGCGGATATCTACAGGCATAATGGTATCATATCGCAATACTGAAATGAAATATTGCTGTATGAGAATATTTTTCAAAAGCTTGGTTACATGTATCAGCCTGGTATTTAACTTTGCAAATTACTAGAAGTTCTAACAGATATAACCATACAGGCTGTTACTAATGGGAATTAGATGAAATTTCATGTTCAATGGTTGGTTAAAAGAAAATACTAAATCTGCGAGATCCCTATATTATAATTTGTTTTGATAACATTCTGACAATAATTATTTTTAAATTGAGCACCTTTTTCCTATGACAATATATCTTTTGGATGAGCTAACAAGTGGGACAGGCGGGTAGCTGTACTATAAACAATGTGCATGCCAAAAAAAGAGTCAGTCCCCCCAGCCCCCTTACTATCTGGTGGTTTTTCATGAACACTTAAATATGCTTGTTAGGAGAACTATAGTATTGTGAAACCATTCAATTCAAAATAGTATATTTGAGGATTTTTTATGTGCATACAACTGCTTATTTGCTTAACATAGCAGCTACGTGCCTTGCTGATATGATTACACCAGGTAATTTATTGAATATATAATGCTACGTGCACTATATCAAGTTTAATGTTTATTATCTCCCAGACAAAGTGTACAAAGTTCAAAAGATACTGAGTACTAGATATTGTAGGTATGTGCTACATTCTGACCCGGTTCTAGATCAAAAACACCGGAGACAAATATCTTAGCAGGGTTCAGTTAAAACATTTAAAATAACTTAACACTGTTTTAATCTCCAGGTAACCAGATAAGTTTATTTACACTTCAGGATTTGAAGAAAGTCCCCTTTATCAGACTCTTGGATACATGTACTTGGCTGTATACTGTGGGGACAGGACAGTTGGGGAGGGGCAGCTGCTTAACATGCTTTGAATTCTACAATGTATGGAGAGCTTTGCCCCCTAGACCCCCTTCCCCCCACCAAGGGGCTTTACCCCTGCACCCCAGTTTCAATTTGCCCCCTCAAGCTCTCCCCCACCCATTACGCTCTCGTGTACTTGGCTAGGGTAAAAACATGACAACTAACAGTATTGCAATACATATATACCTATCCTAGATTTTTGTGCCTACCTTAAAGTTTTTATTGACATTTAGTGATAAGCACTGTTAAAGTCAGAACTCCTGCTCTATAAGCATAGTAAAAATATTTTCCAAAGTAAAATAATTGACTATCTACCTGCCCAATTTTTATGAAGATGATAGCGGAAACACAAATTAATTATTTTTTTGCCTAAATTAATTACCTTATTGGATCAACAATGTTTGTTTTAAATTAAAAAGTATTTTGTGATTTAAGAGGAATTCTTGCAAAATAGGTAGAGAGACAAGCGCAGTATGTAAATTTGAATCATCCTTTTCAATTTTCACCCAAATTTTGGACAGGTGGCAGGGTAATTAGCACGATCCCTGCTTTGTAACCAAGTACACTATGTCAAGATATGTATAGCAGGTATAGTCCTAGATTTTGACCTGGATAATTCAGGTACACTGCAGGTAGAGTCCTAGATTTTGACCTGGATAATTCAGGTCCATATCAGGTAGAGTCCTAGATTTTGACCTGCATCCTAGATTTTGACATGCATAATTCAGGCCATAGTAGAAATTTTTTGACAACACATTAGTAACCACATATCACCAATTAAATACATGTTTCTTATAAACCAGACATTTTTTCTACCTATTCACAGAGATCGACTGCTATCTATACTTCTAATTGATAGGGATATTAATCTACATTTTTTTTCACAAAAATGGAAAAATGTGTTTATTTCCATAAAACATAAAAATAAAAGTGAAACCATAGAGATATGAAATGGCCGAACCGGGATGTGAACCCGGAACCCTCTGAACCCTAGACGGCTGCTCGAAACGACTGAGCTACCTGATCGCTGGCAATCAACCCAGACCAGTTCGCTACAAAAGCAAAAAACAACCTTCATAATATAGCAATAATTTAAGTGCTAAATGATATATAAATATGTATAACAGAAGAAATAATTTAAACACATCCAGAGATTTCGAAAGACTTAAGTTGATGGATGTGAGTTAAATATTTTGTGCTAGGAAAGGAAAAAATGGCCAGACTGGGATTCAAACCCGAGGACTTTGATCTCTAAAGAGAGATGCTCTAACAGATTGAGCTCTATCATCATCTGGTAGCCATTGTGCGTGACCCGGTCCAGACCTTCCATGGGTATATTTAGTTAGGGACCAAATGTAGGACTCGAAGAGAATGAAAAAATGCAACTGCCAGACATAGCTCTCATCGTCATCAGCTACGTTTTCACAGCTACCATAGTGGTAACATTATGGATGTATTTATCGACAGAGGAGGCCAGTGCCAGTTAGTACTAATACTGATACCCAGCTCCTCTACCCCGGCCGGACTCTGACGACGCAATATATAAAAAAAATCTCTCAGTCGTCAGAAAGCTACATTAACGCAACTATAAGTACCAGTGTGCTCAGATAAAATGATCAGATCATAGAAAAAGGGAATAGTTTAACAAAAGGGGTCCAAAATCCTGAGTCTCCCTCTATGAAAGGAAGAGTTGGCAAATAACAGAATAAGAAATACATACTTAAGTAACGCCTTCTTTGCTTTTTTTGAGCCCCTCCATATAAGAAATTTGTGAGAGTCTCCCGGTCAAAAGTGGCCCTCTTTCTCTCTCTCTCCAAATCCGGATTGACAGCAGAAGCCATGGTCTGTACAGTTCTGTTCGGTCCGTTGATGTGATCCTCTAGCTCCTGACACAGTGTTTTTAACAAGAGTGTGTACAAAGGTGAAGAGAGGTTCCAAGTTCATTAAAAAGAAACTACAAATAATTTGCAGACAAAGAAATAAAACTAAAGCGAAATCCTGAACAAATGTTCAAATGCGAAAAAAAAGATATTTATGAATTGTTTCAATAAAATATAATAAGAGCAAGGAACGTGCTTACCGATGCTCCGAACAAAGTGAAATCACGTTGTACACAATTACCCCTGAAAGGCCTCTTGACTTCATACATACGGGCAATTCATATTCATTTTGTCAGCGCACGCACCCCACGAAAATGGCGACTTCCAGGAGAAGCGTGGGGAATACGAGTGCTCAGTTAGAAGACGATGATGCATTCGTTTATGTTTTTGATCGAAGAGACAGCGATGTACCTGAAATCAAAATTCCAACCGGAGGGCTTTTTACTTACGTAGATTTTAAAGCGCGTGTCCGTGAAGTAAGGTTTCGTTTTGAATACACGTTTTCCTTTTCTGTTGTTCTCGTTTGTTTACAAACACACGTCTATTTGGAGGAGGACGTGCCCCTGTCTGTGTTGAAACGTTCAATTGTTTTGCACAAAATACACCTATTTTCTTGCCATGAACTATTGCAATTGCTGTCTTGTTTCTATTATGTTTACGTTTGAAGCAAATGGGCAAATATCAAATAGGCAGATGCTTTAATATTATTTAACGAAAATTACTGTCATTGTGTCATTGATTGTTCGAAGTTGATACTTTAGTTATCTCTTGTGATTATCATTTGTTTATATAAGGGTTATTTTTTGCAACATTACATGCACCTTTTAACCAGCGTTTGTATGTTGATCAAGTGGGGGCTCAATTTAAATTATCACCCTTAATTATAATTCCTGCATTGGGTTTTGTTACCATTAACCAGATTAGGTATACATAAATTGAGAGAGCATCTTTATATTGAATTAATAAATAACTAGTTATTATTGATTATGTAGTTAACTTCATATAGCAAATCACTGATGTTTGTTTTGGTCTGTAAACCAATCATAGTGTCAGGAGACTTTGTCAAGTTTGATGTTTGGTTTGTTGAGGTGTTTAGCTCCTACATGAATCCGCCCTTACAGGTTTCATCTCACTGACAGAAGTCGATGTTTAGGTTTGTGGTTTCAGTAAAGTATACGTATGTAGTGGGTTACACACCAGACATCTGTACAGAGTTGTCAAAACCACCCTCAGTCGAAGGAAGACTCCCTCGTTTGACCAAAATTTCCCAATCTCCCTTGAAACTCCCTCATTCAAGTCCAAACTCACACAAACTCATAATCTATATTCTATGGTCAAATAATCATGATGTATTGCAAGATGTGTGTAATGATCATAACAGGTGTGTCTGAACAGATTAATGCTATTTGGAGTTATTTTAACACATAAAAAGGGAAAGATAAATTGAGCAAAGCAGTCTCAATCATGTTTCACACACTTTCTCCCTCATCTGGAAATGTGGAATGAGGGAGATCTCCCTCATTGGAGGTTTCAGAGGTTGACACCTATATGTCTACATATCGGTCAAAGTTTTAAAGTTTTGGTGTTTAGGTCAAAGAAAACTTAAGCTAAAGGGCTTTAACTCTGTTTCTAATAATACATTTCACATGTAAGTATTCCAGCTATATCAAGGGTTCCCCTTAGTGCTGTACCATAAAATCTGCTAATTACTGCTGGTTTGACGTATTGGATAATTCATCGTTTAGTACCAGTCATGTATATGTTACACTATATACATTGTTTAATTTTTTTTCTTTGATCAGGCACTTGGGATTAAGAAGTCAGAGTCTTTTGTTATAGCAACGACTAACCGTGAAGAGATTAAAGATGATGATTCATGGGGTAAGTAGCTCAAAGAAATGAAAAGGTAAACATCTTAAAAATTGTACACTCCTATTTTTAATGTCATAACACTGTAGTGAGCAGTTCACCACCTAATATACATAAAATTTCACTAGTATTGAGTTTTACATGTCTACTCAAAATGCCTCCAAATGCAACTAGAAGTGGAGTGGATTGCATGTAGAAAACAATGGTGTCAACTACAATGAACCAATACTTTCTATCAAAAGACCTGGTAGAAAATATTTCAGTTTACAGTTTTATGATCATAAAATATTTTAAAATCATAAACATGAGCAAGTGACTTTATGTTTTCCAATGTAAGCAAATTTTTAAATATCTTACCAGGCAAGACTTTCATTTTCAGTCAATTATAAAAGTTTTCACTAATTATAATCTAGCATGAAAGGTACAAGCCCTGGGCAAGTAGAATTGTACACTCCTGAAATTTTTCTAGCATGTTGAATATATTATATGCATTTAAATCTCAATATTCAAAGAATTCTTTTTCTTGCAGATATTATTGACAAAGGAGATACACTGTACATATTGCGAAATATTCAGCAGGAGTTATGTGCCCCTGCACAACAAAGGGTCAGTTATCTGCCCCATTACGACACCATTGTCAAAGGTGGCATGTATGAATATTACGCCTCAGAGGGACAAAACCCACTTCGTAAGTTCATCACGTACATATACAGCAATATAGGAGTATACATATAAACTTTATTTATTTTAACAACAATTATGAAACAAGTTATTGCAACTTATATTAATCACTCTTGTTGGCCCGGGTGTTAGCGTGCAGGTGGTCTGAATGATGGAGGAAACCGGAGCACCTGTGGGAAAAAAAACCTTGGTCGGGCAGGTAACATCATACATTTTCACACAAGTGCGCTATCCACTGTGCCACCAGACCACCCATATATAGAAAAAGGTTTCTGCTTGGATTAAAATCTGCATTGGTCAGAAACAAAATACACACATGTATCCACGTGTTTCTTTTTTTCCCCTACCTACCTGGAAAAAAATCCTTCTTATCTGAAATATTTTTAATCCAAAATTAAGAAATTTGATTTAAGCTTAATCCATTTAGTAGAATCCACTTATTCAGAATCATTGAAATGCAGTCAAAGATTTTTTTTTTTACATTTTTAAATTTTAGAAATAGAATTTTCTGACAAATGACATACATCTATATATATAATAAATTGATATTATTTATTTGGAAATAAAATCTTTTGACTACCGACCTGCACTCATGATCAATATCTTATGGAATAGGAAACACATGTATAATTATATTTGGCCTTATCATTGCAAATATAAAAAAAAATCTTCAAGTAAGATTTCTTAATTTATTATTCTTTTTATTAGGACTTATGTATACATAATCAGTGTTTAAACTTGTTAGAACAGCAGTAAACTATTTCCATGAAAAAACCCACTGTAAGTCTATGAGAATCAATTACTTCATAGACCATGTTGTCTTTGAAGTCATTTATCATTCTGTGACAAGTTTTGTAGGGACTGAGGGAAAAATATTCAACAAAATTGCTTTCCTTCTTACTGTTACATGTATTTCATTTCCTGTTATCTATTGCTTAACGAAACAGTTAAATTTTCCTGGTCAAAGCCTGGTCTATAAAAATACTAAGTAGACCTATTCCGTCTTTGAATATTGCAGAGTTATCTGCTCTTGTGAGCAGGTATTGATTGTTACGTCATTTGTTTGTGAGAGTAACGTCATCAATTTCTGAGAAAACGACATAATTTTCTCACACAAACCAATGACGTAACAATCAATCCCTCTCACAAGAGAAGATAACTCTGCAATACGCAAAGACGGAATAAGAAGTCAAGATTACAAAGACCTATTTTGCAATGGTATGTAAATTGTAAATTCTGTGGCTGCAAAACATGTTATTTTTGTATTTCAAAATAGTCTGGCTGGAATCATTTTAGTATTGAAGTAGACCCAGAATGTAATCACAGATTTAATCCTGTTTGTTTATTTCCAGCCTATGCATTTGCTGAGTTGATTGACAATGCCTTAGCTGCAACATCGAACAATCTGGGAGCACGCTCCATTGAAATACGTCTGGTATGTTTGATTTTTTGTTCTGTGCGTGTCCGGTGAAGGCATTTTTTTCAGAGACCTCCACCACCGACCAAATATTAAAATGATTTAATATTGGGAATGGTGGTCAGCTTTGGTTTTACACCCACCACTTGAAATATATATTAATAATAATATACAACATTTGATATAGCGCCCTATCTAGATTTGGTTTTACACCCACCACTTGAAATATATATTAATAATAATATACAACATTTGATATAGCGCCCTATCTAGCTAACATAAGCGCTTTACAGTACAAAGATATACAATTAATACAATTAGCATATATATAAATACATGTGGCTCCCACGTCCCATATACTAACCTGACACCCTAGGCTAGTGAGTTCAGTGTCAGGGCTGTTGAACATTTTCATTATAGTACATGAGTCTACTAACCTAACACCCTAGGCTAGTAAGTTCAGTGTCGGGGCTGTTGAAAATTTTCATTATTTACTTTGAAGATATAGAATGGGGTAGAAGACATGTTCAAAATCTGCCTTCAGGCTAGTACTATAAAATTGTATATCCTTGCATTATTTGCAGAGATATCAGGTAGATAAAAAATTCATAGTGTTGTTCAGGGATGTAATTCTTCCTTTTGTAGGCGATGTTTTATTACTGTAAAGATGAAATATTTGTGGAAACTTTCCTGTTGTTTCACAGTCAGCTAAGAAACCTACTCCAACAATGTTAGAGGTTTTACACGGCGAAAAACTTTTGACAGGCGCCGCGTAACCTCTAACTGCCCATAGCTGATTTTCCCGATGCTGACTATCACATTTTCAAAGTTCGGATTAAGAAAGAGTATATCGTGTTTACATACATTTAAATGGTCAAAAGGGTCCAATAAATATTCCTTTCCATAAATCCATGATTATATGAGAAAAATTTCATGTCAAAGACATAAATAATGAGTTTTTCCTCATTCGAAGCGAAGCAGACAGCATTTGCCATGATTTTTCCGGTTAATACAAAAATGGATTACATGTAATGTTTCACAAGCGGAATACAAACAAACTCCGTATCATTTCGTTCCGTTTGAAATCCCCCCTGATATTTTGTATTAATCCAGAAGCCATGTTTTAAATGTAGGTCAGAGATGTGCTACAACGACATGGACATGTATTTTGAGTGTTCTATTCCGTAATATACTATATATTTGTGTCTGTGACATATATATGAGATCTATATTATATAAACCATGAGTAGACATCGTTGTCATGAACTGTTAACCACTTATGTGAGTTTTTCAAGCCGATTTTGTTCCGCCCGGATTTCGGGCGGAAACTGCATCAAAGAATTAGTGCTTCGGAAATGAGAGGTCGCAGTCGGCAAAATCATATCCGATTGAAAAAAGACCGACCAGCGGCCTCTCATGTTATGGGAGTACTAAGAAGCCCTGAGTACCTGTGAACTATAGTCTATCAAATTGTTCAAACTTTACATGGTTTGAAAAGTATTTCATTTGAAAGTCTTAACTAATAATTTTGCTTTTAAAATGTGTGAGCTTTATTATTTCACTTAATTTTCTTTATCCATGTAGTGTGTTCTTCATATTCTGAAACATAATTTTTGTATAAACCTTGCTTTCGTTAACAGCACTTTGACGACAGTAACCCCAGTAAGAACTGCGTCTATGTGATAGACAATGGGAAAGGCATGACGCCACGACAGCTCAACAACTGGGCCATCTACCGACTCTCCAAATTCATCCGCAAGGACAAGCGAGGCAAAGTGTACGTCATCAAAATTCTTCATTTTGTTTCAGTGATCTTGGTGCAGAAATAACTACATACTACATTAACACCACTAGACCTAGAAAATTTGGTTTGAAATTAAAGTTAATTAACACATCTGTCTGATACTTGCTTCATCTAATCATAAACCCGATACATGTTTGATTTCCTGGTCATTTTTTAAGCCCTACGAAAGACGGGACATATAATGTTATCACCTGGGCAGATGGTTGGGTGAGCGTGCATGGTGTCGGCTCAATATCTCCAGTAATTTACAACGGATAAACTTCAAACTCCTTAGGAAAATTAATTACCATGAAAGGTCTGAAAAGTTCGATAACCACCATTATCTGACTGAGTTATGCCCCCTTTATCAATTGCTGAATCATCGTCTGCTAGATATCTTTAAGTAGTTTTCAATTGCTTCAAACTTCATGAGAAGGTTATTTAATTTGAAAGCTCGGACAAGTTTGATAATCACTGTTATCCATCAGTAATATACAGAGTTATGCCCCTTTATTTATCAACTTGTGACAGGCATATTATGTAACCTTATTGAGGTTCAATCATTGGTAATATCTAAAACGTTTACATAAGTAGGCCCAGCATTTTAGATTCAGGTTTCCTACAGTAATCACAGTGTCCGTCCATCAATCTATCTGTTTGGGAAAACATTTATGACAAAAGNGGGGGGGGGGGGGGGGGGGGGGGGTATAACAATATGCGGTGAAATCCTCCTATTCTGTTGGTCTGTATTTGTTCATACTTAATGGTAAATCGTACCCGTCTGATAACATAAAGTGTGTAATGTGTTACTATTAACCATATTCTGGAATGAGAAACGATTGCTGTGGTTTCCACTGTGAAATTAAGGGGGAATTATATACAGCCAGGCACAAGTTCTAGTTGTCCAGGTATGAATAAAATGGGGAGTGAGACAGAGGCATATAAAACTGGTAACATATGGATGGTCAGGTTTAACACGCTTTTTCACATTAGACCAGAGGTTCTAGTGGCAAAGAAGAAAGGTAAAAAATAAAATTAAGTGAAGGGGTCACAAAAAAAGCCCCCCCCCATTTATTTCTGGATTAGCCCCTATACATTTTAAAATCTGCAAAACTAATACTGTAGATACTGTATGCCAAGAACTTTTCGCTGTGGTTTTATTTTCGTCTCGTATAACGAGGGTGAATTTTATCATTACGGGGATCATTATTAAACGACATGATATACATAGTAACTAAATGTATAGGGCAAAATTTGAATTTGGACTCTAATTTGCCGGCGATGGGATAAGTTTGACCAGGCGAAGTTTTTCCTGTATACAGTATCTAATGATAAAATCTGATTTTACGCCTTTACATAAAACTTTTTCTGTTCGCATTCTATATTGTCTTTTTATTGGTTGCAGACTCTCCTGGAGGTGAAAAATGTTTTCTCGTTATTTAGTTTAGTGTTAATGTTACCTTCTAACATAGAGTAATTATTAGTATGCAATACATATATAATATATACTGGTACCTAATGTATGCACCATATATCATATGGCAGTTCAACTGGCTCCTTGTATTCTATTCCGTCTTTTTGTATTGTAGAGTTATCTGCTCTTGTGAGCAGGTATTGATTGTTACGTCATTAGTTTGTGTGAGAAAATGACATAGTTTTTCTCAAAAATGTATGACGTTACTCTCACAAACAAATGACGTAACAATCAATACCTGCTCACAAGAGCAGATAACTCTGCAATACGAAAAGACGGAATAAACCCTATTCTATTAACTTCTTTTGTAGTCTAAATTAGTGTCCTGCATTAATAATACCATCCCGGAAATCCAAGGGTTCCATTTTCATTACATACTGTAAACTGGGTAATTCCATGCAGTTTATTTTTTCGCCTTATTATCCTTACAGCGAATATAAGTCAACAATATTAACCCTTTCACCCCTAGTTTACTTTAGTAGACTCCGCTATACATTTATCTGTATGAGTCCACTCTGATCTACAGTGGTGAAAGGGTTAACATAGTTAAATGTAAAGGGGGAATAACACTGGACAAATTTGGATTTCACAGACGAAAGGCGAAAGTTTGAATTGGCGAAACATTTCTTGGTATACAGTTTATCTTCTGTGCATCCCTGGAATATGTCATTGAATTGGATGATACAGAAAGACTTATCTGACAACTTTGATGGAATTCGAACAAATTCCGTGGTATTATAAAGTTTAGTTAAATCGACAGGCTTTGAAGAAGTGTGTAACTCATCTCTAATCTTGAAAGAACAGTTATCAGCCTAGCGAACAGTTATCAGCCTAGCAATTGGTCAGATTTAATTTTGTATGTCTGAAACCAATCATAAAGCTTATCATGAACCTACAATTCTATCATGACATATTGCAGAGAAGATGTGTGTAGAGAGGGGACCCAACTTATCTGTTCATTAATCATTATCAACATCACCTATTACTGGAAATAATTTCCTTACTGTTCATCACTACAAATACCAATTTCCAGGTCCAAGGAATGCAAAACATCTCTATGAAACTAAAGAAATACACTGAACACTTATTCTGACTCTCTTATAAATATCTGAATTCATCTTCAATAGTCAACCAAGTTTACTGTAAAGAGTGACTAAATTTTGCGGCTAAATTCTGGAACATGTTAGATGAAAATAAAGCAAGACTGGCTTTTTAGCAGTTGATAATTTGTGGAATGTGGTGTTAGAATGATTTGTTAACATAAGATTTTCTAGATTATATAGTGTAACAAGTTGATGTGGGGAAAATATCAACTTTCCTTCATGATGTATGGCTTAAATGTGTATTTTTCAAAAATTCTACACGATAAAGGACTTGAAATGTACTTACATTTTAGGTACAAAATGTATTGTATTTTGTATTATTAACCTCTTTTTTCTGCTTTCTAATGATGCATGCAGAAATTCTCCTGATTTGCAAAATATTTCAATACATCTACAATTTAATTCCTTGTTTTCTATGTTATATAAGCTTTATTTATTTTACAACAATTATACAACGTATATTAATCACATGCTGAGGGTCATAATGTGGGAGGAAACTGGAGTACCCAGAGAAATCCTACAGGGTTGGGTAGGTGACCTCATACCTTTTCATGTCCGATCAGGGAATCGAACCCTGGTCGCCTTGGTGAAAGGCGAGTGCGTTATCCATTGCGCCACCCGATCACCCACTGTTTTCTATAACATTTGGACATGCACCTAGAGGTGGGTGAAGGGAGGGGTTCATACGAACTAGGAAGCAATACATTAAAACATTCCAAAACCTTCAAAAGTCTAATTCGTTATACATGTAGCTGTTGACAGAAAACTAGCAAGTCCCAAATGGCAGAGAACACTGACAAATTGCTGGAAGTCTGCTCTTGTACATGTAGATTACACTGATATATATCCCACAGCATACATTTAGAGTAAACCTTTCATATCGTTAACCCCAGTGCAATACATTTTATTTCTATAAACATTCTGGCAGTTTAGAAATGATAAAAATGTGTGTTTTTTCTGTTTCATATTTGTCAGATGTAGTATTTCTGATGGGCTCGATTTTGGGGGAATCAATTCTTTTACATTTAACCTTTCAAATTTCTGTTGAAAACCTGAAACGTGTTTTTGTCCTTATTTGTTATTTAACCGTAGAATATATTTAACTTTCAGTTTATTGTTATTAGAAAATTCAGATTTTTGTTTGTTGCTGTTGTATTTTGGTTCAACACTCCATCAATGTATATGTATGTAGGTCACTGTGACCTTTATTTCATACAATCTATTTCATACAATCTATTTCATACAATCTATTTCATACAATCCTAAACTTGGTAAAACTTTGTGTTAAAATTTCAAATTCAATTATTTGAGGAAAATTTGTCAGAGGTTTATCAGGGCACATTCCAAATTGAAAAATTGTAGATTTTCCCAATTTGCCCCTTTAAAATTACCAATGGAGAAACAAACAAAAAACTGCATCAATATATATAAATTCCTCACACTTGACCGAGTTCTCAGATCTAGAATACAAAACAAGCAGGAAGGACAAGATCATTATTTATGTTCTCATAAAGATGGACTTAAATGAAATTGAATAGTCCAAATTCATATGCTGTTGGCATTTTCTAAATTTATCTCAGGGTCCGTTTCCAAAAAAAACCCTGATAAACACCTGTTTGTGTTAACATTTTACTTCCATTTCTTTGGTTAGACTTTTTTTGGTTAGCTCCACATTTACTTCAAACCAGGCCGAGGAACATACATATGCTTTACTTTCATTTTCAGATAAAGGGTCACTTATAAATAGAATATAGGTGAAGTAGATGTAACTGTTTGGTTGCATCTTCAGAAGCTCGCCTCATCCAAAGTCTACGTGAAATATCATGTACATTTTGTACGCTATGGTGTGTTGTCCATTTATCAACTTCTCTTTAAAAATCTGCTTCTAATCCTTATCAACCTTGTGAATTTTGACTGAAAGTGTTCCGGGGGAAAAAAGTGTGGTGTCCAATGTTTTATAAAAAGGGGATGTTTGGTTCAGGAGGCTTTGAATTTTTTTTTCCTTTTCCTGACCAGTTGGCATAACTTAAATAAAAAATAATTAACAAAGCATACTTGGAACCGTGTAATCAAATGCCATTAAGGAACGTTATTGTCTTTCTTGGCCCAAAATGAGAAATATTAACAAAATTAATAAATGAGGATAGTTTGCCATGATTGCTTACATTTCTAAGTAAGTGATACAGGTCCTCTGGGGCTCTTGTTTATTAAAATGAATCCTTGGACTATTGCAGAAGTGTCGGTGAAGAGGATGATGATAAAAAACAGGCTCAGAGTTCAGCATACACCCCACTCTCCCTCAACAGCGATATCTCCTACTTTGGTGTTGGAGGAAAGCAGGCCATCTTCTTCATAGGAAACTCAACCAGGGTAAGGATTCTCACCGGAAACTGTTTTCATGATATAAATATCTCACCATTAACTCACCGTTGTCAATGTTATATTATTAGTCTACGACTACTACTATTGACGGATCTACTGGTGTTACTGGTACACACTGCCAGTCTGTACATCCCGCTCTGTAGCATGTGGGGCTGAATTTGCCTGTGTGTTCCTTCCATGCATAGTTCAGTCTTGATTTAAAAGAGTTCAATAATGGAGCGTTTACAACTTCAGGTGTTAGATTGTTCCAGAGTTCAGTCACACGGTTTGAAAAAGTGATTCCTCTTAGTTTGTACAGGTTTACCATGTCCACTCTTTCCCCTCTGTATTCTTATGATGAAATTCCTAATTTCCTCAAATGTTAATAGAAGGAAAATAGGAAACCCAACCAGGGTTAATAATCTGGCTTTGAACTGTTTAAATTCAACCTGGTTGAGGAAACTGGCCAGGAACTGTTTTCATTATATAGATTTTAGAAAGAAAATAGAAAGGTTGACAAGGGTAGCAAATCTGGCCGTGAAATTGCATTCTCAACCAGGGTAAGGAATTGGCCAGGAACCATTTTCATGATATACTTAATAGAAAGAAAAAGGAAAGATGACCAGGATAACATAACTGGCGAGGAAGAATTTGGCAACAAAATTTGAAGCTGAACCATGTTAATGAATCATATGGCAGACATATGTACAACTTCATGGTACACTTAAATAAACTTACAATTAAGTAAAGAGAACTGATAAGTCTTTTATTTGTGTCATTTTGTAGATGATTACAAAACCCATTGAGTCAAAGGATGTACACGAACTTACTATATCAAAGGAAGAGTTTCAGATGAAAGAGAAAAACCAGGAGGCCATATACAGTGGTTATATCCGGAACAGGAAGGTAATGTATTATAGTGATTTTGTCGGATTTTTTAGGACCCCAACCCGGAGATGCAGGTGCCGTATAGAAACCAATGTATCAGTCCACACTCTAGTTTCCCGGGATTATATAAAAAAAAAAAATTGACATCATGATACACTGTGATGTAAAGATGTGACAAAAGGGTTCAAAAAAGTTCCTAAGGTCAAGGTCGCGCTTAATAAAAATAGATACGGGGTGGGGATAGGGGGATGTTTCAGTCCCTTTCTCCGAATCCAAAAGTCTAATCTTTTTGAAATTTTATAAAATGATGCATTATGATATATAGATGTGCAATAGGGGGTTTGAAAGTTTAAAAGTCCAGTGCAAGGTATATAATTACTGCTACTAAACATATACCATGTGAGGTTATGGTTAGTCACATGGCGCGGCCCTTGCTGACCTGTCACTGTTCTAGTTTGAACATGATGTTTGAATTGTTGATGAGTTCCATTACTAAAAGATACGTATACAGGAGTAGGTTGTTGGCTAGTCTTACAGGAAAAACACAAGTACAGGGCCTGAACTCATGAAACTATTCTAATGCTGTGCTCAGAACAACTTGATTGTAACTTACATGAATCATGTGACACAGCCAAAAATTCAAATCTTTAAAAACATTATTTTGGTATAAGTCTTCAGAATTCTTTATTATGTGAATAGAAATTATATGCTCTTACAGCCTGGAGACAGTTCTCACATTTCTATACTCTTACAGCCTGGAGACAGTTCTCACATAGCTGCGGAGGACGAGATTCTAGGGAAGGTGATTGAGGAAGAGAAGGAACGAGAACACTTCACTGTGGTCGAGATTCACGGCATCAACCAACAGCATATGTCCTATCTCAAACTACACATGAAACAGTGGACAAGGCAGCTCGCGTAAGGAGTTTCTTCTGACAGAGTGTACAATTTATACAAGTGCCCGAGGCCAACAGATTTAATTTCGGGACTAGTGTAAATTTTCAGTATTAGCTATGAAAATATAGGTCGGGATTGTGGAATTTTTCAAAATCTGGCTGTGGCTACTGCTGTATATAATACACCTGTCAGCTGGTCAACCAATAATTGATTATAATATTTGTTGAAATGAAAATAGTTACAAATTCATGTAGATTGATGAAGTAAGTTAAATGAGAAAAGAATTTCCTGACAGTTATGATTAAGTATTATTTGGAATTTATTGAATGTTTTGAAAAATTTCATTTCATTATGCAAGTAATTGAGGTGTGGAAAATAAATGATTTCTCCCATTTCTGTATGTGTAAGATAGAGCTGTCCAGGATTTAAAAAGGGATGTAAGAAATTTCTAGGCTTTATGTGACGTGACGACACTATGGCTCAACAATGACGTGTTGTCACAAATTTTGAAAACTGGTGCCGCAATGCAGAAAAGGCGACATGATGAAACTAAAACCTTTTACGTTATATTTACCGTACACATTACATAGATGAAATATTTTTTTCTGCACAAACTCAAATGTTTTATTTCATTGCATAACAATCAGATTCTCCACCATCTTAAAATCTGCCAAATTCTGCGGTCCTGGAGGTGTTTGATTTCAATAGAGAACACTGTATTCACCAAAAAAATATTCTAGACTAAAGGATCCTTCATGTTAAACTTTTTGGCAGGAGACATTCTTGCTTTGTTGTATTAACTCATTCACCCTTGAAATTTCATCATTCATAATGAACTATTCCAACCTTTGAATTGGAAGAGTTTGAATGTGTCTTCAGGGATAAATGAGTTAAATCAAGGCCCGATGTTATTTTTACAGCCATATATACCATTACTACATTCACGGTCCACGGGGAAATATCGACGTAGAGGAAGTCAACTCTGGACGAATACCCAGTCCCTTCAAAAACATCGACATTGAGGTAAGTCTCACAAAAACATGTTACAGTTAACTTATCACCCCTGAACTTTCATAGTGAACTATTTCAACCTTTGAATTGGAAGAGTTCAAATGTGTCTTCAGGGGTGAATGAATTAAGTATCCCACATGTGTGGAGATACAGAAGAAAGGATTGTAGTTGGAAAGTGTCTCATATGAAGAATTGAGTGACCCAATACCTGCCTGATGTGGACGGGCAGGTGACCCAATACCTGCCTGATGTGGACGGGCAGGTGACCCAATCCCTGCCTGATGTGGACGGACAGGTGACCCAATCCCTGCCTGATGTGGTCGGGCAGGTGACCCAATCCCTGCCTGATGTGGACGGACAGGTGACCCAATACCTGCCTGATGTGGTCGGGTAGGTGACCCAATACCTGCCTGATGTGGTCGGGGAGGTGACCCAATACCTGCCTGATGTGGTCGGACAGGTGACCCAATACCTGCCTGATGTGGTCGGGTAGGTGACCCAATACCTGCCTGATGTGGTCGGGGAGGTGACCCAATACCTGCCTGATGAGGTCGGGCATATGACCCAATACCTGCCTGATGTGGTCGGGCAGGTGACCCAATACCTGCCTGATCACATGTAAAATGCAATTTCAGTTCATGTTCATGTTTCATACACTTTTACATCTTTGTCAGTGTAATTACATGTATTTTAACCTTAATTTGTTTGGTTTTGGAAAAATAAGAAGTACTTACAGCTTTTTTGTGATTTTGAATTATATGTATATATATTGGTCCAGATACCTCTAATTAAGTTCCCAGACTTTCACTGCAGGTGATTGCTAAGTAAAATGCAGGTCATTGAAGGTAACAACATTTTTGATCATTTAGTTGTAAATATGTGAGCGTTACGACACCCAAATGCAGGTTGAGCTGCACAATTCTGGGTCACTTGGCAGGTCAGAGTCTTAAAGGTGCTTTATTTCCTGATCAGTTCAGCATAAATTATATAAATTGAAAATAATGTCCATTGAGGATGTATTGATAAGTAAATCATAAGACCAAATTCCATTTCTAGGTGAAGCTATTTACAAAGGGCCATCCCCACCCTCGCGTTGTGAATCTACGGGATGTGGACGACGACATGCAGACTCAGTTCCTACGCACCGCAGCCAATACGTTTGAGTTCAAGGCCAGTGTGGAGGGGTCAGGGGTCGTGGAGGGGGTACTGAGGTATCACCCCTTCCTGTATGACCGAGAGACTTATCCCTCTGACGCCAATGATCCCAGAAGTAAGAAATCTTTGGTGAATGGACCATTTGTTACTCTTGGTCCCGATATTTCGGCCTTCTGACCGCAAAAAGGTATTTCCTCCACTTCTGAAGATACAAGATGGATGTAACTTGAGTCCATCATTGAATTTCGCCTTGAAGAAGGTCAGGAGGCAGAAAGAATGGGACTGAGAGTGACAATTGTTTTATCAGTTCCCTACTTAATTTGGGCCCAAATTATGTTGCTGTATTTAGTTGGAATAGTTCTCGGCTTTTTGCTGCTTATGCATCTTATTTGATAAACTAAAATGTATGATTGGAGATATATTGCCTGAATATATGCAGGCTTGGTAATACTTGAGATTGGAGATATATTGCCTGTATATATGCAGGCTTGGTAATACATGAGATCGGAGATATGTTGCCTGTGTATATGCAGGCTTGGTAATACTTGAGATTGGAGATATATTGCCTGTATATATGCAGGCTTGGAAATACATGAGATCGGAGATATGTTGCCTGTATATATGCAGGCTTGGGTATACATGAGATCGGAGATATATTACCTGTATATATGCAGGCTTGGTAATACTTGAGATCGGAGATATATTGCCTGTATATATGCAGGCTTGGTAATATATGAGATCCCTTGGATTTGAAAGTAGAATGTAATTGAAAAACCCCTTTAAACAGTGACAGCTGATTGTACAGTTTTGTTTAAATACTTGTTGTTACTTTTACTAGTTGAACCTGAAGCATTTGATGACCATGACTATGCCATCAACGACCGCCCAGCTAGAGGGAGACGCCCCGTGTTTGAGTGTTACTGGAACGGCAGACTCATCCCCTACACTTTTGTAGAGAAGTATGGATCAGAGAAACCTTCATTATCTGGAATTATTTTTTAAAGTAGTTAGATATACAAATACCAGTATGAGGTAGATAGATTTGGGATAAGCAAAACTAGGTCATACTACATGTCTGTATCTATTAAAATTTGGACAATTAACTGTTTCTAGTTAAATATACAAATACGAGTATGAGGTAGATAGATTTGGGATAAGCAAAACTAGGTCATACTACATGTCTGTAACTATTAAAATTTGGACAATTAACTGTTTCTACATTTTTTACAAAATGGGACCTCGAGAGCCATAACATTTATACTGTGAGAAAACTAGTTCCCTAGAGACTAGACAATAACTATACTGTACGCAAAAAAAAAACAAGCTATAAAAACAGGATTCTGAGAACCACAACTGGTCTCTTGTAGGATGGCAGCTGATGTGTTACGCGATGTAAACTTTTGAACAGTTTCTTTCTTTCATTATCATGTAATGGTTATAAATGCATCACATTTCTGCTGATTTTAGAAATTTGATAAGATGCTGTCTAGAAAATCATTTAAAATTTACAAATATGTTATGTTGGTGTTGAATTTATTTCAAGTTTTGACTGGTGTGCCGAGCCGAAGAAGAGTAGGACTTTACCATTGGAATGTTACAACAGGTGAGACACAATATCTTTTTAAATGACCCCCACACTTGGCTATTGTTCTCAAATACACTGGTAAGATTGAACCAGTTTGATGTCAAAAACCGTGCAGGTTCAGGAAAGAAGAGGCCTGATGGGCCGCTTTCGTTTATTGCGATCCAAATGGTTGAACCGGTCGGACCACAGTTTTACGTTTATGAAATAAGGTAGGACCTAGTGTTCTAACGATGCTTTCAGACGAGCCTTGACAAAGCCTTGCAAGGCCTGCATAAACATTTGCAGGTCCGCCAGGGTTTATACCCGAAAATGTTACTTTAAAAAACAGACAAACAGGTTGTTCCGCATAAATGAACATGCCCCTGTTGTATCCCATTGCACTTGTGTATGAGGTGACTAATCTCAAAAGCAATTTCAGAAATCAAAACCCTTTTTTTCTGAGATTTGAAGGCTGAAAGCAAATGTCAAAAAGACAAATGCAAGAGGCAAATCTCTTTTTTGGGAGTCAAAAAGATACTCCAAAGGGTCTACTGACAGCCTGGTCTATTTACCAGTGACCTGGAGGATGTACGGTATACAGGAAAACTTTCGCCCAGTCAAACATTCGCCTTTCTCCCATGAAATCAATTTTTACCCAGTATAATTTTCGCCTTTCATATTTAATTACTATGTACTATGGGCGGATTGGTCGAGTGGTTAACACTCAAGCCTTACAAGCAGGCAGCCGTGGTTCGATCCCCGAAGTCGATGTACACATGGAATATTCAGAGAAAGTGTTTTTCTCCTGCCACACAACTCCAACAACCCATGTGGTGTATAAAATGGTCTGGGGTAGGTGTTGCGGTATCTGTGTTGTAGCATTCAAGTGAGATGGCACTATAAATGATATCGTTGGAATCACGGTCCCACTACAAACAGAACATAATACATCTCCAGCACACACACAGGCATACACACATAGGGAGATATTAGCCAGGTGGCATAGGACTAGTAGTTAGCGCCTGATAAGGCAGCTCCTGCGAATTCCTCATTATTGTATTGATGAATATATATGCTAATTGTATTGACTGTATACAATTGTATATCTATGTACTGTTAAGCGCTTTAGAGTGGCTTATGTTGGCTAGATAGGGCGCCATATCAAATGATGTATATTTATTTATTTATTTATGTATATTTTGCTGTTTACTTATGTTCGCTGTTAAGATAAATTTGCCCTCAACACTCAGGACGAAAATGGCGAAAAATTAAACTGAAGCGAAACTCGGTATACAGTACCGATTTCTGTCTATATTTTTCTAAATTTCAGGTGTGTTGTATACAAATGACTATTTCCAGGTGAGCACAAACAAGCTCACTTTCATTGACTTGGAAATGTAGCGAAAATTACCAGTTACAGTACTGATTTCTGTCTATATTTTTCAGAATTTCAGGTGTGTTGTTTACAAATGACCATTTCCAGGTGAGCACAAACAAGCTCACTTTCATCGATTTGGAAATGAGGTTACGAGAGAAGAACACGGTGTATTCACATCTTGTCAATGGACAGGTAAGGAGAGACAGACAAAAATTTGATATCCAGGGTAATTTTTCATGGCAGTCAGGGTGAAACACTAACTATATTTGAATGGTACTCCACAAGACTATTATGATTCTATCTACGTCATATTCATTACTAGCTTTAAAATATCAACTACGATTAAATATGAAAATCACGCAGCATATGTATCCTGCAATAAGCCCAGGGGGGCCAGTACATCAACTCAAAGTAGTGGGTGGGCTTATAGCAGGACGATGAAATAGCTTCGGTTAATATTTCTACTCAACTATTTGACATGGAGGGGCTTATTATCAGGCATATTGCTGTATAAATAGGTAATTCCTTACCGAGGGCTGTTACAGAAATAAATACATTGGGTGAGGAAGGCCCTTTTTGTAATCGCTAATACCCATCATTTATTTTTCAATCCCATTACACATGTGTTTGATCAGTTAATGATGGAGATGGGGGGCAGGAAGGCACCTTTTTGTGAACTGCATTGTCTAAACAAAAATATCAAGTTTTGGCCCATTATACAAATCAAATGTTGAGTTAGCTTTGACATCAACCCTATATTAATTAAAGTGTTCCCTGTGATCCATGTATTCCTATATAGTACCAGAGTTTCCAGAGTACATGTACAGATGTTACGGAAACCTTGTAGTACAAAGCATTATGAATAAGAGTACAAATTCTCATTCTTCTATTTATTTATTCATCTTTTCAGGAGAAGAGAACGGCAATAGATCGTGAGTTTCTGACTTGGATTAAGGAATGCCACGATCAGAGTGACAAACAGATCCGCTTCTCACATTTCAAAGGTGTTGTGACCCGCCATGACTTGCCCAAACACAAACAATATCCCTGGTCAGTGTACGAACAAGTGGACTGGGATGGCAAGGCCTTCAAAAAAGGTCAACTGGTAAGGGTCAAGCTTCAGCCATGTTTGATATTGCATTCTGGGGCACATCATCCTGAAATTCCAGAGGATATGCTTACTGGTATTCTCTGCACCTCTGAAATATGTCACGACAAATCGAAGGAACATTAAGCTAATTGATTGGTTTCAGGCATAAAACATGACCAATTGTTGCGCTGATACCTGTCCTTTAATGATTACAGAGGAGTGACCTTCGACTTCAAAGCCACTCAATTTTACGGCTATGCTGGTGTGCAATTCTTTTTGACGAACATCACAGGATCAAACTAGCAAATCAACTGTTATTATCCACAAGGTGTGCGCATACAGATCTAAAAGTTGTGTCAACCGGAAAGATTGAAAGACTGAAACTATTTCGTATTTATGTCCAATTCCCAAAATTTGCAGTTTTAACCCTGAACATTTCCTTCCCAATTGGTCGTTATTTTCATTCCAAAATGAGACAAAAAGGCCCCATCCCAAATGGAGAAAAAAAACAATGATCTGGGAATGAAATTTTTGACCGTAGAATTTCTAGGCATGTTAAAATAATCCTTTTAAGTTACAAGTTACAGTGAGATCTGCTGTGTTTTAGGTGAGGATACAACGAACTGTGCCGATGTTGCTAGGTACCATCAAACGTTTCCTGCTGTACGGCGAGAATGAAGGCGACGAATACGCGACAGGTGGTGACATTGAGGTCAGTCAGGAGCCGAAGTCTATGTACGACGAGGAGAAAATTGTGCCCCTGTCCAAGCTTGATCGCACCTGTTCCTCGCAGTCTGTCCGCAGGCACATTGACGAGGAGGAGGCAAAGTAGGTCACTGTTTCTCCCATCAACCACTATGCATTATCTACATTAAGTCCTTGCATCAAAGATGCAGGTGCTCTATAGTAATTCTGGTGTCCGTCCACACTTTAAAACAGTTTCATTGATTATCCTAAAACTATGGTGTATTTGGAAGCCTTCCAATAAAATCCTTATTAGCCCCGTATTTTTGCCCGTTCTCAATCAGTTAATATGTATANGGGGGGAAACTATAGTATTGCGCCGTGTCCATCCGTCCTTCTGCTATCTTGTCGGGGCTCTATCTCCTACACTACTTGTCACTGGAACTTCATACTTGAGGTATGGGTTCACCTTGGTGAGGCGGTGTGTCGTATATCAAATGTAGGTCACTCTGACCTACATTTTGACCTTTGACCTACATCAAAGAAAAAGTTTGTCCAGGTTCAATCTCCTACACTACTTGTCACTGGAACTTCATACTTGGTGTACGGGTTCACCTTGGTGAGGCAGTGTGTCGTGTATTAAAAGTAGGTCACTCTGACCTACATTTTGACCTTTGACTTGCATCAAAGAAAAAGTTTGTTCAGGCTCTATCTCCTACACTTCTAGTTACTGGAACTTCTATTCACATTTATACCACCAAATGCAATCAAATAATGAAACGCTGTAGAATACATAGTGTCACCAGATGCAATTTAATAATAAAACGGTACCATCACTAACCAGTAAACATCCACCAGATTTATTTGCAATAGTAGCACTGACACTATTCCTTATTGAATACGGTGGGTCTGTCAAACATTCATATATAGAATTAGTTCCTGCACGAATTTATCATCTGCGCATTTCACATTCCTCATTATGTAGGGCGACAAAGACAAAAAAAAGTTGCAGCGAAAATTTACCGTTATACAGTCTATTGTCATTATACATTGATTGGATTTTTCTAATATTGTTAAACCTGCTTCAGTCCAATTCCTTAATTTTTAAATACAAGGTCTTTTTAGTGTTTTTAAGTGATTTTTGTACTGATTATATGGAGTTATTTTGGCCCATCATTGTAGATTACCGTCTACTCTGATTGTAAACTGGCCAGAGGGATACGAAGTGAAGCAGAATGAGAAAAGGCCGGCAGGGAAAACAGTGGGTAAGTTGTCAGACAAGTTTTTCAACTCTAGAGGAACTGGACTGGGTCCAACTGGCAACTAAATAACTCAATTGGAAGAGTGTCCGTCTCGAGTTCAACGGGTATGGGGTTCGAAACTTGGTCTGGCAGTGCATATTTCCATGTCAATTGTTGCAATGCTGTTTGTTCGAGGCCTAGGTAAGGCAGTCTCCAGGTACTGGCCACAGGTTGGTGGTTTTTCTCCTGGTACTCTTGTTTCCTCCACCACCAAAACCTGCTACATGTTTAAATGACTATGGGTTGTTAATAAGGCGTGAAAATCACACCTAATCCCCTGATTCAATCTACTTAAATTTTTGACCAAAATATACCAATCTCCCTCGAAACTCCCTCATTCAAGTCCAAACTCACACAAACTCATAATCTATACATCCTGTGGTTAACTGCACTCTTAAGTTACTGCAGGGTGTGTGTAATGCTCATAACAGGTGTGTCTGAATCAAATGAATGCTTTTTGGAGTTATTTTGATACAAAAGAAGGAAAAGATTTCAGTACATTTCACACACTTTCTCCCTCATTGGAAATGTGGAATGACAGAGATCTCCCTCATTGGAGGTTTCAGAGGTTGACACCTAGGATTTACCAGCAGTACCTTGTTTTAATGGTAAAATATATTATTTTCAGGTGACATCAAAGTCCAGATAGCTAACAAGAAAGGCGAACTGATCAGCAAGCTGCCTGGGACAGCTGCTGTGTCCAAGAAGCTCCTGGTCGAACTCAAGGTTGTGTGGCATTGTAAGTGTAGCATCTACGTATACCACAAAACACTTTAATAAGAAATGCAAATGAAGTTAAAAAAAAATACATTTAGGAGTGGGACGACTGGTTTGCCCGTTGTCAGTGTAATGTGACCGGGTGGGGTGTCCTGCTGGGTGTCTTCATCTGTATGTTTCAGTGAGGTAGCACTATAAAGTCGGCATCAGTTCTGCGCTATCACAAGGAGACAAACACGAATATATTGCAGCCTCCCAAAATACACACGCATAAGTATACACTACACGCATACACACACATGCATCTTGCACACAGGGGAGGCCGTCCTTAAATGACCACAATCTTTTGTGTTTAACAGCTAGCAGTGGCGATGTTTTCTATGTAAAATTGTCACAATCTTTTGTGTTTAACAGCTAGCAGTGGCGATGTTTTCTATGTAAAATTGTCACAATCTTTTGTGTTTAACAGCTGGCAGTGGCGATGAAATCATGGTATCCCACATCAGTCAACACGGCAAGAACTGGCCGTACTGGTTCAGGAAGATGGGTATGTACCTCGGCATCAGATAACTCATTCTCCCACCACTAACAGGTGTGTCTTCCGTTTCAGCCGGTAAAGATCAGCTTCACGCCTTGTCACCCACTAGGGGGGAGATAGCCTCGTGCCGATTAGCACGTGTTCAATTGTGACGTCATTAAGATGTGTCTCACCAGTATGACGTCATCCAAAGCGAATGACGGCATTTATACCCCACAAGTGTTTTTGTTTACAAACAGACTACTGTCGGTGGAGTTGTGACTGAAATAATAGGACGTGAGAAAAACAATCAAACCCTCCCTACCTTGAGGGTGTCTCACCCTCAATGTAGGGGAAGATTCTATTAATCTCAGACCTGGTGGACCCTTACATCTACATACTAATGATTTGATACGGAGAACACTTCTCCAGCCAGAGCTATTAGAAGATCTGTTAAAAACACTAACAAGTAACTCAAATGTCATTTTAGTATCGGATCTAGATGTCTTAAACTGACAACTTTCTTTTTTTTGGATATCCCAGCTTTAATCACATTGTTTCTTCGGCAAGTAGATTTGAACAGTTACTAAGCCAGACTTTTTCACCATTTATTTCGACTGAATTTTTGAAATTGTTAACATTTTATTGCAGAGAACATAAAGAATCTGGGAGCCCATACTTTATCATTACAAGTGGTACTGAATGAGAGTGGAGCAAACACCTACGCTGGCAAGCCACTACCCTCACACAAGATCAAGTTTCATGTCACTGGTAAGATCACTCAGACGTTTGATTGTCAATATCACTTAAGTGTTTGAAAGTGTTTTGGGGTGGCCGGGTGGCGCAATGGATAACACACTTAATTTTCACAAAGGCAACCAGGGTTCAATTCCCCGCTCACATGTAAAAAGGTATAGGGTTCACCTGCCCGACCACATGGGTTTTCTCCAGGTACTCCAGTTTCCTACCACATGAAGTGTACGTTAATATCTTGGCCAATAAGAGTGATTGATATAAGTTGAAATAACATTTTTTTCAGAATTGTTTTAAAATAAATAAAGTTTATATAAATAAAAGTGTTTGAATATTACTGGTAAGATCAAGGTGACTGGAAAGTTCCATGTCACTTTGAGGTCACTGAAGCATATGAGTGTAACGTGTCTTTTTGACTGTCATGCCCCAATAGTGTGAAGTTAAACATCCTTAGATTATATTCAAGATCAAAGATTGATAAATCTGATAAATTTGCCCTCTCGACAGAGGTAAAAAAAAAGGCGAAAGATAAACTGGGGTGAAAATTTCCCAGTATACAGTTTATCATTTCTCTTACAACATACCTCATCAAAGATATCTCTGTATTCTTTGTATTCTAATACAGGGACACTGTTCCTTTTATGTAATGAAACAAAAGAAGACGGAAATATTTTCAGTCAGGTTGTATGTCTGGCGCTGTATGTTTAGTCACACATTTTAAGGAATTCTTTTAAATTCTACTTTGTGAATTAAGAAAGTGAATTTCTGCAACATTTTAAAAATGATATAAAAGAAGCACACTTGGATTTTATGTGATTTTCTTTGTTTTTGAATACTTTAAACCAGGAATTTTTGTGCAGTTTATCTTATGCCTTTTTGCCTTCTTCAATTAACACATTCACCCCTGAAGTTTCATCATAAACTATTCCATCCTTTGAATTGGAAGAGTTCAAAAGTGTCTTCAGGGGTGAATCCATTAAGCATTAGCAACCTGAAACATAATTTCATTACTACTCCTATAACCTATTTTGATGTTATATAAATATGAAATATTTGTAGGAAAGGAAATGTGATTCTAAAATAATCCTGTTACTAACTTCTCTGATCTCAACACACAGAGGCGGAGCCGGAGAAGTTCACAGTGGGGATGTTAGACGGTCCGTTCAGAGTTGGAATTCCATTCCAGATTCCCCTGGAGTTTCAGGACGAGTTCAACAACCACAGCAAACCTTCCATCAAGTTTACCCCGCAACTGGAGGCCAGGTACTGTGCTAGTTTATATGTCCGCAAGGTTTCACAGAAACCAAGGAGTCCATAATACAGCACCAAAGTTACTTTAGCTATTTATTGTGTAACCATTGTTGTTTTGTCAACAGATTTGTTGTCATTGGTCCACTGACTTCATTTCTGAACAGAATTTTATCATATTTTATGCAAATGTCAAAATTACTTCATATTTCAGGGCAAAAAGATAAAAGTCACTGTTAGTACTTATAGAAAATAGTTAAAATGTGAAATTAAGCTTGTGTGGAGCACACTTATTAGCATTGTATCTTATCTAAACAGTGGCATTGTATCTTATCTAAACAGTGGGCTGGAGCTAAACTACGAGTCAACACAGGTGAAAGGTTTTAACCTGATCATCAAGGGGATCGTGGCCAAAGGAACTGTGGCAGGCAGTGCTGGAAAGGTAGAAACATTTATCTTATTGATGAATTATGGTTAAAGGTCCATTTCTCATAGACGGTAATGCATAGGTGATTTTATTTAGGCCACGAGATGCAGGTTTATTTTTGAAATTTGAAATGGTGGTAAACTAAAATATATAGATGTGCAATAGGGGTGTGAAAGTATCTAAGGTCAAGGTCACTGTTACCAAAAATAGACCATGGGGAATACAGTCAGGTATATGGTGGGGCTCTTGCTTATCAATCAGTGTTTTAATCGTTTTGTTGATAATTATAGTTTTGGACAGATCATATACCAGTGAGTTGGTAACACAATACATTTCACCTAACATCATGTCAATTTCGCTTAATTTCACTTAATGTCACACCTGGACGCTTTATGTAAACAACGTCACGACCTAACTGACCATTTCACGCATGGCTTTCACACACATGTATACTACTGCTTATTGACTTACCCTGTGTAACTCTTTGACGAGAGTGAGCTTTATGAATGTAAATTGAGTAGTAACAGCATCGTTTGAAGAATCCCAGCTATTAAACATAGTTAGGGCTCCTCCCGAAAAAAATGTAATTTTGGGCAAATAGGAAATATTAATCTTTTCATCAAAGTTAATCTCCTATATTTCTTGTTAATCCTAAAAACTGTTTTTTTTGTCCCTTTCTTTCTATGTGCATGAAAATTCTCTCAAGTTTACGAAGTAAAGAAATATTTTCCAGGCTGTAGTGTTTCTAATTTGCCGTAATTTCTCTGAGAAAATATTGTTTTTAAGGAACACATTATCAAATTTAAACCTTCAAATGTGTGTATTCATTTAGGTTAGGCCATCTTTAATAAGTCCTTACGCTAAGTGTGTGCAGAAACACATCATCTCATACTCTTGTTCTACCCACAGGTGCTGGGTGCACTATTACAAAATAATATACTGTAGATACTGCATACTATTACTGTGAAATAAGATATATTTGTGGGGCCCAAATTTTCGTGGTTTCTCGGAAAAAAATATTTTTGTCAGTGTGGGTTGGGTACATGACTTTGTGGATTACTGGTACCCATTCAAATAGCCAAGACATTCATGTCAGACCTGTAATTTCTTTGTGGACCTATGAATTTGTGGATGAAGATTACCAATGAAATCAACAAAACTTAAAATCCCACAAAAATAATGTGATTTCACAGTATATATGCATCATATTATTGTGTCCAGCACCTGTGGCTCTACCCAGGTATAGTTGCGATGCAGGATAGATTGATTATGTTATGAAATTGACGGTACACATTGTACTAGTCACCAAAATATTCAGCGTTAAAGATAATATTTGTTGCGTGAAAACTTCAATACTATATATTGTATTCACCAACATGTTTCAAGATATTGGACACTTAACAATTTCATATTGACTTCACTTCAGAGTTTCATCATGACCATAAAAGTACCAGGACTGGAACAAGACAGTCAGACTCTCAAGATCAGACTTTTACCAGGTAAATCTAAGACCTAGTTTGTTTATCACTGAAGATCAGACTCCCACCAGTTAAACCTACAACAATGGCATTGTTTGTTATTGAAAATTTTGAATAACTGAATATATATATACTACTGTATTGTTCAAAAAAGTGTCACATTTTATTGATTCCTCATTTGTGACAGTTGTTGTCCTGAGCTGTTGGACAGTTTCTGTACAATAAAATGCACGGTATGCTGATTGCTGCCTGTCATGAAGGAATTTACGTACAAATGAGCTTCTAACTGAATTGAGTCATTTCGGTACATATATAACAACTATTGTACATACGTTTCCAGCGTAGCCAAAATCGACATAGATTTTATGGACAACTTGTACACATTTTACACCTTTGTGTGCATACGATTCATCGGTCATTTGTCTGATGAAGGTGACAGTCTACATATCGTACTAGTCATCGAAACTTTCGTCACATAGAAAATTTTATTGGTTGTGTAAAAAGAACTTCTCATAATCCATACTTACCAACCTGAAGAAAATGTTTAGGAAAAAGAGCTTCTAGCTGTTTTAAAACAACCTTCTCATTTGGAAAAAAATAAAAAAATAGATCACAAGACGGCATTGATAATACTTTGCTTATTCTATTTGATTACATTATGATAATTGTAGGTATTCTAAGGTAGATAGCCCTTACACAGATCACTGGTATGTATCCTCATGGGAAATAATCCTTTCACAATTCACAGGTATATATGTATACCTTGTCCTTTAAGGGAGCAAATTGTTACACAAATCAGTGGTATGTGTGTAAGGTAACTTATATTCTTAAGGGGGATTACTGTTTTATAAATGTTAGCTCTTGTATAATGTAAAAGGTAGCCTATCTCTTCCAAGGAGGATAGCTCAAACACAAATCTCAGATATAATGTGTAAGGTAGCATACATCCTTAAGTTGTTCATGTAAATAAAATAAATTCAACTTCACGTCAATTCACAGTTTAAGAGGATCATGAAAGGTTGCTGAATTAAACCAGTTTTAATGAGTTCTGCTGTGTTATGTAGACTTGTGTAAATTAAAGTATTACAACCTCTTTGTCAGGTCCGCCCCACAGTCTGTTTGTGGATTGTGACGAGGAGCTAGAAATAGAGAATGGCAAGGCGGTGGCTTACAATGTGGAAGTACGAGATCAGGCCGGCAACCCAACGAGTGACGCCAAATTAGTTGTCACATGTAAGGTAAGTAAATAACAAGAAATGTTCATCATTAATTAACATTTGTGGTTTTTGTGGAACCTTGTTGTGGGACCCAGGGCAAGTGTTTTGAAAAAAAGGTACACCCCTGTTATGTACCAGAGATATAGTTTAAAAACTTTATTTAAATTATTTTACATCAGATGAATACAAAAGTTTGTATCATGAAAAAATCTAAGTAGCTTCAAACAATGGGAAAATTACGACAAAGGTTTACGCTATACTGTGTATCGGTGGATCTAGACTACAAATTCTAAATTTCTGATAAATGTCAACTTTATATGGAGGCTATCAACATAATGGTTATTCTCAGACATAGCACATAGGTGGTCGCAGTGGCCGAGTGGTTAAGGTGTCTTGACTGTCAACGATCACTAGCCCTCCACTGGGTTGCAGGTTCGAGGCCTACATGGGGCAGTAGTCTGATACTGGCCGAAGGTTGATGGTATTTCTAATCTTGCATGTCTTTCAATAAGCAGAGCTGTTAATAGGACGTAGAATAAAAACAAACCAAATCGAGCATAGATTTCAAGCTTCAGTGGGGCTGATGCTAATTCCACTTTCTGATGACAGTTTGCTGGTGTGTCGGGCTTGCCTACCTATGCATTAGACTGCTCTGGGAGTGGCACTGGTACCCTGACTGGTGATCCCATCAACCTGAAACAGATTAAGGACTTCCAGAAAATCACAGCCTTGATAGAGCTCCAGGTAAGTCAGAAAATCACAGCCTTGATAGAGCTCCAAATGGATATTTCTGTTGTACATAGGAAAACATTCACATATTGTGGGCTTTTACTGAACTCATATACTCTTCTACTCTGCACATTTGTTTCAATACAGCAGCCCTTCAAAATGTGAAGGTGACTTTAATAACATGATATTGGTATCTCAGGTAGCCTGCATTACAATTAAAAAGAAATATCTGGATATTTTCAAGCCGTATCTGAATCTTAGAATAGCTAAATCATAGTCATTGTTACATACTATAACTGAGTAATATTGCTAAAAAAGACTTAAACAGCCTATTTTTATGACAGGATAAAAAATCAATTTTCCTCAAATGATGAGTGGTGATGAATGAAAACTGATCAATATTGTCCTTTATTTCATTAAATTCATTAAAAAGTTAACGTTTATAAAAAAAGTAAAAACACTCATGACTATATTCGTCAGAACAGCCAAATTGCATCTCTTTATCAAGAAAACAAAGGACTGGTGCAGCTTTGAAAATGCAAATTTTCTCTGTGTTAACAGAATCACAAGGAGGTTGGCATAATGGAGAGAACTATAAAAGTGTTACCTAGCAACCGTGTTGCAAACATCCAGGTACAGATCAAGAATGAGGATGGCAAGACAACTACGCTGAAGTCTGGGGGTTCGATAACTGGCCGAGCTGGCGACCACATCAGCAACATCAGTAAGATATAAACACAACGTCACATAACTTCAGCGTTTCGATATCTTTATATAAACAGCACATCTGCAGTCTAAGATAAAACTCAACCAGACCATACGATTTGTAAGTCATCAGCATTTTTGACTGAACCAAGGTTTTAGCCCACCATCATCAGTAAAGTTACAAAGTTTTTATATTTGGGAAAATGAGCTTTGTGTTTGACTCAATTTCAATTGTAATGTGCATCTAAGAATAGTTCAGTCATGTAAAATTTAATTCAAAACTTAATTGATATTTATTTGTGTATTTCAACCTTGCAGGTTTCTCGCTGTCAGATGAAGCTGGAAGAAAATTGGAACTAGATGAAAAATTAGCTTCAAAAATAAAAGTATGTGTTTTGATTTTAATATTTAAACATAGTGGTAATTTATTTTTCGAAGTGAGATAGGATCTAGGCTTTCAGATTTAACGATATATTAATTTTTTGAAGTGAAATAGTAAATTTCTGTACTACTGAATTTCCTTCTAAGTTATTCACCAAGAGTTACTGCCGCCTTTTCAATAAGTGTACTGTGTAAAGTAATTGTCATTACCTAAGATGATGATGAAATATAGCTGACATTCTCTGGTATACTGTATACAACTCTTTTGATGTGCAGTACATCCTCGTTATACTGTCAACATATGTCAGAAGAAATTTTGGTGTTATAAGACGGGTTTAACAATAAATTTATGGAAACATAAAGGAATTCTTAAGAAAAAGGGATTGAAATATCTTGGCAGTCCACGTGTTGGAAAATGATACTAGGAACAATATACTAATGTTTTACAGTATGTGATAAAAATCATTGGCTGATGTAATTGTCTCCTCAGGTTAACTGGGTTCAGAAGATTCCGAGGGACACTGTTGTGGAGGGACATCTACCGGACATCAAAGTACCCGCAACCCTACAGGACACCAAATACTGTCAAGTCACGGTACAGGACTCGTCCAATATAGACTTCTCCTTTACGGTCACGTAAGTAAGGTCAAACAGCTCTGTGGTGCCGTGTAAATCATCTTGACAAACTGTGTCTATTACCAGATTATATAGGTGATTGTAAGCTCTCCTGGGGGATTTCTTCATCCCAAGGTTTGCCGTTAGTAGCCTCCATAGTCAGCTATTTCTTTTGAGTAGTGGCAGGGTTCAAAATGTACACACTTATCATTGATTAAAAATTTACCTGTACTCCTCTAATTTCTAAAATTCATATAATTAAAGGGTTTTATAAATGTCCCCTTATGTGTCAGCTGTAGTTTAGACCAAGTAGGATTTCCACCTCTTTGGCCCAAAGAATCTCCGAATGACGAAACAGCTGTATAGCTAGTGCAGTGTAACTGTTTTTGGCATACAGTATCTATTGCAAAATTGTTAAGGTGCCTGTGCAATCGGGGAATCGAACCCCGGCCGCCCTGGTGAAAGGCAAGTGTTTTGCTATTCACTGCCCCACCCGACCACCCCAGCATACTGTATATATTACCAAATTGTTAAGGTGCATGTCCTATGCTAATCTTTCATAGTATAGGAGACATACAATATAGACTTCATTTTAAGTCATGGGTTAGTGCCACTGTCCTAAAATAGACCCAGCATTTAATATATTTATGTCTGGTACATTTTTGTATTGTTAATGTTTAATGTTATTTCAATTTCAATATTGGATAGAAAAAGTTTTAGGTATGTTTGCCAAATGCATTACCAGTACAGTAAATTTGCGGGTATAGTGCGCACTCAGGTATAGTGCGCATGTACGTTTTTGGGGTCAGATTTGAATAAAAAACAAAAAAAAACAATCTTCGATCTTATCATATATGACCGACGACTCAAAATAAAACTATTTGAAGGGAGGTAATCGTATATGGCGGACCAGAAACTCGAGGAATGATAACCCAAGAATGACTTGTTCCTGCGTATAGTGTGCACCCCCTTTTTGACATGACAATATTTACCTAACAAATTTACAGTAAGCATTTTTTGCAGCGATGAAAAGATGTGTTAATCAGTCACAACTGCAGAGAGCTATTTAAATATGTTACAGGCCCAGACCCATTGACCAGATCTATGCAAAAAGCTATCTTTTATAAAGCTATGTTATCCTTATTTACTAATTATGAAAAGTTCTTGTTACACAACCAATAAGAGTTTCTATGTGACGTTTCAATGACTAGTACGATACGTAAACTGCATTTGTGTGAATGAGCTTCACTGGTCATTTTTCTGATGAAGGTGACCGAGTGCATACTGTACTAGTCATTGAAACGTCACATAGAAACACTTATTGGTTGTGGAACAAGAACTTTTCATAATCCATACTTACCAAACCTGAAGAAAAATGTTAAGAAATATCCTAACTCACTATAATTTTGATTTTGTTTGTTATAGGCCCACACCCACGGACCCTAACCAAATCAAGTGTAAATGTGGTGGTTCCAGTAAAATTCGCATTGGGGAGACACTTGAGGCGCCGATCATCGTCACTATCAAGGACAAGTTTGGAAATGAGATCACAGACGTAAGATTTGATCTTCATCTTAGCTGATCTTTTGAATCTCCCATATTTTGAGTAGTTGGAGTGAATGACCTAAAAAAAAATGTGTTTAAGGATACATCGAGGCAGTAAATTTTCTTAAATCTTTAACTCATTCACCCCTGTAGACACATTTGAACTCTTCCAAATCAAAGGTTGGAATAGTTCATTATAAAATTTCTGGGTTGAATGAGTTAAATAAACTTAAAACATCCATCATTAAAATCTGTACTACTGTAAAAAATGTAAATTTCCATGTGTGGAAATTCTCCCGTTTCTCATGTTGAGTAAATTATTCACAGATTAATAGAGATCTATGAAATAAACAGATTTTAGAACCATTGCAAATGCCAATTCAAACATTTCCACCTGCGATAATTTCCACGTTTACAGCATTCAGCCAGAGAATGTGACATCAGGTCGTATTTCCTATAGACCTGCCATAGTAGTGCTTCCACGCTGCGATCAGTTTAAATATTACAATTCGCACAATTCCACCCGCGAGTATTTCCACTTCAGAGCATTCAACCTAAATGTGATACAATAGGATAAATAATGGATGCAGGCAAACACTCTGCCTCTATATCCATATCTAAATATATTTTCAAAGTATTTAGAAAATATTATTCATATATCTCATTTCCTTAGATTTCATTATGGCTGGCCAAATGATTGTATTTCAGTTCAAGGTTTTTCCAATGAGTGTCAAGATTAATTTCAAAGTCCTTAATCGTTGGCGATGTAATAACATATTCGGGGAGACTGTTCTGGATTTCGACAACCCTAAAGCTAAATGAATATTTCGGACTATCATGCTTGCAATGTTTTTTCCTGATTTTCTGTGCATGTCCTCTTGTTCTAGATGATGTATCTAACCCGAAGATTTCTTTTGTTACCTTCTGGTCATGTTGGTTGTTCATTATTTGATGTAGTTATCGTAATACGTATAGACTTGTGCTGGTCGTGCTTTGAACTGCGATTTAATTGGTCGTTTCAAATGAGCAAAGGTGATGTCATTTTCGTAAAGTATATAGACTAGCGCTTGTAGTGCTTTGAACTGCATTTTAATTGGTCATTTCAAATGAGTAAAGTTGATTGTCCATTAACCATTATGTGATTTGTTTCTACTTACAGCTCCCCAAAAACACATCTCAGGAGGTACAGGTCAGTGCGGATGGCCTTAGGAGCAATGAGGTCAAGGTGACATATTCCAAGGTGAGTGAGGTCAAGGTCAAGGCCAAAAAGGGACATAATTTGTATATCACCTGGGGCTGTTTCATTTATGCGGAACAACCGGTTTGTCTGTTTTTAAAATGTTACATTATTTGGTATAAAGGACATACCTACAACTGTGTATGCAGGCCTTGCCAGGTTTTGTGGAGGCTCACCTGAAAGCAGCATCAGATTACTAGGTCCCACCTTATTTCATAAACGAACGACAGTGGTCCAACCGTTCCAACCGTTTGGATCGCGATAAACAAAAGCGGCCTTGAAGTCATTAAGTTTACTCAATCATATCATCTTTTCTGTTTGAGAATTGAATGTTTGTAATTGAATTTTAGCTGCAGTTTATTTTTAGCCATTTTCACCCTCTGTAATGAAGGCAAATTTATCATTACAGTGAATATTAGCAAACAACATGATATGTATAGTAAGTGAGATGTGAAGGGCAAAATTAACACTGGGTGAATGTGGATTTTAACAGCGAAAAGTCTCCCGGTATTCATTAGTTTCCGAATTCTGCCAGAGGGTTTATGATAATTAATTGGGGCTTTTTCTGGATTCCCGCAACGGGTTGACCAAACATTTATATGTGACATTCAGCCATCCTGATTAATACTGAAGACTTTTTAGTTACATATTATTTCGGATGTGATTTAAAACCCTATATCTTGCCGTTGTGGGGGTCAGATATGTTAAAAAAGGAACCATTTGTTGTTCTTGACAAATGATTTTGTCATGTAGCTTGCTTGGTTGGAGGGGTATCAAGAGTGTTCATTTGAATGATCTTAAAACACAAAACTAAGAAACATTATCAAGGCCTGTTGTCCTCTTTAACAGGACACAACTAAGTCGATTTACTGTACACAACAATTATGAAACAAGTTATTTCAACTTATATCAATCTTTCTTGTTGGCCCGTTGTTAGCGCTCAAGGGGTGTTGATGTGGTCGGACAGGTGACCCCATACCTTTTTACGTCCGATCAGGGAATGGAACCCCTGTCGCCTTGGTGAAAGGCAAGTGCGCTTTCCACCGTGAAACCCGACAACCCAATTTACTGTATATAAATGTGATGGAGCAATTAATAGTTTGTTTGATGTGATTTTACAGGGAAAGTTCAGTATACAGTCAGTGACACTAGAGGGAGGTAAGACCGGGACAAGAGACTTGAAAATTACATGGAGAGAATTCCGAGATTTTGTCAAATTAGAATTGACCGCTGGACCCCCCACAAAGCTATCATTACCTGGCTGGGATGCTAACGAGGTAAAATTCTCTGAAAATGTTTACTATAATTATGTAATATCCTGTTTGAAAATTTGAAAGATTGTTTAGTTAAGAAATTAGGTATAGTTTTAAGAAAAAAAACCTGTAAAAGATTAAGAATTTGGTTGGAGTCCTATTTAAAATATTAATGGATATTTAGCCTACACTGCCATTGCTTCCTATAACTGGAGTTATCATCACGTAACCTTGTGAATGTGACGAGTCGTCATGACGTCGACAACAATGTATGTGAATGGATGTATGCAAAATATGTTTGCAAACAAAACACAATTGCGATATGTCATCAACAGCAGATGTTGGCAAGTTTAACAAAGTCTTCATATGTTGATTTCAAGCTATTACTTTGATTGAACATGTTGATATAATTTGAAAAAGAAATTTGTATCCGCATCTCCGACTGTTACAGTTTAAACATTTCACCACTGTAGACCACAATGGACTCATCCAGAACAATGCATGGTAGAGTCTACTAAAGTTACATAGGGGTAAAAGAGTTAATTAGGTTATTACTCTACATTTCAGACGGTGACTGTGCTGAACGAGAACAAACTTCCCCGCCCCCTCGTGGTACAGTTGATAGATGAAGGAGACAATGAGGTTCATATGGCCGATATCAAGATACAGCTGGCCAAGGATCCCAAGATTAAGGTAGTTCAGTCGTTGTTACTAGGGCTGCAACGATAGTCATACCTCACCATACAATACGTATCACGGTAGGATGCTTACTATACAATACGTATCACGATACAGCTGGCCAAGGATCCCAAGATTAAGGTAGTTCAGTCGTGGTTACGGTGAATTTGTAAATCTATCGTAACTACAGAAAATGCGAAATCAGTCATAAATACAGGAAAGATGTAATTTTAGGTCACAAGTTTAGAAACCTTGTCAATTCCTGGATACTGGGGTATTTTCAATGCAAATGACCTTTTTGCCTTTTTCCGACCTCCGTAATGATAATTTATCTTTACAGCCAATGTAAGTAAACAGTAAACAGCATGATAAACGTAGTAATCATAAGGCGAAATATGGATTTTTTTTGACTGGACAAACGTTTCACGGTATGCAGCAATTGAAAAAAACAAAAACATTTACAGCAAGTTATTGAATTTTTGACAACTATGTTCTAGAGAATTTCTGAAGTCCATATTAGCTGTCTGAAAATAGAGTAAATATAATGCTTCCGATGATATTGCCTGTTAACAGTTTGTGCCGTTCCTGATGCCGAAGAAGTCTAATGAAAATGGACAGGTAGATTTCGGGACAGTGGCTGTTACAGGACAGAGGTAACTTTGATATAGGGTCAAAGTTCAAATTGTTGCCTTACTGTACTAAGATTTTTTCCATAGAGTTTCTATTCTTTAGCTCACCTGGCCAAAGGGTGATTTTTTTTGCCAGTAGCATGCTGGGATGAAGGGCTTTCAAGTTCAATTAAATGACCTTGATTCACTTTCAAGGTCACAGGGGTCATATTTATAAAAACATTTAAACTCTGAAAGGTTACCTTGCTTGCTATCAACTTTTAAATAAATTTGACCATAAACACTTTTAAGGTCACAGATGTATGTTATCAACTTTAAAATAAATTTGTCAGACCATTGAAATACTTTTAACTTTGAAATTTATAATGAACTATTCCTACCTTTGAATTGGAAGAGTTCAAATGTATCTTCAGGGGTAAATGAGTTAAAGTCACAGATGAAAGATGTATTTGCCAACAGCATTAAATCATGTATGAGTGATACTGACCCATTAGGCATTTTGTTAAAGTTGTTTCTTGTATATATTTTAATGTTTTGTTTTCCAGAGGGAAATATGAGGTGGAACCGCGGGCATTTGTTTCTGGTGAAACTATTGTCGGCCCAAAGCTGACCATTCTCATTCAGCCTGATATGACGCGACCTGTTGAGATGAAGATTGAATATAACAAGAAAGCTATGTTCCAGGTTGGAGAGATGATGCCAGGTATATAGAATGGGGAGGTACAGGAATCATGTTAACCCTATCACCACTGTAGACCATAATGGATTCATCCAGACAAATGCATGGTAGAGTCTACTAAATTAAACTAGGGGTGAACTGATTAAACTTGTCCTCTGAATTCCAGAGATTATGCTCACTTAAGCTCTCTGCACCCCTGTAATAAATCACGACAAAATTGAAGGCATATACTGTAAGCTATTTGATTGGTTTCAGGAAAAAGAAACTGCCCAATTGCTAGGCTGATATCTATCAGAGCTGCAGAGCAATTCTTCTGATGTACATCACAGGATCAAACTAACCTTCGTGTGGCTTGTTCAGAGCCTTCGATTTTGTCATGATACATTCCAGGGGTGCATGGAACATAACAGGGTGTAACCCCTGAAATTTTGTGGTAGTGTTAAACTTTTCTTTTCAGTAGTGTTATGTTTCCTTATCTCAACAATTCAATAGCCACGTCTATCTTCATCTTTCCTCATCTTTATTGACTTGAGTTACACTCATATATGATTCAATAGCATTGTGTCTCTTCATCGTTAAGTTACATTCATAAATGATTCGATAGTTTTGTCTCCCCATCGGGGATTTGCTTTGGTGTCCTCTACTTGGGGACACAAAAGCGACCAAAATTAAGCGGCTGAGGCCATTGCAATATTTGGGATCTTAATCTTTCTTTCTAATTCTAACTACCTTTTTTTCCTACCGCCTTGCTTGGCAACACCTCACGTTAGGCTTTAATATTGAGCGTTCGCCCAGGTGAGGAAGGCAATGGGTTCTGTCCCCAGGCCGGGACATACCAAAGTGCTTAAAAATGGTTGTTTTTATTCCCTGCTTAACGTTCAGCGTTTAGAGTAATGGCAACAACTGGTTCAACCGTTGTCAGTATAATGTGACCGGGCGGAATGCTGTGCTGGTAGCCTTCCACATAGTATTTCAATGAGATAGCTCTATAAAGTTGGCATCAGATATGCGCTATCACAAGGAGGCAAGCACACCAACATACCCTGTCTTCTGCATACACACACAAGCAGGCACCCATACACTACACACGTGGAGGCACATCCTTAAATGACCTTAGCTGTTAATAGGACGTTAAACGAATTTAAACCAAACCAAATCAATCTCCCCATCTTTATTGACAGAAATCACTCCTTTTCACTTCAATAGCGTTTTGTCTCCTCATTTTTATTGACAGAAATCAAATAACATTCATGTACACTTAAACTCATTCACCCCTACATATTTAAACTGGACTTGTCTAGTCTATGATTTGGTAAGGTTCAAATGTGACCTTAGGGGTGTCAGAATGGGTTAATAGGGTTTTGTCTCCTCATCTTTATTAACACTCATACATATCAATAGGATATTGTCTCTTCAGCTTTATCCCTTTCATCAATGTAGACCATAATGGACACATCCATCTCAATGCATGGTAGAGTCTACTTATGTTACATAGGGGTGAAAGGGTTATTGACAGAAATGAAATAGCACTAATATATGCTTCAATAGGGTGTTGTCTCCCTATCTTTATTGACAAATAAAGATAAACTCTCACTACACAATTCAGTAGTGTTGTGTCGCCTTGCCTTTCACATCTTCAGTGATGAATTATAAACAAGTGTCCCTTTCTTACAGAGTTCACAATTCGAATCCTTTCGGAGGATGACCAGCCAATGAAGGGAGCCAAGGCTACCTTTCTGTCTATGAAGCTCTGGAAAATGGATGTGCGCACCCAGAACACCCCTCCCTCCCGGGTAACTTGTTCCACAGTTTTTTCATTGCTATGGACTGTTAATTAATACCTGGTAACTCATTTTACCCCTGAAAACACATTTGAACTCTTCCAATTCAAAGGTTGGAATAGTTCATGATGAAATTTCAGGAGTGAATGAGTTAACCTTTTATGATATTGTTGTTATGTATTGACTTCTTTAGGTTGTTTTTGTTGTGGTGTTTTGATTTTCCTGGTAATATTTTTTCCTGCTAAAAATAAAACACTCCCTGAAATTAAAAGAGATTCTGAAACATTTTGTGGCATTGGGCCATTATAACTGAAATCATTAGTTTATTCAGGAGAAGCAAGCGCAAATTGAAATATTCGATGACAAAAGTTTTTCCTAGATCTTCATTGCTTAGATTATTATCATGTGGAGGTTAAGGTTTGTGATATTAACTCTGTGTTACTACTTATAGATACAGTAGGTTAATATTGTCTTTATGACCTCACTTCAATTGAAAAGTCACAATGCTCTCAGTCAAATGAAGTGTTTTCTCCTTACAATTGTGATATGTTCTATTTAGTTTGATATTAAATAACAATTTCAAAACCTTATATAACAGTTAAGGACTTTTATTTTGGTGAATAAGTGGTTAAAAGTTATGCAGACCTCGACTTCGTGTCGGTTAATATCATTTTTTCAGGTCCATACAACCAGATATTCACCTCAACAAAGGTCAATAATTGATCAATATCTCGGAAGTATTCATTCCTATACATTTGAACAGGGGGTTGTTCATGGCAGGATTTCAAATCCTAGTAAATTTGTTTTTGAAGAAAAATCCGTAAAATTGAGAAAAAAGAAAGTTATTTACCAGGACAGATTTCTTTTCTCAAAAATGTTGTTTGGTTGTCACATGTTCAGTAACACATATTAAATTAAATTACAAATATTCTGGGAAAATTTGAATATCACTTGAGTTTATTCTAAATACATCAGCACATTGTAACCATGTTATCTCCGTTGTTTCTCCAGGCAGTGTCATTCAGTCCAGAGGCAGTTAAACACAACCCTGGTGTTTTCCTTTTCAAGTAAGTCCTCCTACACTTGTCAAGTGATCTCCTTGTGATACCAGGAACAAGCATATTGAAATTTGAAAAATGGGGCCACATTGGCGAAGTGCCAAGTGAGCTTATGCCGTGACCCAGCATCTGTCGTCCGTCCGTCGTCCATCCGTCGTCCGTCCATCGTCCGTAGTCAATATTTTACTTTCAACGACTTCTTCTTAATAACCAAAAGGCCTAGGGTGTCGATATTTGGCCAGAAGCATACTGGGATGAAGGCCTACAAAGTTTGTTAAAATTAATGACCTTCATCCATTTTCAAGGTCACAGGGGTCAAATATGTTAAAAACTTTAAACATCTCCTCCTCGATACCCAAACTTCCCAGGGAGATGATATTTGGCCAGTAGCATGCTTGGGTGAAGGTCTACCAATTTTGTTCAAATGAATGACCTTCAATTATATTCAAGGTCACAGGGGTCAATTGTCTTAAAAAAAACCTTTAAACAACTTCTTCTGAATAACCAAAATGCACAGGGTGATGATATTTGGCCAGTAGCATGCTGGGGTAAAGGGCTACAAAGTTTGTTTAAATGTATGACCTTGAATCATATTCAAGGTCACAAGGAGCAAATATGTTCAAAATATTTAAACAACTTGTTCTGAATACCCAAAAGGCTCAGGATGTTGATATTTAGTCAGATAAAGGACTGCTATGTTTGTTAAAGTGAATGACTTTGACTTATATTCAAGGTCACAGGGGTCAAATTTGTTTAAAATCTTTAAACGACCTCTTCTGAATAACCATGGGTCCCAGGATGTTGATACTTTGCAAGCTGCATACTGAGATGAAAGGCTATACAATTTGTTCAAAATAATCACTTTGTTCAACTTTCAAAGTAACAGGGGTGAAATGTTTTAAAATCTTTTAACAGGTTCTTTTGAATGACTATAATCATAAATACTGATATTTTGCCTGTAGCTTTATTTTAGATCACTTTTAAGGTTGTAAGTGTGAGATTTATACCAGGTGAGCGATGCAGGCCCATTGGGCCTCTTGTTCTCAAAATACTCAAGATACTCAAGTTTTCCTCTGCCATCAAAAACTGATTTGTCCTTATATGATCCCATAGCTGTTATAGGACGTAAAGCTCAAACAAACTAATGATGATGAGACATGTGCAAGTAGTATGATTTGATAAATCTAAATTACCTTTTGTTGAAGAGTCTGTGTTTTTCGACGTGAATTAATATACCGTTAAATGGACAAAAAATGTAATTTGTCTTCTTTCAATATCAGTTAATGTACAGAAATTAAATGTTACTCTTTCAGATAACTTGAAAATTTATAAAAGTTTATCTCACTTAATTCTTGTATTTGTGAGGTACGCGTAAATATTTTGACATACAGTGTGAAAGAAGTGCTCTGATATTTTAGATTAATCTCTCCTCATACGGCTGTATTTCTATACTAAAGTAAGTAGAATGAGAAAGAAAAAATGAAAAATTCAAATAACAGTTGAAGAAAGTGAAATTAGCATAATAGTAAAAATTACATGAGATAATTGAGTGGTAGTCATCTAAACTCATGATTTGGGGTCTTATTATTATGAGATGCCAGGTGGAGGATATTTTGTGTGAAGTCATATTCTAAATGTCCTCTCAAAAAGTTAGATTTATGTGATGATGTTGATATTACAGAGAAAGGAAGATCCCGGAGTTGTCCGGAATACACAACATCATGATAACGTACTACGATGGCAGATTCGAACTCTTCAGCAACGTGGTAGGTATAACACATGTGTACAGAGAAGTCTTTTTTCTAATTAATCAATTTAATTGGTGATCATTTGTTTTAACTCCTAGTATGAACAAAAGATCAAAACTGTTCATGACCGACCATTGTTTGACTATAACATGGAAACATTCAAGGATTATTAAGATTCTTATAAAAGAATATGAATTTGAAGTTGAATTAAGATTCGGAGCAGGCCTGAAAACAAATTAAAAATCAATTTTACTCCCTAAGTTTTACCAAGAACTGTATTAACCCTTTCACCACTGTAGACCATAATGGACTCTGCCATATCAATGCATGGTTGAGTCTACTAAAGTTACATAGGAGTGAAAGGGTTAAAACAACATTTCTACCTACAGCTAGGTATTTAAAAAGTATCCACAACATTTTATTCAATTTGATGAATGTTTCTCTGTATATTTTCATTTCATTTTATGATTGATGAATGATCAATTGTCCATCGTTTGCGAAATAGTAATGATCAGTCATGAATTTTGAGGTGAATCCCAGCTCAAGTACACTGTAACAGAGTGGGCTACACAAACGTTCACACCGATGTTACCGGTGACACTGTGGGCTTAGCCTGTCAGATGGAGGCTGTAACAAGCTTCACTACTTTAAACCTAAGCCCATTCTTGTACTAAATGTTCTTAGATTTATCAGCAAAAGTGTAAAAAAAATCATTATAGTGGACAGACGTCAACTACAGCACATGACATTGTGCTTCTGATTATCTGTTGTTAATGAAATACTAAGATAAGAAATATCATTTGGCATATATATATATATTAAGTTAAAAGCATGAAAATCCAGCCTTTCCTTTTAACCCTTAAAGATCCTTGTACCTCTGACAAAATCTATGGCTATACATTGAAAACTTTTTTTTTTTTTGGGGGGGGGGGGGGGGGGTATTTTTGTTTGCGCATGACTATAGCTTTGGTAAAAAAAAAAAATATGTAATCAAAAACAGTGTTTTGAGAGTAAAATTCAGCAGGGCAATAATTTAGATTTGAACCCTGGATGGACCTCAGAATCTCATACTGTCAAAGCTGTTAATAGGACGTTAAACAAAATTAAACCATACATTTAGTACCTAAAGGAATGTAAAAAAAAATGATGATGATGATGGCTTAGAAGAAAACAGTGTGTTTGTTTTGTGTGATTTTGAATTGGTGCCTATGTCATGTCATAATGTTTATGTAAAATCTTTGAAAAATAAACAATTATAAAAAAAAATTAAAGGGTGATTACTGTACATACAAAACAAACCACAGCGCAGTGGGATAAGGATCCTTAACTCATTCACCCCTGAAATTTCATAATGAACTATTCCAACGTTTGGATTGGAGGAGTTTAAATGTGTCTTCAGGGATGAATGAGTTAAACAAGGCTGATTTGTTGTTGTAGATAACAGTGGATGTGAAGCCAGGTGCTCCAGTAAAGCTTGGATCCATGGAACAGCCGGGCACACCTACCGTATCCAACACGCACAACGCCGCAGCACGCTGTGTCATACGGAGCCTCAAAGTCGACCTACGGGTAAGTTCTTTTAAATTGTAAATTTCATGACCCCCGAGCTATCCGTTCTCTCTTGTGGAGGGGGTAAAGTGTACTATAGTTCATGTAGGGAAATAACACTTTTGGGTATATTTTGACATTTTTCAGTAGGAAATTATTCTTACTTGGTGAGAATTATCCTTAGAGGAATATGGTTTCAAATTGTAAAATTGGGATTCCTATCCAAACCCCAGAGGCCAGGGCAGGGCCCCAAAGGGAAAATCAACCAATATTTCAAAAATCATCTTCTCCAGACTCAGAGGTACTACAGTCATTTTCTCTGCATGGATGTAAAGATCCTCAGGGGCTTTATTTAAATTGTAAATTTCAAGACCCCGGAGCTGTCCATTCTCCCTTGTGGAGGGGGTAAAGCTTTCTATAGTTTATATAGGGAAATAACACTTTTGGGTATATTTTATCCATTTTCAGCAGAAAATTATCCAAAGTTGGTCAGAATCATCTTTGGTGGCTGAGGGTATTACATGGTAAGATTGGGATTTCTGCCCCATCCCCAGGGGCTAGTATAGGGCTCCAAAGGGAAAATTTACCAATATTTCAAAATTCTTATCCTTTGATGACATGACAAGTATGTATTTCACTTAGTTTTCATGCTGATTTCCACATCACATCATAACAATAAAATAAAGCTACCAGTACCTATGATATAACTCAGGTGACCGCAAAGTCCCTTGGGCCTCTTGTTCTAGTTAATTTACAGATAAATTATAGAAAATCTCCTCTCTAGAGACTTTCTTAACTTTCTTAAAAAATCTTAATATGAGTGAGTTTAGAAATGTACAGATAGAATAATCCTGTCACCTTCATTTTCTTAACCTGACATCATAAGTGACCGTTATATCTGATGTAAACAAATCAGTGGTAGTCTGCTGCGCTTACAACTCCAGAGGTGTTCCGAACTTGGAGAGTTCTGAAAGTCGTGATATGCATTTTCCGACTGCCGGTCTGATATGTGATACGCATTTCCTGACCGCCGGCCTGATATGTGATACGCATTTCCTGACCGCCGGCCTGATATGTGTCAGGTGAATTTAACCGTATTACACAGGGCTGGTAACCATATACTGTTGACAAAATGCAAGTTATACATTTATTCTATAACAGATTATTATGTCTACTACATATTCGACCTCAAGTACCAGTATGCTTCAACAATAGGCAAATTCTACCTGAAGTATAGGGGTGTCACAATATGCCTGGAATGTATCCCAAATATATTGTCAAAGGCAAAAGTTACTCGGTTTAAAGTGAATCATTAATTTTCTGTGAACCAACCGTCGATTATGAAATTTCAGCGGATTCCCAACACTAGTAATAACATGTGTATGGTTATTTGCATGTCAGTTAAAATATGTCGTAGTGCAAAGCTGAAACACCAAGTAAATACATCAAATAAGCTTTTGAAAAATATTGTAATTTGATATGATATGCCTGAGTATTTTGATACACTAGATTTCCAGTATATTGTGACAGCCATACTAAAGTAGTAGCATTAGTGCCACTTTGAAGCAGTATCTTTGTGCAAAGGCCATGGGGACCCTGTACCCCTGGGCTGTTGCAGGGCCGACTAAAATATAATTCATAGTTAAGTATAGAAAATCAGCAATAGGGATGTGCTAAAGTAAGGCATTATTCCTAACACTGAAGTTGATCTCATTCACCCCTGAAGACACATTTTGAACTCTTCCAGTTCAAAGGTTGGAATAGTTCATTATGAAATGTGAGGGGTGAATGAGTTATGCAAATTTTAAATACACTTTGATAGATTAAACAATGGTTGCAGTAAAATTGTTTTATGTTCCAGGACGAATTTGACAATCCGGCAGGTTTAGGGTACAGTGGTAAAATCAACTTGGAGATAATGGGCCCCCCTGGAGTCACTGAGATACCGTCCTTTGTCGGGGGCAACAGAACGCTCCAGTTTACCCTGAACAACGGCCAGTGTGTGCTATCTGTAAGCTATCTATTGATGCTCCAATATTCAGTCAATCTCAATTTAATAAAAGAAAGTAACTTGACAGCAATTCATACTGTATATGGGAAATTGTGGTTGTAGTTTAATTTTTTCCCTTTTTCACCCTCCATGATGAGTGAGAATTTTTCTTTACAGCAAATATAAGTCAACAATATATTATACATAGTAATGAAATGTGAAAGGAGAATTAATACTGAACAAAAATGGATTCATTAGCAAAGGGCAAACATTTGACTCGACGAGTATTTCCCAGGAAACAGTATTATCTGTAACGACTGATTAATAAATGATATCAAAATATCTTTGTAAACATCTATAACGTAGATTATTATGATTTTTGTACATGAAGGATGCTGAATGAGTTATTTCCGAACACTTTATTTTCTTGAATCATTTCAGAGAATTTTACCCTTACCTTTGATATCTTTTTGTACAGAATTTAACCCTTATTTCTGGAATCTTTTCCTATAGAATCTAACCCAAGTTTCTGGTATTTTTTCCTACAGAATCTAACCCTAGCAGAAAATTCCGCCGGAAAAGATGGTTACGAGTATTTCCTCAAGTGTGTAGTGGACTGTGATTTGATTCCCCGTAATAAAAGTATTCCACCTCTGTGCATTCCTTTCCTCTTCTACAACGGTAAGTCTGATGCCTACACTCATATATTATATGGGGGGATCTTGTATAGAAAGACCTTTTCCTGATTTTCCAGAATGTCTGGTTCCCAAAATAAGATATTCCAGATACTTTCAACATATTGTATAGGGCTTACAGACCAGTTTATTCCTATGCATTACTTAATCGAATCAAACATATCCTTGTGAAATCGAACCCACCCTTGTGTAATGTGTCGTATACGAACGTGCCCAGAAAACCGAACGCGCCCAGAAAACCAGAAGCTTATTAGCATAAATAGAAAGTTATATTGTATACCTAGTACATTACTACTCATAATTTTCTCGTTCTAGAATTTTATTCATGGGAACTAAAAAGAGTGAACAGGTCTAGGCTTATCTCAAATATTATGGTACCTACAAACGTCAAATTTTGCATGCGAGTACCTGTTGATTTGTCAAAGAGTCTCGCATACTAGAATCAGTTATCATGCCCAGTTATATACACAAGTGATGCACTTAATTCACATGATTACTTCAGGAAGTATTTAGGGAGTTGTGGCCCTTTGTTCACTTTTGTCCAGGGCATTTCTCATATGCTCTGTATGCTACAGTTACCAAACTTGGTATACAAACTCTTTCTTGTACTTTGGCTGGTGAAGTGTCGCACACAGAAATTGCATTTTCTGCCCAACTATATTTACAGTCACGACCCATGGGATGTTTTTGAAACTTAAGTTTTTCTGAAGGTGGAGGAGCATGAATTGCTTTCACATTCTTTTGTTGTCGACTGATAGTTTTTGTGTTGCCGTCGACGGCGACATATAGGTATAACTTTGTCGGCGGCGTCGGTTGCGTCGTCCGAAACAAGGTTTCCATGCAATAACTTGAGATCCCTTGGTTCACATATTACATACCAATATAGCTTGTACAAGTTTGCATTTCAGAAGTTTACGTGCATTTTTGGTGGAGTTATGCCCCTTTTATTGCCAAATAAGGGCATTGTGTAGTAAATGCAAGAACTTTTCTATTTTTTAATCGAGTCCTTTCAAATTTTGTACGTTAATGTTAGAAGCAATAATGTTCAACATATATTACAGGTTTTTCTGTCAAGGCATGTATGTGTACAACCAACACCATTAGGACAATGAAAAGACCTTTTTTTATAGAAATAACAATAAAAAGCTGTTTTGTAAGAATTTTATTTGGTTTATGGGAATAAGCAAACAGGTATTAATAATAATTATTATTAATATTTGTAATATATAATAACAGTTTTTATATTTCTGTATTGAAATTCAATATCCATCTGTTAGGTTCAGTACCATTTGCAGCAGTCAATATTTTGAAGGACAAATCTTTATTGAAAAGGATGTAGGTAAGTTCCTTCACTCAATGAATGCAACAAAAACAGTGTTCCCTGCAGTTACCGGCATGGTAGTCTGGTGGTAGGATGCCAGGCTTGTGACCTAAGGGTTGCTGGTCGAGTCACGGCACTGGGTTGTATCTTTGAGCAAGATATTTAACTCCGCTTGTTCCAGTCTACTCAGCTGTAAATGAGTAAGTGGTTGGGCAGTGCTAGATTTGTAGAATGCTAGCTGTGAGCGCTGAAATGGCAGCACAGGCTGTATGCTCCCTAGGGTGTTGAGAAAGATATTGGCCGGTTGTAAAGGCCCTATAACCACGGATAATTATTTGTGAACCGCTTTGAGACGACATACGATATGTCGCCTAGAAGATCCCATTAAGGGACATAATGAAACCTGTCTGTTTAGACTTCAATGAAAGTTTCCTCCCAATAGTTGTATCACAAAGCAACTTCCAAGTTTTGTTTACCTTGTTCTTTGAGCAAAACATTGTTCTTTTTCCTGTGATTCTGTAGACTACATTTCAAGTTTGTCCACTGTGTAGAAACTGTTAATCAAGTATGTAGACGCCTCTGGTGTAGAACTTAAAGATCCTTATCCCCGTTCCTTGTGTCTTTCCATATCTATAGTTACCTCTCCTTAATTAGTTTTGGGGCCTTTTCGTTTTAGTGGAACAACCGGTTGGACTGTCTTTAAATGTAACATTTTTGGGTTTAAAACCTGGCGGACCTGCAAATGTTTATGCAGGCTTTGCAAGGTTTTGTCAAGGCTCGCCTGAAAGCAGCATCAGACTACTAGGTCTGACCTTATTTAATAAACGCACAACTGTGGTCCAACCGGTTTGACCGTTTAAAAGAATGCGGCCCAGGATATAAATGTAACACATTGGGCCAACACACTTTTGTTAACGAGGTAGCTCAGTCAGTTACAGTGATGGTATAACGAGGTAGCCCAGTCAGTTACAGTGATGGTATAATAATCTAAGGTCCAGAACATGTACTGTTGTTGAATTATATTTTGTTCATTTCATCATAAATACCTTTTCATAAAAAGTCCTGCACGGTATGGTTTTCTTATCAGAAATGATTTAACTTGGTTATACTCATGTCAGAAAAGAACTTTTCCAATGCATATTTACAGTTTTTGGCAGTGGTCCTTAAAGGATCCTTAAAGAGGAAATTCTAGATATAAAGTGCATTTGAAATTGAACAAAACCCTTCGGTAGACATAGCACTTCCTGAGGAGCTACGTAATCTGTGCGGTAGGTATAGTCTATAGAAGCGACTAAAATTTGATGGGCACATGGAACATACACTTGAGGAGGTTCTCCACAGCACTGCAGGCCTTGTACTTGCACTTGGCTTTGGCCAGAATCACGGTTTTCCTGTGGGTTAAAAGAATAAAGAACATACTATAGTTATCATGAAATAAGTGAAGGAGGCCAACATGAAAAGGCTGACTCGTGCAGTCGGTGGGCTTATTGTAGGACAATGAAATAGAATTTGTAAGCTTTTCAGCTAAACTATGTATGACTCGGGGACGGGCTTATTTCCAAGCATGGGCTTATTTCCAGATAAACATGGTAATTAGTTTTTCCTTGATCTAAATGAGTTATTTTTGGAAAGTTGATATTTTTTTTTAGATTAAACAGCAACAACCACAATAAGGGAAAGGGAAACTTCCAGGGCTGCAAAATCAGGGATGAAGTTTAATGTAACAAATTGCTTCTATATAGAGTAGATGAAATACAGTGTGTATACTCTCTCTCTTGATAGGCTAAACTCCCTGTAGTCGAGTGACATAATGAAGTTGACAATTTTGTCACATGGTTGTACAGGTAAACAATACATATCACTCACTCATTCATAGCATGGCAAAGGACCTGTCGATCTTGAAACATTGCGACACGTTTAAACATGTTCATTGTTTGTGTATAAAGTAACACATCGATATATGTCCCTTTCGTGTAATCTGTTCAACCGGTTTGTCTTTTTTGAAATTCAACATTTTTGGGTATAAATCCTGGCGAACCTGGAACTGTTTATGCTGGCCTCGTAAGACTTTGACAAGGCTCGTCTGAAAGCAGCATCAAATGACTAGAGCCTACCGTATTTCATTAACAAACAACTCTGGTCCAACGTTTCAACCATTTGGATCACGATAAACGAATGCGGACATAAAGTAGAGGTAAATAAATTACCCTTACCCAGAGAGATGCCATGTGTTGAGTCGAATACACCCTCGTGTGATTTGATACCCTGATGAGTTCGGACTACAGGAGTTATCTGCATTTATCGTCAACACATGGAGATATCCCTTCTGTTCATCGGACCTACTCTCAGGTGTAGGGATTGTCATGGTTACCAAGCAGTTGAGATCAGTTTTTTCGTGCATCTTCAGAAAGATGACGGGTCCGATGGCCAGTATGTTGCTGATGATTTTGTTGTCCTCTTGTAAAGACTCCAAAATGCTTGCCTCCACTTTAACTATCTGTCCATTAGAGAGACAATAATCTTACAAACATTCATGATTCTATATACGTAACACATTATACACGTACATCATATTAGTGACAGCTATTTGCATGACTAATGTATAGCGGTTATATTTGTGGGGGTTTTAATTTCGCTATATTCGCGCTTTGACTAATATCCGCGAATTCTAAACAACAACGAAATTATCGAAAACGTTAACCACTTTTACGGACCTTATTACAACATTTTGAAATTATTTATAACCCAACGCTGTTATGCAGCTTAAATGAACTCAAATCAGATTATCACCGGACAAATGAGCAGTCCATGTAAAAACAACACTTACATATAAGTGGCCACAACATATTTATGTGTACACAATAGGTGATTAATTGATTACAGTTTACTCCTACAAAGGTACATACACATTTGATTTCCTTCTGAGTGAAGTCACTGGCGGATGACTACGCTCTGGATCATTGTTGTCAAACGGTTTACCTGTATTTCAAGGTTTAACCCTGAAATGATGACATTCAAAATACTTTGCACAGCAAAATTTAAACCCCGCGAATATGTACTGAATACGAAACCGCGAAATATTGACCCTGCAAATTTAAAGCGCTATACAGTAATTAATTAGTAGAAAAATATGCCAGGGTTCGACACTAAACACAAGTCCAGAACTATGAGACAAGTAAATTTCAGCAAGGACTATTGGATCACCTCATCTAACTGGTCCTTTAGAAAATGGGGAAGAGTGTTGTGAACATGTGTTTGTAGGGTGGTGGACCTGACTTCTCTGTAGACTTGACGAGCATGTCGACTCGCCCAAAGTGATGAGCTGCCATGCGTGACAATATCGAACGTAGTCTACACTTGGTTAAGCCGCTATATATGGACGTATTTTACGTACTGTTGGTCTGATCGTAGATTACACTCCCCGTTGCAGGCTAACCTTATAATTAACATTCATATCACTTATAGCTTCTTACTACAAATTGGTATAAAATTAAAATACAGATATATTGCATACTATTATTTCGTTGTACGCACCTATGATTATATTTACACACATTGCATGTATCGCATGCATGAATATCAGTCGTGCGAACATTTTCATGCTGCAAAAGGTTTATTAAACTAATCACGGAAACTTCCCATCACCCCGGGGCCCTCGCCCTTCACAGTGGAAAGTATTCTGCCGGTGGAAAGTTGGCTGTATTGTTGTTGGTACTGTGGAAATCACCTCAAACTCACCTTTATGTTGACCTCTATGGGGGATGATACACCTTTATTAGGGACAGTGATGCTGACCTTCGGGTCCACAGTGGACACAAATTCACCACCAGAGGGCATCACAGTAAAGCTTTCTGTCCGGGACATGATCACACCTACAGCTTCGGCAGACTTGTTATCACTCAATCGCCAAACTCCGTTGGCAACAGGGACGATGCTTTTGTCACTGAAACTTGAAATTGTTGGTCACTGTTAACACAACGGTTGTAATGCTCTTTGGTCAAGCATACTTGTAAGTCTTTACACACAATTTTCACAAAAATCATGAAACAAAATCTTATGATTTCTAAAAGTTACTTACAATGACTTGATTGGACAGACTAATATTCCATAGTTAACCCTTTCACCACTGTAGACCATAATGGACTCTCATCCATATCAATGCATAGTAGAGTCTACTTATGTTACATAGGGGTAAAAAATTCAGGAATCTAATTTCAAATATAGTTCGGTGAAAAGTCAGGACTCCAGTGAATGTAAAGAAGCTTGGCATGTACTAGATGCTGCATATTCATTGGTCAAAAATGGTCACAATGGCATGGTCACTGTTTGTCAGACTCGAATAGGAGATCTCATAATTGATTGAATGGGTAATTCCAAAAAAATGGCTTGATTTGGATTCTTTGACTGGAATGTGGAGTTATTGCCCCTGAACTGTGATATGGACACTCCCATTTCAATAGTGGATACTGGCTGGTGTCTTGCAGGTAACACAAGGGTGAGAAGGAAACTTTAAAGCTATTTGCAACATATATATTTGTATTCAGTTAAAAATGAAAATAAAAAAATAGATCATCATAAAGTCCCTCACATGCACTAACAGGTTTGAGGCATGTTCATCGAGGGCTCATACTGACTTTCTTGCTATTTGTCTAAATCTTGTGACATTGTAAAAAAAGGTAGGTGTAAGCATTGAAAATGATATTCAGTGTAAGGCCACACATAATTTCTTCCAAATCATGGCAAAATGAAATGATATTTTAACGGAACAAGAAATTCAGCCTGAGTACAGAATCTGAGTTCGAGCATGAGAAATGTTTTATGAATATTGGTCCATTGATGTACAGAAAATCTACAGCAGAAATGTCAAAGCAGAATTTGAAGAGTTTGCAAGGATTTCTAGTATTTATTCTACCAGCGACAGTTGTTTATGGTAGAACTACTTGCCATAAGAGAATCAGTCACTTACAGGGGAGATAACTCACCTTTTGCCTGTGGAAGGCCCTCGCATCGACAGTACAGGCTGCAGTAGCTGCTTGTTTAACAACATCTCCAACTGGTTACAAATCCCAAGGAGACCGAAGTCTGTTTCGCCCTCGGGTGTGGAGGTGTTATTGTGCCCCTCGGCTGCTTCCAGATGTGCAATATGATCTAGAATGTTTTTCAGCGGCTCTTTGTCTACCTTATTTCCCTTGTTTTTGTTGTCACGCCACATGACAGACTCAGAGTTGTTTTCAATGTGTTTCCGTGAGAAACCGTTGAGTAGGAGTTCATCAAGGTCCTGGGAGTCGTTTAGATCTAAGATGGTGGACGACCTCGTATTTGGCGACTTGTCACGTTTCTTTGACTTGTTCAAGTAGCGATTGTTCTCCTGGTGAGGATTACGTTTGCTGGCATATATGTGACGGTTGCCCATCATATCGTCCTGATTGGCGGGGATCTCGCCGTACTGTAATAGGATGCGATGTTTGAGTTGGTTTCCCTTCACGTTGAAGTAGTCAAGGTGATGCATCTGGTCGATAACCTGAGGGAAACTGACCAACTTGTTATTACCCAGATCTAAGACGCGCAAGTTCTTAAGATGGACGAGGTCCTGCGACACATACTTGATTTGGTTGTTGCTTAGACGTAAACTCTCCAGCTTTGTCAAGGCATAGACACCCATCGGAATGTTCTCCAGGAAGTTGTTGCTGGCGTTGAGGTTTTTCAGTCGTGTCATACCCACCAGTGAAACGTTGTACAGGTGATTGTTTGACATGTTCAGGTATTGAAGATTCTTGAACGAGTTTGGCAAGTTTGACAGCCTGTTGCCCTGTATGTGAAGTATGCTTAGGTTTGGCAGGCCTTGTATGTGATGCTGAATGTATTTGATGTCATTGGCAGCAATGTTGAGGAACCGAAGCTCTTTTAATTTGTAGACAATAACAGGAATGGTGTCGAATTTGTTGTAACTCAAGTTCAACTCACGGAGATTTTTCAGAGATTCGAAATCAGGAGATAAGCTCTTAAGACTGTTCCCTCTCAGATTTAACAGTTTTAAAGATGAGACTTGACATATAGGAATGGGCAGGTGTTCAAATTTGTTGTCCGCAAGATTCAGGAATTTCAATTTTCGAAGACCATGCATTGAAAACGGCAGGTACCAAATACGGTTTCCTTGGAGATCAAGATAAGTCAGGTTTTGTAGCTGTCCCACATCATGAGGTAGACTCACAAATTCGTTTTGTCCTAGTTTCAGAATACGAAGATTCTTCAAGGAGTCTATATTTCGTGGAAGATTAGAAAGTTTGTTTCTCGTGAGATTGATCTCGGTGAGGTGGGAACAGTTTGTAAGGGTGTCTGGTACCATTTGTATCTTGTTTTCCTGTAAAAGGAGAATCCGTAGTCCACGGAGACGTGCAAGAGATGCAGGAATTTCACTCAGGGAATTATGGGATACATTCAGGACCTCGAGACGTGTAAAATAAGAGATGTCCTGTGGGAGAGTGGTTAAGCCCTGGCCTGATAGATTCAGTTCCACATATCCCTTGTGGTTACAATTGATGTGTAGGCGGAGGAGGCGAGGGGCCTCGTACAGAACACGGGACTGTCGTGATATTGGACCCCGCGATCGAGACTTAGAACGTGACTGGCGTCTCTGTCGCCATGAAGAATATCCTGAGCTGAAGGCTGATTTCGACATCCTGTTTTGTAATATAAAATGAAAAAGTTGCATGTTGGGAAAAATTCATTAGATTAGTGCCGTGTCAAAAATACATAAGTTTTAAAACTGATAATTATGAGAAGTTTGTGTATTCATTACGATTTTACAGCTGTATTTCTACTCAAGTGTTCAGTAATCATATCCAGAATTGTGTTGTCATTCTTTACCTTTCTAGATGATCCTGGTATGTAAAAGTATTACAGAAAGCAATGTTTTACATACATGCAATGCCTGCATAAACATTTGTAGGTCCGCCAGGATTTATACCCTACTCCTTTGTCTAACATTGACATTAATTTGCATTGGAATCGTCTCAAGTCATTTTCTAATTTCAGATTTATAAAATAATACAAATACCTTCCATCATGGCTCACTGTGATTAGTTCGTTGTTATATATATTAAATACAATAAATGGTATTATAAGCTTGATAAATAAATTAATTATAAAAATGCAATCAAAAATTGCTAAGGTCAGAAAATCCAAAAGATAATATGAAATGTTTCTGTGTACTTTTCTTTTGTGGTTTGAAGCTATTTAAAACCCTTTCACCACTGTAGACCAAAATGGACTCATCCAGATCAATGCATAGCATAGTCTACTAAAGTTACATAGGGTTGAAAGGGTTAAATAATTTCGTGGTGCCAACTTGTGTAGATACATGTACCCCATATAAACAAACAGTAGTAAAGCATATCAATTAAATTTGTTGTATTTATTTTCACGGTTCCATAGCAACCAAGAAACAAAAGCCATGGTTGTAAATACACAGCAAACATTTCATGTTATAGAGAATGCATTGATACATTGAATGGCTGTGATACCTGAGGAGATGTGGGCAGGTGTCCGGTGTCGTGTCTACTGGATCAGGTCATGTTGTTGGTTCAGCTCCTGTAACAGTCGAACGAGAATTTAAGAAACATTTTCATGAACATATAATACTGTATTTACAATTACCACTGTTTCTGAATCGATAACCTAAGTGTTGGCAAGTCTGTTCATTTCTCAATAACTTGAGTGTAGAATGTGACCCAGTTCACCCGCATATGAATATATGTAAATATGGGCAGACTTCTTTCCACAAACCTTGTGTAAATGTTTACAAACAAACGCTAGCATTTAGACTACCGTACGTTTAAGACACCGAAATAAAAACAAATCCTTAAGTATATATCGGGTAATTATTGAGGAAGCATTATTTTCACGCTTTTTTGCTGAATTATTCAATTGCGAATATTCAACAAACCGGCAAAAAATTCCTGTTTCTAGAATTAATGTAAGGGTCTAGTTAAAAGGCTGAAGATAAACAGAAATAAAAAAAGTATGACATGCAGTTGACTTTATTGACAAATATCCTTGTAAATTAAAATGTTACAGCTTATAAAAATTGTAATCTATTTGCGTTATAATTTCGTCTTACTGTTGAAATATTGATACTGACACGTTAACTCAATCACCCCTGAAATTTCGTAATGAACTATTCCAACGTTTGGATTAGAGGAACTTCCAGGGATTAATGAGTTAAAATGTATCATTTCATAAAACCGCAGCAGTATTTCAACTCCATAAAATTACATCAAGATAACTTCAGTAATAAAAGCACTCTAAATGTTTAAGTGATGACATTTAATGGACATCATGATACTGAGTGGTCGCACTCAGACTGACATAGAAAAGTTCAGGCTGGCTTGGTATGAGGATTGAGGCTTCAAAGACAGCATATTACCCAGTACGTTATTGTAACATTCAGAACGACGTGGGAGTTTTGAGCCTGCGTGGTGTGAGAAGTGATGTTACAAAGACAGCATATTACCCACTAAGTTATTGTAACATTCAGAATGACATGCACAGTTTGAGCCTGCGTGGTGTGAGAAGTGATGTTACAAAGACAGTATATTACCCACTAAGTCATTGTAACATTCAGAACAACGTGGGAGGTTTGAGCCTGCGTGGTGTGAGAAGTGATGTTACAAAGACAGCTAAGAATATTATTACTGTTTTTATTAACAAAAGTAAATATATATATTTAAAATGACTTAAGCATGTGATGCAAAACATTTATAAATTGGAAGCATTGTCGGCAAGCGTTTCATACCCTCTGACACTCTGAACTTGTCTGCTGCTAGCGGAAGAGTAAACAAAGTTATGAGAATGAAAGAATTGTTAAAAGAGCAGAAGGAAAGTTAACCGAGTGAAAGATAAATAAGAGGCCTCCCGTGCGAGGCTATATGTAGTAAGTTAGGGGAGTCTAGGGCTCCTCGGCTCTAGGGGGTGGGGTGTAATAAAAAAACAAACCGTTTTCCCCTTACCTTTTGAATTGATCACTAGATAGCTACTGGATGGTAAACATGTTGTTTCTTTGCATATGGGGAAAAGTTTGAGAATTCAAAAAGCTGTGGATTGGTATAATTTAATTAAAAGCTGCTATATGAATATGAAAGTTCTATTTAAATTCGGTATAGTTACAAACTACAAACATATAAGCTCTAATGGGCTTTTAACCAAATACATACAAGCATAATTGTCCAATACCATTAGGATTCAAAAGGCTGTGAGATTGTGTATCGTAATCAAAATTAGTTGGGTTTTTATCTAGGTAACTGTTGCATGCAGTAGAGTGTGTTATTATTGAAGCCTAAAAGTGTGTGTTGTGGAACGTTGCAGTAGTCCTTAAAATGGCTCGTCGAAAGTACGTGCTATATCAATATAACAATAAAAAACGTGGATATCACTTTTTAAGGTCCAAATCCTGATACATCGGATCCCACAGCTAGACACTACTGCTATAGCTTACCTGTGAAATCAGAGATATTGACGGCCTGTCAGCCTAGGACCAGGTTATCTGGCGGTGGTCGTGGCTACATTGGGTCGCTGCATCTGTCTACACTGTAGACTCTCAGACTTGTATTTGTTTTATTGAACTCTTTGGAGACTTCATCGCACCCTCCCTACAGAGTGATGGAGTAACTGGACATTTGGGGCCAAATTTGGGGAATCTGGGGTGGTTTTTTTACATATCTGTTAGGTAAATTGTAATTTATATTAACTAAGGTATATGTATTTGTAACATATTCATGTGATCATGTTTTTGAAGAGAAAAAAAAATGTCTTATTCGTTGTTATTTATTTATATGATAAGATACCCTTAATGTGCCTCCAGATTACCACCACATAATATGAGATCAATAGTTAACCTTAGGAGCCCCAGCTATAAACTTTACTTACCTTGTAGAAAAATCAATGGGTCAGTGTGCATGGCTCATTAATTATGCACATGCGTAATCAGGGAATTTGATTGGCCATGTACAGATAGCACCAATTTGACTTAATGACTGACGTGGGTATACTTGCCATCTATTATGAATGATATAATGCAATCGTACCTCCCAGTCCGCTAAGGTTTCCATCAGTATACCACCCCGCTCCACTAGTGAATGAAAGTAAACCTCAGGGCCTACAGGATGTATCGCTCAGTTTTGGGTGAAGAAAGTTTTTTTGTTTTTTTTGCCCGGTTCATCTAACTTCCGATTGCATGTTTAAACCAATCCCTTTTGGCTGTCATTAGTGCACTGTACATTGCATGTACACCAGAAAGACGACCCAGAGGCTTCACAGTCTGTATCTAAGGTGATAAGTAAATGTATTAGTGAAAACATCAGGTAAATTGATTTTTATATCGTGATCGCTGGACAGTAGTTCCGTGTACCCGCGTTTGATTTTCACCCCAAGGTCAAGGTTATAATTAGATGTAATCTAACTTCACCTCAGACTTTTTTTTTTTTTTTAATGTTTGTACTTATCATCAATAGACAGAGTGGCTTATTGTATTGTGGGTAATTTGTTTATTTATATATTTGCGAATTTGGTTTGAGGGAAAATTCTTATTATTTTTCCAAATTCTCAATTATGAATATCATTTGGTTAAGGAGTCTTGCATTCTGAGGTTAATTCAAGAGGAATTTGTGCATTATTCTATGGGATTGAAAAAAAATCATTGAAAATTGATGCTACTTTGAATTCATGGAATACATTTTGTTTTCACGTACGCTGTTTAAATTATTTGTTTAAATTTATTAAGGATATGAATATTTAAAAGAAATAGTGCTTGGAATTCCTCAGGTTCTGAATTCCAAGTATTGAAGTTCTTTATATCATTTGTACAGACATGCAATTCACATGCATTTGTACACAGTAGTTTTCTTTCAAGTTGTCAATAGCAACGGCTGTCCAACTAAAGTGATCCTTCTTGATGCTGAATGTTTCGTGTCGGTATGGGGCAGGGGAGTTATATGTTTAGTTTAACTCATTCACCTCTAAACACACACATTTGAACTCTTCCAAATCAAAGGTTGGAATAGTTCATTATAAAGTTTCAGGGGTGAATGAGTTAACTTTCTTACTAGAAAGAACTCCACTTTATATAATTTTAAACTTGTTAACTTAGAATTTGATAATGATGGTGAAATATTTTTGGTGACACGAAAGTAGTTTTCTTTTTAAGTTGTCAATAGCATCAGCTGTTCAACTATAGTGATCCTTCTTGATGCTGAATGTTTCGTGTCGGTATGGGGCAGGGGATTTATATGTTTAGTTTTACTCATTCACCCCTGAAGACACATTTGAACTCTTCCAAATCAAAGGTTGGAATAGTTCATTATGAAGTTTCAGGGGTGAATGAGTTGACTTTCTTTCTAGTAAGAACTGCACTTTTATATAATTTTAAACTTGTTAACCTAGAATTTGATAATGATGGTGAAATATTTTTGGTGACACGAAAGTAGCCATGAAAATTTTGAACTTGTTAACTTGGAATTCAAAAACGAAGATGAAATTTTTTTGGTGACGCAAAAGTAGCTGGAGAAACCCAGTGACAAGTTTCTGAGTGCAGGCTCTGTTGATTATTGGAAAAGTCAAAACACGAGTGTAAAATAGTAAGATTGCTGGTGGTTCCTTTTTCAGGCCAAATTTCTCTTGTTGCAAGTTTTTGGGCACCTTTTTTACTTCAGGTGGGGGTAGAGAGTGTTATTCCCAAGAAAGGAATTAACTCATTCACCCCTGAAGACACATTTGAACTCTTCCAATTCATAGGTTGGAATAGTTCAATATGAAATTTCAAGGGTGAATGAGTTAAAGGGGCATAGTGAGGGATGTATCCCAGAGAAAGGTATGACTGATTCTTACTCATATATTTCTGAACTTGGAATTTTTGCAGGAAAAAAAGAATTCCGGAAATAGCCTTGTTTTTTGAAAATCTTTATCAAAGGATGGGCTTAAATAACATACCAAACATGGGCCATTCAATTGACTTCAGTCTTGATTAATAGGAGCTACTCTATTATATGCCGAACTAAAAGCAGTATACAGTAGACTACCATAAGCCACTAGAGAATTGCAGACACTGATTACAATTAGCAGTAAGTAATGGCAAGATAGTGTGTACTTTGATGTTTCCTAGGATATCGTTATTTCACGTAAATAGCCTGCCAGTTTGTTCAGAAAGAGCACACAAGTTTCCGTGTTCTTAGTGTAGAGCATGTCGGATACTTCAACATCACCGTCACTATTTTTAGGATGATGACTTTTTAATTGGTTCCAGATTTGTTTGCCAATTAATTTAGATCAGAAATAAATCTCGGTTCCAAATGAGGTAAAACTTTCCAGTAGTGATTTCGTTCTATTGATTAAAGATGTATGCTACCTTACTGTGACATGAAGACTTAAGGATGTGTGCTATTTTACTGTGACACGAAGACTTAAGGATGTATGCTATCTTACTGTGACATGAAGACTTAATAACATATACAAACTTATTGTGACATGGAGACTTTTAAGATGCATGCTACTTACAGTGACTTGGAGACTGAAGGATGCATGCTACCTAACTGTGACTTGGAGACTGAAGGAAGTATGTTACATTCTTATGACCTGTACTTCCTTCTGATAAGATTTCCACTTTAAGAAACCTCGCTCTTGTTTACAGTTCAATTCGTTGGAGAATTTTGGAAGAACCTTGTATGTGGGTGGTATATAGGCAAAGACAAAACGATTGCCTATGTCACAGGAACTATTTCACTCTTTGTCCCAGTTTCAGATCACCAGTTGTATAATTTAACACATCCAAATATGAAATGTTCATAAATTACACATATTACGGAATGACGGACACTTCCGATTGATCTTGAACAGGCCCAATATTTGTAAATTAATGAGAACTACACAGCTACATTTAAGATGGTAAGATGCTGCATACATGAGATGCACAGATATCAACTCTTATTTATACATAGAAATTATTTTGTATCTTATAGATGCCAAAAAACAGTCTCAGATGACCTCGTTGTCACGACAGCGAGATGACCTCCGTGCCGTTATTAAAACCTACAAGTCCTTGTTTGAAACCACAGAACAACTAGTCAAGGAGCTCAAAAGTAAGTGAAGGGTTGAAAAGTAAGTGAAGGGTTCAAAAGTAAGTGAAGGGTTCAAAAGTTGGTCCAAGTGTTCAAAGTTAAGTCAAATGATTCAAAGGTTAGTCAAATGGTTCAAAGGTTAGTCAAAGGGTTCAAAGGTTAATCAAAGGGTTCAAAGGTAAGCAATCCTTTGTTCAAAGGTAATTCATAGGGTTCTGAGGTATGTCAAAGGGTTCTGAGGTATGCTAAAGGGTTCAAAGTAAGTCAAAAGGGTTCAAGGGTAAATTAAACGACCAGGTTCAGCAGAGGTCTCTTAAATAAGTCAGAGGGCTTGAAAGTCAAACTGACAGCTCAATAGGAAACCTTAGAACTTTAAAGTAAAGACAAATAGTGTTAAAGTTTTGTCAAACAGCTTAAAAGCAAGTCTGAGGTAATTGATAAGTATCATGGTCAGTGTTTACCACCTGTACTTAATTATATATTTGTATTGCCATTCACTAAACAGATTGCAGTGTGGAAATATTCACATTGGCAATGCTTCTAAAATGTGTATATTCTAAGATCTGTAATTTATATAGTCTTTCAATTAGTATTTCGCTTGTGTATATTTCATGCTAATTTACTCAAAATGAATAGCGTGGGCATTTCCACACCATGAACATTTCTACTCGTACGGTATATATAAGGTCTAAAATTCTGTCTGTACACCAATATTTGTAATGGATAAGGGATGGTCTATATTTTCTCTCTGTACACGTAATTGATAAGGAATAGTCTATGTTTTCTGTCTGTATGCAAATAAAAAATTGTTCGTGTTTTCAGTCTCTGTACACGAAGCTCAAGTGGAAGAAAATAAGATCAGAGAAGAACTGCGAAAACAAAAGGTTCCTCTTGTCCATTTGCAGAACGTAAGTCCAGTGAAACGGGATTAAATCATTTGCATGACTAGCATTAAATTATTTCTATCTGGTTTATGATTTTGAAAAAGTCACATTTAAAAGAAAGATCAATTGCCTCATTTCTTAACCCTTTCACACCTAGGTAACTTTAGTAGACTGTACCATACATTTATCTAGATGAGTCCATTGTGGTCCACAGTGGTGTAAGGGTTAAGATGAAGAATAATGTAGCTATATGTAAAACAACGTATGCTGGTTATAAGATGAAGAATGATGTAGTGATATGTAAAACAATGTATGCAGGTTATAAGAAAGATGTAGATGCTAAGTATATAAAAAATTCCAAAATATTGAAATAAAACATTTTGAAAGAAAAAAACAATTTGAAAAAGAACAAAAACTCAAAACGAAAACAGCTACATGTTTATTAGCTCACTGGGTCCAAAGGACCATGGTGAGCTTATGCCATACCGCAGCGTCCGTCATCCGTCCGTCCGTCCGTCAACTTTTCTTTCAAAACGCTACTAGTCATGAACGACTGAGCAGATTTTGACCAAATTTGGTCAAAAGCATCCATAGGAGAAGGGGAACAAATTTTGTATAAATGGTGGGTCTTGCCCCCCTGGGGGCTAAGCGCCGGGGCCCAATAGGGGAAATATAGCAAATTCTTTAAAATCCTTCGTCTTCTGTAGGAATGAAAGGATTTGTTCCATATTTGTTCTGAAGCATCCTTGGGTGAAGGGGAACCAATTTTGTATAAATCGTGGGTTTGGCCCCCAAGGGGCCTGAGAGGCGGGGCCCATTAGGGGAAACATAGCAAATTATTCTTTAAAATCCTCTTCATCTGTAGGAATGAAAGGATTTGTTCCATATTTGGTCTGAAGCATCCTTGGGTGAAGGGGAACAATTTTGTATAAATCGTGGATGTGGCCCCCCAGGGGCCTGAGGGGCGGGGCCAATTAGGGGAAACATAGCAAATTCTTTAAAATCCTTCTTATTCTGTAGGAATGAAAGGATTTGGTCCATATTTGGTCTGAAGCATTCCTGGTTGAAGGGAAACCAATTTTGTATAAACTGTGGGTCTGGCCCCCTGAGGGCTGAGGGGCGGGGCCCAATAGGGGAAATATAGCAAATTCTTTGAAATCCTTCTTCTTCTGTAGAAATGAAAGGATTTGTTCCATATTTGGTCTGAAGCAACCTTGGGTGAAGGGGAACCAATTTTGTATAAACCGTGGGTGTGGCCCCCAAGGGGTCTGAGGAGCAGGCCCAATATGGGAAACATAGCAAATTATTCTTTAAAATCCTTCTTCGTCTGTAGGAATAAAAGGATTTGGTGTGGAGCATCCTTGGGTAAAGGGGAACCAATTTTGTATAAACAGTGGGTGTGGCCCCCCTGGGGTCTGAGGGGCTGGCCCAATAGGGGAAATATAGCAAATTCTTTAAAATCCTTCTTCAGTAGGAATAAAAGGATTTATTCCATATTTGTTCTGAAGCATCCTTGGGTGAAGGGGAACCAATTTTGTATAAATCGTTGGTTTGGCCCCCAAGGGGCCTGAGAGGCGGGGCCCATTGGGGAAACATAGAAAATTATTCTTTAAAATCCTATACTTCTGTAGGAATGAATGGATTTGTTCCATATTTGTTCTGAAACATCCTTGGGTAAAGGAGAACCAATTTTGTATAAACAGTTGGTGTGCCCCCCCCCCCCCCTGGGACCTGAGGGGAGGGGCCCAATAGGGGAAATATAGGTAAAACCTTTATAATCCTTCTTCTACCATAGGGATTAAGGGATATTATCCTAATTTAGTCTGGAGCATCCTTAGGCAAAAGGGACTCAATTTTGTATAAGCAGTGGGTGTGGTCTCCCAAGGGTAAGAAGGGCGGGGCCCAATAGGAGAAATAGAGGTAAAACCTTTAAAATCCTTATGAAGTCTGGAGCATTCTTTGGTCAAGGGGACTCAATTTAGTATAATTGGTGGGTATGACCCCCCCCCCCCCTAGGGGCATAGGGATGGGGCTCTGTTTGAAGTTTGTTCTCATTATATCTCAAGTACTGTATGGATCTTTCTGAAATTTCATATGTACTTACAGCACCTACTTCATACCAATTATTTTAAACATATTCAGGTGAGCGATATAGGCCCTCCGGGCCCCTTGTTGTATTTAATCCTTTAAACAATTTCTTACGGAGTAAACAGAATCAGAGTGGGGAAAAATTAAAAATTATCACATATGACATATTTAGTTTAGTATGATTTTTTTTGATTTTTTGATTTTTGTCTCTTAGTTAGCCAGTGTTGATAAACTTCTAGAAGAAAAAACCAGGAGTCGTGAACAAGTCCGGACAGCTAAACGGAGAACATGTGGTCTGGCAGAAGCTCCTCCAGACAATGAGATTCTTGGCAAGGTAAGCATCACACTGGAGGAAAATTTTGGCATCCAACTTCTGTCTGCCGTAAATTTGAACACCTAGATCCTGGTGTGTCAAAATTCATGGAAGAATAGAATTAACTCCCCTTTATTTTGACAGGTTGGTAAACTGGAAGGATTGAGTTAACTCCCCTTTGTTTTGACAGATCGGTCACATGGTAGGATTGAGTTAACTCCCCTTTATTTTGACATATTGGTCACATGATATGATTTAGTTAACTCCCCTTTATTTTGACAGATCGGTCACATGGTAGGATTGATTTATCTCCCCTTTATTTTGACAGATCGGTCACCTTGGCCAGATAGAGGATGAAGCTATTGCTCGTGTGCTGTCCTGGCACATGTCTGCTGATATGGACTGTGTTGTCACTCTAACCAACAAAAAGGTAAAATAGCCAGCACCTGTTAACTGACACAATATATTTCAGTACACTTTTTACAGCTACAGTAGAACAGGAATATTTGAACAGCAAATGTATGTCTGATGTAACTGACTCTCATTTCACGTTCACTGTCACCGAGAATATTGGTATCGACACAAAGGTTTATGTCTTTAACTGGAATAACACAGCGTAAGTATTTTTCTTACTGTTAAATGATCACAGAATTATTACATATCATTCCTACATGGTTGTGTCTGTGCTATCCCTCTGTCAGATATTGTCTGGAGAAAACATAAAAGAATTTTCAAAGTGCGATTACTTCTAATTCGTATACAGGTGTATGGAACGTGTAAGCAATGCATAAAGAGAAAAAAGGCCATTTGTAGACATGTTTGCCTCCTGTCACAGACAGACTTTGTTCTCACTTAATTTTGAAAGAATAGCTGATTATGTTGACATATACATATTTAGAAAAAACAGCCCAGTTTATTCCAAGTTGACGAATAGCAGGCTATTTTCTCCTGCTTTTAATGAAAACTTTTGTTTGTTGAGGTTAAACGTACTATTAACAGCTATGGTAAATCAAGGATGTGCGAGAATTTGGTAGTGGAGGAAAGTCGGAGTAAGTGCCAAGAGAAAAACCACCAACCTGTGGCCAGTACTACTCAACTGCCCAATGTAGCCATTGAACCAACGACCAAGTGGTGGAGGGCTAGTGATGGTAAACGGTCAGACGCCTTTACCACTTGTCCACTGCGGCCCCTTTAAATCTTTCACCCCTATGTAACTTTAGTAGACTCTATCATGCATTGATATGGAAGAGTCCATTATGGTCAACAGTGGGGGAAGGGTTAATGAAAACACTGACAGATATTGATGCTACTCACTATTGATACCTAAATTGGTTCTTTGTTTTGCAGGCCAAAGAGGTGTATGCACAGACCAACGGCAAACAGCAAGTTTTACCAATTGACTCAATATTTAAGAAAAATCTTCCAGATTGGAGAAAGTGAGTTCCATTCTTAAAAATACAACTTTTTTATGATTGCCTTTAAGGGAAATGAGTCTTTGATCATATTTTTTTTTTTTTTTTTTTTTTGCACAATTGTGTCCTGCTTAATGACATCATGTTCACTTATTCCTCAGAACTGGTGTAAGTATATGGTCAGTCACAGTAACGATATAACTGTATCCAGCGTACTTTTGTATAACACTAAAATAATCTTAAAATAAACTATCCAGCGTTGGTATGGACATCAGCTCAGAATGGAATTGATAAAAAAAAAAATTACAGTAGGTCATGTTACCCCTTCTAAGGACTAGGTCCCAGGGCTTGTCACTCATAGTAAATATTACGCGCAGATTAGGACCCTCGTCCTTGACAACCGAGGGTTCCGCTTTGTTGCACATATCTCTCTTCACCCCTGGAATATGCCATGTAAAACAATCCAAGCTTTTTAGGCGACACCTAATCTCGTAGATGATACAGGTAGACAAGTCTGACTCCTTCAGCGTAGTGGTAAAATCAACAAGCTTTGAAGATTGGTGTCGCTTCTCAGTAATCTTCAAAGGACAGGTATAAACTTTGCGATTGGTCAGGTCTTTATACCTGAAACCAACCGAAAAGCTAACCATATGCCTTGGATTTTGTGATGATCAATTCCAGGGGTGCAGAGAAGATGCTGTATAGCGGTTATATTTTGCCGGGTTGACTAACATCTGCGAATTCTAAACACCAGCGAAATTATCAAAAATGTTTACCACTTTTACAGACCTTATCAAAACATGTTGAAAGTACTTGTAACCCAATGCTGTTATGTAAGCTTAAATGAACTGAAATCAGATTATCACCAGACAACTGGGCAGTCCATGTAAAAACCACACTGACATCTAAGTGGTCACAACATATTTACGTTTACTCCCACACATTTGATTTTCTTTCAAGTGAAGTCACTGGCGGATGATGACGCTTGGGATCAGTGTTTTCAAACGGTTTATCTGTATTTCGAGATATTACCCTTAAATGATGACACTCAAAATAGGGGGCGAATATGTATTGAATACGAAACTGTGATGGCTAACATACACTATGTAAGGTTATCTCCTTTAATAAGGTTCAGGTCTCGGGTCTAAGATAACATACACTATGTAAGGTTATCTCCCTTTGTAAGGTCAAGGTCTCCGGTCTAAGATAACATACAGTATGTAACATTATCTCCCTTTATAAGGTCAAGGTCTCTGGTCTAAGATAATATATAGTATGTAAGATTATCTCACTTTATAAGGCAAGGTCTCCGGTCTAAGATAACAAACACTATGTAAGATTATCTCCCTTTATAAAGTCCAGGTCTCCAATCTAAGATAACATACAGTATATTAAAAATGAACTTGTGTTTCAGACCTTTACCTCATGTGAAATACAAACCGAACTGGCATCCCCGTGGTAACCCGATGTATGCCAGGAACCTTATCATATTCCCACAGAATGAAGAAAAATGCAAGATAGGTACGTCATGTTTAATTTGAAGAATAGTATTACCAGATTAAACATGTTGATTTATAAATGTTAAAATAATATAAATTGATTTATTTCATATAATATTTATAAACTATAGACAAAAATTTTATATCGAAATTATTTTGAAACCATACTTTAAAATGTAATGTATGTCTGCCTTAAAACAGCTTTACAAAAGTATGGTTTCAAAATGATTCTGCCACCACTAGCTCTCCACCACTGGGTTGCGGGTTCGAGGCCTACGTGGGGCAGTCGCCAGGAACTGGCTGTAGGTCGGTGGTTTTTCTCCGGGATCTCCGGCTTTCCTCGGCCACCAAAACCTGGCACATCCTTAAATGACCATAGCTGTTAGTAGGACATAAAACACGATCAAACCAAGCTTTCCAAAAAAGTTATTGAAAAAAACTCCAAGCCTTTAATTTTGATATCGAAATTATTTTGGAATCATACTCTAAAATTGAATATATGCTTGCCTTAAAACAGCTTTTACAAAAATGTTATTGAAAAAATCTCCTACCCTTGGGGTGACTATTTGGTTGTCTAACCCTCTGTTTAGCTTTGAATTAAACAACCAATTAGACTTCCTGAGGGATGCAGATTTCTCTGGCACACAGTTAAGGTAGGGGAGGAATCTGTAACTCCTCTTCAGAGACTTCCATCACCGGTCTCTAGCTGATTTTGTGTCTGTATACTTCAGTGATTGGAATGCTGTTGGGCGACACCCTGATCCTGGATAATTTAGACCAAGCTAACGAGTACAGACAGGAGGTACGTGGGTTTATTTATCTAAACACTTAATCAATCACTAAATATCCTATCACTGAATAAAATGAGGTCCATCTTGAGGGTTTTATTTCCAGTTAATTAACTGTTGCATTTTCGTTTTATACCAAGAACTACCCTAAGGAACATCATAGTCGCAATGGACTCTGGAAGAAATTTTAAATAAAATTCAAAAATACAATTATATATCTTCAGGCCTAGAGACCAATTTGAGCATCCACCCTGTCCTGATCTATTATTGACAATTTCCAAAATGGCAGTCAATCATATTCTCTCCATGGCTATTCAGACAGTTAGTTTAAACAAATTCAGCATTCTGACAAATCATGGGCAGCTACATGTATATAAATAAGCAGAATTAACTGTACCTTTAATTTTCAAACAATTTGAAATATCAAATTATTACAAATAAATGATTGATCTATTTTCAAATTCTTATAATACACGGGTCAAATTTCTTGATTGAGTCCATAACCTAGTACCTAATCATGTTTTGTTTTTTAAGTAGCCGAGTATATATTTCGTTTATCTTATTTCCTCTCGTTGAACAGCTGGTGAAATACACACACTGCCCTACAATCCTGACACGTCAGGGTGACAGGATCCGTAGCAACGGGAAATTTGGAGGTCTCATGAACAAAGCTCTGTCTATAGACAAACTACGAGGGGCTGTGTTTAGTGAACCTCTGCCATTCACCTATCACGAATTATCCAACCAAATCGGTAAGTTTTGATCATGGAGTTTGGATGGATACAGAAAAGAAAAATGTGGATGTGTTACTTACTTGCCACAAGTAGGAAGCACGGTAGTCTAATGGTAGGATGCCGGCTCATGACAGAAGGGTTGCGGGTTTGAGTCATGGCACGGCACTGTGTTGTATCTTCAAACAAGATACTTTACTCCGCTTGTTCCAGTCTACTCAGCTGTAAATGAGTATGTGGTTAGGCAGTGCTAGAATTGTAGAATGGTAGCTGTGAGCGCCGAAGTGGCAGCACCGGCTGTATGCTCCCCAGGGAGTTGAGAAAGATATAATGGCTGGTTGCAAAGGTCCTTTAACCACGGATACTAATTTGTGAACCGCTTTGAGACAACCTACGAACTAGGTTGTGATAAAACGGTATATAAGAACCTCAAATTATTATCATTATTATTATTATTAAATAGCATAAATTCAGTGCATTCTTCTTAGTTTGGAATAAGAATTCATTACACTTTTGTAGCAATATTCTTTCACAAATAGTTACATATGTGTATGTCTTGGTCAAGGTTTGTATGAAAGTATTAATAATTTGATGATGGTTATTTTGACCTCGTTGTTATGACCGTGTGCAGGAATACTGTGAAAGTGGAAATTTCGCGATGTGAAAATGCTAGCATTTACTTGTGTTGAGTAAACTGTTCCAAAAATATTCACATGCAGGTATTTATCTATAGATCATATAGATTTCAAAACCATTGCCTCAGTGGAAATTTTCCACACGGCATGGGTTAAAAATTGTCGCTAAGGAGAGAATTTCCACTTATTTAGCAAGGATTTGGCCTTTGTAACCGTGTTTTACAGTGTAATGACCTTGACCTACCGTTGTGTAACCTTGTACTAACAATTTTGACCCTGGGGTTACAGATTTGCTCCAGAACTATCGTGTTGGGATGACAAAGTCGGGGAAGGCCAAGAGTGAGCTGGCAGAGCAGGTGGCCCACATGAAGCTACCAGAGATGCAGGAGAAATATAAAGAATGTCGTGACACCGAAGTCGAGCTCAGAGACGTTGAACAAAAACTAGGTCAGTCATTTATATGTAGATTTCAAAAATCAAGTTTAATATGTACATAAATGCATAAAAAAAAAATTGCAAGCATCTCTTGAATGTAAAGAATTTGTTGATTGTTAGAATCTTTTGTCCAAAATTATTAATAACATGATATTAGAAGTGGGTTCAAGCCTGGGTAAGTAACAATGAAGTGAAGATTAGTTTATTGGCATATATGATGTAAACGTGACATCTGCATTTGGTAGTAAGTATTTGCATCGCCAAGGGCTAGACAGTAAAGGTACAGCTTGATATTCTGAGACTATTGAAATCTCCAGCTGGACTAGTAGTTCTTAAAACCGCCAGCCTGATTGACCAGTCAAAAATTAATATTAATTGCGAGAAATTCCCTGTCATGTGATTTTAGCCAATGTTACTTTAAAGACAAAAAATTGGATATCTAGGATACCTTTATGCCTCGTAAGATTGTGACATAAATTCACGTGATATTATCCGATTTCTGAGAACCATTTGCCAGACATATCTACTTCTGATTCTCAATCATATTAAACAGTGTATTGACACCACACCTCAACAATGGATTGCAGCTTCATTATTTCCTGAAAGCTAGGGATAAAAAATATCTACATATTTCCTAGTTATATTCCTACGCTTACGGAAAGAATGTTCGTTTCCTTCATAGGTGTGACCATGTCTACCCCAAGGATTCCTGCATCCGAGAGAGTCAAAACAATGCGCCCACCTCCAAGCTCTGATGAAGGTCCATCAATATCCAAACGGCCGAAAACGGCTGGCAGCACTACACCGCAACCAACCATTGCCAACGGAAGCACAACTCCAAGCTCTGCCTCCACCTCCAGTATTCTGGGCACACCGACACGGAAAAGTGGTCGGCTAGCATCCATGTCTCCAGTCACGTCAGAAGATGGCAAGAAACGATTAAGAAGGACGTAGCACAGATCAAACCATTTAGCAATGTTCGTAGAGTTTCTGTTCCGGTGGTATTTGGGGATTGTGTTCTCATGTACTTATTGTGGTCATGCTAGTTTTTGAATCTGAACAAGTTTATTGCAGTTTAGAAAATTCAAATGTTTTAATAAATTGATCTTATGTTGGCCAGGAGAACAGACCATTTGATATAACGGTAACAATAACAGAACATTTTTACGGATTAGGGAAGGGTTGGTTTTTATTTCTTATCACTTTGTTGAAGGAGACTTAGGTAACTGATATTTAATACTTAATGTTTTCCACTGCACATCTTCCATGTTTTTGGTTATTTGATTAGTTAAAATTAAAGAATGAACCAGTTCTAACAATTGTTTTGCCTAATTAGGATCTAGTGATGTGGTCAACAAAATTTTGAAAAATAAAAAATAATTTTTATCTTGCAATCAGACTTTTTCATATTTCAGTTTTGTCCTTTTTGCTTTTCAACATGAGAAAAATCCAACATGGGTGCTTTTATTTTGATCTCGGAAAACTTACAGTGTAAAGTTAATATCAGGAGGATGGGCTACTTTTAACACTGCAGAAATATATTATGAAAGACACAAGGGTGAAAATTGTGAGGAAATATAATGGTTTATAAAGCAGAGTTATGTCCCTTCGCTCTACCATGAAACCATTGTTGCTGAGTTTTAAAGTGGACAGTTTCTTCTCGGATTCTTTCTTTTTCATTTGCTCAACAGTTCAATGACACACTATGTGGTATGGTAAAAGGCTGGCTACCTGTTCATTTTGTTATCAACTCGGAGCTGAATTGAGAACAAAAATGTGGAGAGTAAATGAATAAAATAATAAACAATATTTCTAAAACTTATTGGATGGATGTATCATGACTCAACTATTGGGTCTGTCCAAAAGGGGTCAAATGTTAAATCATTATATGTATAAACTCATTAACCCCTGAAAACACATTTGAACTCTTCCAATTTAAAGTTCCAATTTAAAGGATGGAATAGTTGATCATGAAATTTCAGGGGTGAATGAGTTAAGGTAATGTTCAGACCTATTACTGATGTGTCACATTAACTCGGTCCCCCAAACCCCACCCCCTCTGTAAGTGGATTCCGTATTGGCAGATCACATTAACTCCAAATGTGACAAGACTTACAACTGACACTTGTACATCAACATCATCTAGTCTTTCAGGTTCGAGGCCTACGTGGAGCAGTCTCCAGGGACTGGCCCGGCTTTCCTCAAAACCTTGCACGTCCTTAAATGACCATAGCTGTTAATAGGACATAAAACACCAACAAACCACATAGATACTCTAACACCATTTCATACACAATCAGGTAATTCCGGCCACATCTCTGTTATACAGACCCCATTAGCCTCTTAAGGATAAATGTAATATCGGAATCTCAGGTAATTTCATAATTATTGAAGTTAAACTGAAATCTTCTTGTTGTTTTTGATTCACCATCATTTTGAGGTGGGGGGAAAAATCATTTGGAATTACGAGGGGGAAAATTGTTCATGAATTTTTTTTTAATTCTTTAAATTAGTTCTGTAAATGAATCCGGTGTTGACGCTCTTCATAACAAGAGCCCATGGTACGGTTATAGATATATTTGGCAGCTGTGATATCACTTCCACCTGTCTATATAAATTACAACGGTGTTGATAATGCATTTCACTTATTGTACGTATATATATATACACGAGTGTAAAAGAAAACGTCTAAAAGGAAGATCACTATCAAGGCATGATTTCATTGTTTGAATTAGAAAAAAGTTTAAAATGAGTTTTCAAAATGCTCATATCAGATGTGATGAGTTTGAGATGAAGAAACTAAAAAGTTAAAAAAGTTACAGATTAATGTTACTTTGCTGATGTGAATTTATAATTATTGGGTTCCTTTCATCGGTAAGAAATTGTGTGCAATAATCGGCTATTATTTAACCTTCCATTACAAATCTGTATGTTAATCATTTGTTCCTCATCATGTGTTTGTCAGGATTCATTTGCATCAAGCTTTATAAGCAAATTTCAAGTTAAAGGATAGATTGCACAACCTGTGAGTGATTTGTATTTAAGTTGTCTCCCTTGTGTTTCTCTGTTGGTGAGTTGTCTCCCTTGTGTTTCTCCGTCCGTGAGTTGTCTCCCTTGTGTTTCTCTGTTGGTGAGTTGTCTCCCTTCTGCTTCTCAGTCAGTGAGTTGTCTCCCTTATGTTTTTTCAGTCAGTGAGTTGTCCGCCTTGTGTTTCTCAGCCGATTTGAAATGAGTAAATACAGACTAAGGTGTGGCGTAACATTAATAGTAGAAAACTTATCTGTGATCTATACTAAGCTCCAATATCACAATTTCATCAGAATATGCCAAACCTGGCTAATCTGCAAGTGAAATAACTGTATACTGGGAAATTTTTCGCTGCAGTATAATGTTTTTCGGAGTTATCGTTAAAGTGAAATAATGAGTTTCATCCTAGTTTTGTTTGATTGTGCTCCTGAACAAGGTTTATATTGGGGTGTCCAAAATGTCCCTACTGATCACAATTGTAAAGTGTTAAAATTTATTTATCGGTTACAATAAAACTTATATATCGGTAGTTACTCTTGCATGTCTTATAGTTAATTAAGCTATCTACACTTGAGTACTGGAATGTACATCTCCTTGTGTAGGTGATCTCAAAACCTGATATTGCCTGTTCGCAAAACCATAACTAACCCAAAATATTTTTAATTTTATCCCGTATTCTGTTTTGCTAAATTCAATGTCATTTATATTAAGTCGAACTGGTGATGAACTGAAGCAATAAGACATGACAGATCAGACCAACTGTAAATAATGTAACTTAGAAAATGGTATACTCGGACGTTTTCGTGAATTTAGCCTGAAAAGGTGAATTTCTGGTCAAAGCGTATGACAGAGGAAACAATTTAGGTAAACTCAAACAATTTTAAATTAGGAACTTTAATATAAAGACAATTTTAAAAATGCTGCTCAGATAATCAGACTTTCCTTTTGACTCCAATAACCAACTTCAAGCTGGATTTCATTCTGGCCATGTTTACATGAAATCTATTAAGAATAAATTTTGTCTTGTAGCCAAAAGTTGTCAATTTCTAACTTCTTTCTATTGACTTAAAATACCACTGATGATTGCAACAGACAAAATGACCATCTGGTGTAGTAAATTTTTTTACTTTGCTTGGCTATATACATTGACTTGTAAAAGTTTTGAAAAGTTTTAAATAAATGCTTCCTTAACTCATTCACCCCTGAAGACACATTTGAACTCTTCCAATTCAATAGTTGGAGGAGTTCATTATGAAACTTCAGGGTTCAATGAGTTAATTCATATTTCTAGTTATTATTGTACCATCAAAAACCATTGCCATTGTATTTTGTGTTTGATCCATATGATGTCATCCTTTTGAGTGTACACAATTTATATGACATCACATTTGACAGTGATCTCCGGTAACAGCTGTTGTCATGGTGATCTGATGTACAAATGATGTCGGTGCAGAACAATACAAATATGTCATGCTGTCAAAATGTAACATTGTGTTAACTTCCTGTTATTTTAGACTTGTGTTGGCTATCAATGTCATCAAATTTTAGTTTCATTAATTGTATATTTTATAAATTGATATATATATATATGACAATAAAAATGTTGGAAATTACTGTCAGCGTTATTTTAAATTTGGAAAAAATGAACAACGTAAACACGAAGCCTTATTATTATTAGTTCACCTTGTGGTATGGTGTGTTTTTAACGTCCGTCAACTTCTTCTTAGGAACTGGAGGAACCAGTGTCATGATATTTGGCCAGTAGGTACCTTGAACAGAGTACTATAAATTTCTTCAAAAAATGACCTTGACCTACTTTCAAGGCCACATTGGTCAAATATATAATAAAAAACTTTAAACAAACCCTTTTGAACAACCAGATGGATTATGATATCAGTAGGTACCTCGGATGTAGTGCTATGAAGTTGTCTGGAACGGATTACCTTGACATGTTGATGTTCACATACAAACCATAGAACAACTGAATAATTAACACAGATTTGGTGATGTTTGACTAGTAGCATGGTGTGATGCGGTGCTGTAAACTGTCCTCGGTGGCTAAGTGGTTAAGACGTCTGACATTCTGCTACCACTAGCCCTCCACCATTGGGTCGCGGGTTCGAGACCTACGTGGGGCAGTTGCCAGGTACTAGCCGTAGGTCGGTGGTTTTTCTCCGGGAACTCAAGCTTTCCTCCACCTCCTTGTACATCCTTAAATGACCATAGATGTTTATAGGACGTAAAACACAAACAAACTGCCCTCAGATAAATGACCTTGACTTACTATCAATGTCACAGGATCAAATATGTAATACTCGCTAAACAACTCCTGAATAACTGGGTATCCCAGGGCCTTCAACATCCAAGTTTGCTCTTATGAATTTTGGCCCACTTTCATGCTGACATGGCAAATTTGTTTTAATATCAAACAAATGACTTATTCAGATTAATCAACTGACCTAGGCTGACAGTGATGTTACAGGGGTCAAACATATTAAAACATTTCAACAACTTCTTTGGAATAACCAAGAAGTCTACATACGAAAACTTGCATATGAAATTTGAGAAAGATTAGTATTTCATTGGAAATAGTGATACAAAATTCAAAATGGTTTCTTGGTGGCCATGTTGTTATTTTCGAACCAGTTTCAAAATGAAACATTCCCAACTAAGGACCAAGGAGGCTTACGTATGTAATTTGATAAAGACCTGTCCAGTAATTTTGGCCATAACAAACTAAAGATGGCCACTTGGCAGCTATCTAGTTTCTCAAAACGGTCTCAAAATGAAAAAGGTTGCACAACGAAAAGCTACACGAAAAAAACGATTTGTCAAGGACTGTTTCAGAAAAAGCAATAACAAACCTGAACTGTCAAAATCCAAGATGGCTGCCCGACGGCCATCTTGTTTTCTCCACAAGATTTAAAATAAAACACGCACAACTAAGAGTCGAGGGAAACAAACCTACATACGACATTTCAGAAAGATCTGTCAATGACTATTTTAGAAAAAGCGATAACAAACTTGAACTGTAAAAATCTAACGCCTGGTGGCCATCTTGTTTTTCAATTAGTTTCAAGATGAAATATGCACAACTATGGACCAAGGGAGAGAAACAAATATATGAAACTTGAGAAGAATCTGTGAAGTACCTCTTGAGGAACATCGATAACAATATTGAACTGTCAAAATTTAAAGATGGCTGCCTGGCGGTTATCTTCTCTTCCGTTAAGTCTGAAAATAAAAATATGTATAACTACAGGCAGAGGGGGAAAATCCACCATGTACTTGAGATATAGAGGATACAAGAACTGTTTAAGGACGGACCATGGGCGAAGGGTGATTTGAACAGCCCACCACTTTTTGGATGGCTGACTAAAAACGTCTTAGGTGACGGCAAACACGCTTACCGTGGACATCATTCATTGAACAAAATTGGTCTGGGCTCTCTTTGATATTTTTGTGATGCCTCTCATCCTGGTGTTACTTGACTGACGTCATCTCGTGTGGACACACCGTAATAAAAAAGACCTTGTATATTTATACATTTATCTCAAAATAATGAATCCTCACAATGTTAGCAGTTCCAGGGACGAATATATACTGTCCCTGGTAGTTCAAACTTTTTTTTATTTAATTGATAACACTTTTAAATAAGTTTCCACTGCATTTCAACCAAACCCGGCAACTTTAAAATCGTAGATTGGTATATATTGATGATTTTGTTTTTCGGGAGACGAATTGGACAATTATCGACTGTTTTAGAATATACGCCGAAGTATTGTCCATATTCCTCCCGTCATTTTCCCAGTTGTTCACGTCAACTTCACTCTCAATACACGTGAATCACTTTTGGTACATACATAATTAACTTTTTGTCTAGTTGTGGTCACAAACACTGGACATAATTAATTAATAATAAGTAATGTTCCTGAACATAAAATTAAGATCATATTTACTTGACATAATAATGAGCATATTTGCTGGATTTGTGATAAGTAACGAGAGAAATAAGTACCATCGTATTTTTTTAATTTTCTACAAAAGTCCATACGTCTTTGAGAATTCGGGACTATGACCTACCAGTAGTTAACCAGATTCGTTAATTAAATTTAAAATTTAAAATGTTATTTGCACATAATTTTGTGTAGCTATAAAACAGTTTGAAGGCAAAACAGTGAAACAGTGAAATACATACATAGACATAGACATGTACATGTAGAAAAGTCGCAAAGTGATAGCTTTTATTTCTAATATACATTTACATCAACAAAATAAAAATAGCTCCAAATAGAAAATTTGATTTAAACATTGTTAACTGCAAAGTCCATACACTATACTCTATCAGCAATCCCACTCCTCATAAACTGTGAGTTGTTTGAAGATAATATTGAGGTCAACTAATTGGTATCTAAGGTAACATCATTGCGGAATTCTAAACATACAGGTAAAAGTATTTCTTCATTACAAAAAATGTTTGGTGAGTAGAAAACCTCCGTTGACATTTCCATAGCAACCAGACGATTGTTCAAGACATATGCGGATGAATGTTTACCCGGTGATGCGTTTCCATAGCAACATCTAACCGGATCAACACTCACTGCACAATCTCAAATAATAAAGAGTTCAGCTGTCGGCTTCTGTAGTGTTTTATCTGAAATGTGAAGAAAGACTGAATTGAATACAAGTTATTCATACAAAGGAGATAACTCGACTGACCTTGATTTTATATGTATCTGATACCATTCCCTGCAATATTGTCTTTTATTCTCCTTGCTAGTGTGACGGTGTAAATCTTTGATTTGCCCTTGTACCATAGCTTTTTAATTATACTACAGTTTTAACTTGTACCATTGGTTTTTCTTGTAAAGAAACCATTAATTTGCAGGCGTTTGTTTCTTTCAATAAAAACAGTCCTGACAAAAATATAACATTTTTAAAAGTAGAGTGTGATTTTTTTAGTCATGACTATTTTTATTGACAGAAACAAGTTCCTGTGTATACCTTTTCGCTTCTAATATATAAGGGAAGTAACTCTATTGACCTTGAAAATAATGGCGTTTTTTGTATCTGATTTCATGTTGACTTTTTAAAAACCCATAAAATAATATGATTTAAAAAACATCTGAAATCAAATTGATTCATTTGAGATTCTCGATATACAATTTTTATCCACCATATCTTAAAATATTTTTGGTTAATCTTTATCTTTAATATAATTATAAACAATGTCTTAAATCATCAATTTTCCAGTCATGTATCTATCACGCTAGTACGGCGATATCGGTATTTTTATTTCACCTTAAAATTGGTGAAGATATATATCGGAAACTCCCGCAAATTCAAAGACAATTCAATAGCTGTTACGAATCTCTAACTCAGTGATAACTCGACGATTCTCCAAAAGGTTTGTGTTTTAAATACATCTTACTGTCGAGGTCTCCCGATATACTCATACTCGAGGGTAACGCGTCTTAACCATGCTCTTCATAAAAATGACATAAACAGTCTCTTTAAACCTGTTCGTACGCCTCTTAACCTCAATACTTCATGTATTCAGCGTATTCGATCGTATCTCAATGTGATTTGAACATCAAATTTCCATGTGAATAGGAAAAGTCGTTTACAGTTGGGTGTCATTAACCTGTTGTAGTATTAAAAAGCTCAATATCTGCCTAACAGTGTAATAAATATACATATATACATCAATTTCATTCAAGTGTTTGAGTAGATCAATGGTTTACATTTTTAAACGACGAATTTTCGTCTGAAGATAAAGCGAACATATACTATATACTTTACGATGTAGTTTTTAAAAGAAAGAAAAAACACGTACCAGTAACAGTTTAATACATAGTTTCTGAATACCGTGTTATCAAGATCTGTTAACAAAATCCCTGTACATTATGGGGCGGGACCTCAGTCTCCTTTGGTTTAAGACGTTGAACTTCTATGACGTAATAATCCCAGATAATGCTAAACATGCATTTTTCAAGCTTTAAACACGTATAGACGTCCGCATTATGTGTACTTTGTTCATGACGTTATTTTTTTTGACATATTTAATTTATGACGTCGCAATTAAAATAAATTAAAATCGGATGAAAAGATGGGCGAAAGTACTAGCGAGGTATATAGTCTTCAGTGTTGTATATATTTAGTTGATGCCATAACCGTTGAAAAGTAATTTAAAACTGGTAGATAATATATGTTATCATTGCATGCAGCCCTCCGACCAAACTTATAGCCAGTAAGCAAAAAAAAACCAAACAAACACGCTGCAGGTAGGAGTGGAAAAGAGGTCAGGGTAGCTACCAGTCACACAGAAACGTACAGGACACATCACTCAGAGCCTATTCTGTGTGAGTTTTACAAGTATACCACAGTCCACTGACTTCAAATAGAGCCGTACTATAAAAAAAGACATGTGATTTCTATAGTCTGTCTATGGAATCCCAGCGAGCGCATTCTCTATTCTCGTCAGTGCGAGATATCTTGATATACCAGCGAGCGCATTCTCTATTCTCATCAGTGCGAGATTTCTTGATATCCCAGCGAGCGCATTCTCTATTCTCGTCAGTGCGAGATCTCTATTCTCGTCAGTGCAAGATTTCTTGATATATCTTTTTATTGTGGATAATTCTTTTTTTTATTTCAATCATTTGCAGAAGCGATATAGATTGTTTTGACAAATGTTGTTCTGTGTGGTGAGCAATATGTCACAGATCTGTATGATTTTATAAAAACAAACCACCATTTTTCAAGTTGTATCATACAGATAATGTGTTTTCTATCAGAAGTAAATAGATGTACATCTGATATTTAGGCATAGGAGATGAGCTAATAAAATCCAAATGCTTGCTTTTTCTATCCACATTGTTAATATACCCAGGAATGCAAAATAAAATTAGCGTGCCAAATGGATAGATTGCGATAAAGGCAGTAAAAAGCATTTACTAAGGCCTTTTTTTTGTATTCCAAACACCAATTAAAATGACAGGCGACGACTGGAATTTGGAGAGAAAAAATGGTTATGCTAGCGTGATTTCACCACATTATAGCCTTTTTATTTTACAGTCAAATTAATTTTTGACGATTTTCAAAGGAGAAAGCAAAATTGTTTTTAGTGTGCAAGTGTTCCTAATTGCGGGTCGGTAAATGAAAGAAAGGAGCACTCGAGGAATTATTTAACTGTTTATCATAGATAGGTGGTCGCTACGGCAGGTATGTACAGATAGTTCATAGGTTAAACTATGTCCTAACTCGTACATGTGCTCGTTATAGACAGGCGGTAGCTACAGATTGGTGGTGTCTATTTCAGTTTTAACTGAACAGTAAAAACAGAAATTGATAGGTAGACGGAGCGAGAGGTGACCGCATTATAAAGTTTATGTTTAATGTGGGCGCATTATAAAGCCAAGTTGTAGCTAAAGACACGTGGTATCTACGGTATATTTTACTAGCTGCAGGCGGTCACTATTGACAGGTGCTAGTTTAAGACATATTCGCTATATACAGGTGGTAGCTAAAGACAGTTTGTACGGTAGGTTTGATTGGTCAGTATAACAAGAGATCCCAGTCAGTATAACAAGAGATCCCAGTCAGTATAACAAATCCTAGTCAGTATAACAAGATATCCCAGTCAGTATAACAAGATATCCCAGTCAGTATAACAAGATAGCCCAGTCAGTATAACAAGATATCCCAGACAGTATAACAAGATATCCCAGTCAGTATAACAAGATATTCCAGTCAGTATAACAAGGTATCCCAGTCAGTATAACAAGATATCCCAGTCAGTATAACAAGAGATCCCAGTTAGTATAACAAGATATCCCAGTCAGTATAACAAGATAGACCAGTCAGTATAACAAGATATCCCAGACAGAATAACAAGATATCCCAGTCAGTATAACAAGATAGCCCAGTTAGTATAACAAGATATCCCAGACAGTATAACAAGAGACCCCAGTCAGTATAACAAGAAATCCCAGACAGTATAACAAGATACCCCAGTCAGTATAACAAGAAATCCTAGTCAGTATAACAAGATATCCCAGTCGGTATAACAAGAGATCCCAGTCAGTATAACAAGAGATCCCAGACAGTATAACAAGATACCCCAGTCAGTATAACAAGAAATCCTAGTCAGTATAACAAGATATCCCAGTCAGTATAACAAGAGATCCCAGACAGTATAACAAGATACCCCAGTCAGTATAACAAGAAATCCTAGTCAGTATAACAAGATATCCTAGTCAGTATAACAAGATATACTAGTCAGTATAACAAGATATCCTAGTCAGTATAACAAGATATCCTAGTCAGTATAACAAGATATACTAGTCAGTTTAACAAGAGATCCCAGTCAGTATAACAATATATCTCAGTCAGTATAACAAGATAGCCCAGTCAGTATAACAAGATATCCCAGTCAGTATAACAAGATATCCCAGTCAGTATAACAAGAGATCCCAGTCAGTATAACAAGAGATCCCAGTCAGTATAACAAGAGATCCCAGTCAGTATAACAAGATATCCCAGTCAGTATAACAATAGATCCCAGTCAGTATAACAAGAGATCCCAGAGGGATCTTGGCGCCAACCATTGTACCATTTTCAATAGTTCTTTGTCAGTTTGATCTTTTCTCTTTTTTTCTCTTATGTGTTTGATACAGTCAAAGTAAATGCACATTGGGGTAACTTTTAATCTAAACTTAATACTTCTGTGTATTAAAGACAGCCTATTTACTAGTACAGTACTTAATGTGAAAGAAGTATAACAGATTGTTTCGATATATTAAAGATATGTTAAGTTCTTCCTGTCAGCCATACTGTTTATCCGATCAGTCTCAACAGCATCTCAAGGGGAACCTACAAGTCAAATTTGAGAAATATCCCTCCAATACTCCTGAGAAATAGCAATAACTGACTGCCTATCGGCCATTTTGTTTATCCGATCAGTCTCAAAAGTAAACATGCACAACAGGGGACCAAGGGGAACTTTCATATCAAATTTTAGGAAGATCCCTTCAGCACTTTCTGAGAAATAGCGATAACAAGAATTGTTTAAGGGCGGACAACGGACCACGGACCTCGGACGAAGAGCGATTTGAATAGCCCAACATCTGATGATGGTGGGCTAAAAAGTTGATGGGGACAGTAGGTGATTATTATAATCAGGTACAAGCTTAATTTATGTTCGGTTTAGACAGGTGGTCCCTACGACAGGTTTATTTGGAAAGTACAGACAGGTGATAGGTATTGATAGGTGGTCGGTAGAGACATGTGCTAGGTAAATATGTTCGCTATAGACAGGTGATCCCTACGACAGGTTTAGTTAAAAAGTACAGACAGGTGATAGGTATTGATAGATGATCGGTATAGACAGGTGCTACCTAAATATGTTCGATATTGACAGGTGATCCCCGAAACAGGTTTGATAGGAAAGTACAGACGGATGATAGGTACTGGATATGGTCGCTATGGTCAGGTGCTACATATACGTGTTCGTTATAGACAGGTGGTCTCTATGACAGGCTTTATTGGAAAGTACAGACGGGTGATAGGCACTGATGGATGGTCAAATTCTTCAGCAGATTATTGTTTAATATAGACAAGGGTGTAATGGGGTATCGATATAAACGTGTCAATGAATTACGTTCCACTTACGAATTATACCCCGATGATGTTCCGTACGGATAAGTTAGAATGTACGGTGACGTTGCTATATCCAAGTGAAATTTTAACCTCTATACATGTATTTCGAGCATGGGATATATTTCTGCCAGAGCGGTCTCGAATAAGAATGAATTTATAAAACGTGTTTTAACAAAAGAAAGCGTAAGATTTGTGTAAACCCAACACCATCGTCGGCATTTTATCAAGGCTTTATTATGTTCTTCAGGCAGATGTAGTCCATTCATCAACTGTGATACAAGATCTAACTTGAATATTTTACCATATAATTTCTATACTGCATATAAAATACAATTTAATTTTGGTGAATGGAGATCAGTCATACCCTGGAGAAATTAAAAACATAGTAATACCATGGGTTTGCTTAACGAAAATCAATTCTATTTTTTTACGAGACATATTTTTGAAGTAAATCTTTTATTAAAACCATTCATGTTATTTCAAAAAAAGATCAAAAAGAAAACAGTCCATTTAAAACGACTGAAAAAAACCTTAATATTTATTTTAGGAGCAAAGGCTCAGTTTGATCTGTGTTGAATCTCCAACGAAGAAGAGTTCCATTTTGTTCGGTATGTTTATTTATAAAATAGTAACATAGGAAAGAACTATATTTATCATAATATCCCTTTTCACTAAAACGCATTGACTTTGAGGATTCAATCCAAGGACCTAAAAGCAGAAGGTTTAACCATTTCACCCCTATATAGACTCTACCGTGCATTTATGGGGATGAGTCAATTATGGTCTACAGTGGTGAAAGGGTTAACGACTGTGTTACTGGTCATACTATTTGTTACATGATTTTGTTTCTGTAGTATATGTGGAAATAATTTCATAGCATTATAACTCCCTAAAAAGAAATAACCCGAGTTTCCTTTGTCCCTGGACACCAGACTAAGACATTTTGACAGACATCTATCTGTCAAAAATGTCTAAGTCTGGTGTCAGGGCCGGAGGAAACGCGGGCTAAAAAAAGACCCACAACCTCACGTGTGTGTTTAAATGGATTGGAGGTAAAAGCATTAAGAAACAGGAATAAACAGGAATGTACTTTTGTAAAACCTACATACTGTAGAAAAATGGCGGGGCAATCTACCTTAATGATTTTGTTATGCCAACGAGTTTTGAACAAACCGGTCCTGTTCGTTCGTCATTTATAAAGGAAAAAGATTTCGTTGTGCGGCCAGCCGTAACCGACTTGCCTCCGTGTGGTGTGGCTTGTAGACTCTGACAACGTGAAATATATCACAATTATACCCGCAATAACTGACACACCTGTGTAATTACCGGTATACCTACCTGGCTACAGGTAAAAGGTTTTATAAAGAATGCCCATACACAGATATTTCGAAATTCACCTATACAGAGTTTCATAAATAACGACCAGGAGACCGAGAAACGTGTTTGGTCTTCAATATTTATTGCATTCACTGTCGTATTGTGTAATGGAATTCATTTTCGCATACTGTATATCTATTACCTATTTTTAGCTGTAATCACGTGCGCGACTTACATTCATTTTGCTTCTATTTCATTTCTTTATATTTATTTGTATTCCGGCAATGCGGAATCTTCTCAGACGCTTCAACAATACTCTTCGTTTTTACATGAAATAATGCTCATTCGAAGACGTTTTAGATAAGAACCCTAATTTCGCATTTCAGCGTCAAATATAGCTAATACACAGTTTGAATTCACCTTCCAACATTAACAATATTTGAATAGTCTTAACTTTAAGAGAATAAATTTACAAAAGACTCGAAATTCCAGAGGATATGTTCACTCACATTCTCCAAGTGTATGTAACCCCTGGAATTTCAAGGATGACGCTGTGGCATACACTGTCCTATATACATACATAATTATAATGTACTTGTAATTCTTTGTCAGCTTTATAATTGAAACACGGCTCAAGTTTAAGATTCCTGTAGTTGCTGTTGGATGAATCGATATCTAACAGTGTGCCGCTTGTATTTACATATTTATATATAATATCGAAATCCTGCAATTTATTTGACACCTTTTATGATAGTCGTATAGATATTCAGGGGCGTAGCTACCCTCGTGCGAAGTGGATTCATTAAGAAGCGAATCAGGACTGGGCCTTGGTTAGGGGACAAGGGGGTGCAACAATCAGTGTTTTTGTTTTGTTATATTTTTCTCTTTGTTGGATTTGCTGGATTCACCTGCGTTCCAGCGTATAGACAACTACGCTCCTGTATATGTATATACATGTGTCGGTTTGTTTTCAAATAAGATGCTCATTTAAAACTTTATGTATTTTATAGGTTTTAATGAATACAAGTGTATTAACTACAGTAGTTGTCACTTACATATTAATTAATTAGACGAGGGCTCGTATTCATGAAACAATTCTCATTTTCAAGCATGGATTCTGTTATCAAACTATCTTTCTTGCAGCTCGCGTTTATCATGAGACGCGGCTAAAAAGTCATGAGTAAAATATTGAAAAAGGTAGTCAGCTTTACGACTGTCTAAAAACTCTTTAAAAAAATATCGAAAAAAAAGCGGATTTTTATTAATTTATCACCGGAATAAGAAATTAGGCTAGAGTACAGAATTTGAGCTTGAGCATAAGAACGGTTTCACGAACACGGGCCGGGATTTAACTTTTCCATAAGGTAGGCCTATGTATAAAGATTTAAAATGTTCCCATTTCACTTGATACATTTTAAAGTAATGGAAATATAGGGAAAATATGGAAAGTTCCAAATGACTAAACCGTAATTTCTCCGTACCGGTTTGATGGTTAAGTTCATGACCCTGATAACATGAGTACGTTCTAGTCGAACGCTCCTCTGTGAGGTCCTGCTTGGGTGCGTTCTATTACTCTGTAGCAGGAAGTTGACCTGCATTAAAACTGTATGCTTTTGTAAAAAAAAAAAAGATAATTTGAGAAATACGTGGTGCGTCAAGAGATTTGATTTCTGGATACATTCACAGGTAACGCGGTATGTAACAAAATAATAGAGAAATTCTTTTCTTCGCTTGAATGACAATTAAGGCATTAAAGACCACAGTCATATTACCATATTAATATCATACAAATAGTCCTATACCGCAGTCGTTGAACATGAGGCCCAGCGGGCCTGTATCACGGCTCACCTGTTTAACTGAACTAGACAAGAAAGTAAAATGGTTCCGGTAACTTGAGACCACGTTGGCCAACTGACATAAATGAATTACAAATAACATCATTTTAAAAGGAAAACGACAGGAAAATCTATAAAACGACAGGTCTAAAATGATCTGGTGATGCATTAATCATACATATACCATTGACCTGACAAAGTTCAAAAGCGAAGTATAAAATGTCTCCGGTAATCAGAGTACATTATGACCAGTTGGCTAGGGCCACGAGAGGAGCATTTCATAAAGTTTTTTCAAAAGCAACAAGAAAGAATTCAGAAGTAAGCATGAAATGCCTATAAGACATTGAGACGAATTCAAAAACGTGTTTGGCCCCAAGCCCTTATATTATACCCTGTCCCTCTGTCCCAAAACGGAGCTTTCAAATTTACTCTCCGTTGAGTGCACTTTTCCAGAGTTACTCAATGCTATAACAGTTCAAATCCCTTCACAACAACTTGAGAAGTATTATTTTATCTCAAATTTATCTAGCCCCCTTCCTTCTGCCAACGGGGCGGCACGCCCTTTACTTAAAACAGCATGTTATTTCCTTAGCTATAGCCGCATTCAGTCAAAATCTCTTAGAGACACCACGGACAAAACATCAGAATCCTAAGGACAAAAAAAATGGAGATCTTCCTGGACAAAACAAGTGGAGATCTTCCTGGACGAAACACGTGGAGGCCTTCATTGACACAACACGTGGAGGCCTTCATTGACACAACACGTGGAGGCCTTCATTGACACAACACGTGGAGGCCTTCATTGACAAAAGACTACAGGCACTACAGACAAAACACGTGGAGGCCTTCATTGACAAAACACGTGGAGGCCTTCATTGACAAAACACGTGGAGGCCTTCATTGACAAAACACGTGGAGGCCTTCATTGACAAAACACGTGGAGGCCTTCATTGACAAAACACGTGGAGGCCTTCATTGACAAAACACGTGGAGGCCTTCATTGACAAAACACGTGGAGGCCTTCATTGACAAAACACGTGGAGGCCTTCATTGACAAAACACGTGGAGGCCTTCATTGACAAAACACGTGGAGGCCTTCATTGACAAAACACGTGGAGGCCTTCATTGACAAAACACGTGGAGGCCTTCATTGACAAAACACGTGGAGGCCTTCATTGACA